>NC_064849.1:111463612-111828612 GCF_024139225.1 Suncus etruscus | reverse complement strand
TGCAGATGTATTATTTCTTCTTCCTTGCCTAAAACACATTTGGCCAGTTTTTGGGCAGTGAATTACTTGAGATACTCACAGTTTTAGTTTGACCTCTAATGAATAGTGAAGCACTCCTGGGCTGGGTTGGGAAGTTTACAGTTTGAATAGATTCTGCTCCAGGAGTGTGTTTCTCCTTCCACTCTGCTGCTTTTGTTCTTCTGGGTTGCTCTTGATATTGTTTCTGCTGCTGCTGCTGTTTGTTATGTTCATCACATGTTCTATTTAAATATATTTGGGTGGATATCATGTCTTTCAACAACTGTAGATTTCCCCCAAATAATGCTGCTAGTAAGACTAAACAATTTATGTTTTCCTCTTGCAGCTGACATTTTTAACTCCCACATTACGTGCATTGATCAGATGCAAATTATTATTTTTTTTGGTTTTTGGGCCACACCCGGCGTTGCTCAGGGGTTCCTCCTGGCTGTCTGCTCAGAAATAGCTCCTGGCAGGCACGGGGGACCATATGGGACACCGGGATTCGAACCAACCACCTTTGGTCCTGGATCGGCTGCTTGCAAAGCAAACGCCATTGTGCTATCTCTCCGGGCCCCAGATGCAAAATTTTAATTATACCGAACATTTCTTCAAAGGTGATACCCTTTGCAATGCTTCAGGAGTAAAAAACCTTCCTCTTTACTAACATCCATCAGTTTACCCATAAGTCTGTCTTCCTTGGAAGATTAAGACTCTTGGGCATTTTTGATGGGGTCAGAGAAGAAAAGGTCAGATTGCTCAATGTCATGCCCATGACTGATGTGAGAATTCAGGAGTGCCTGGGGGATGAATGAGACAGTTTGTGTACCAGCTAACTTAAAGGTGATATGTATTGACATGGAGAGTGCTCTGTTTCATTTTCTTCTCAAAGTCAGCATCTTTTTTGTATGCTGGGTCAGGAAAGTCGTTGGGAATTTTAAGATACTCTTCTACTACTAAGCTCTAAGTTACAACTTGAGTGACCACAATTCCTTGTCTTTCTTTTTGATATTGTTTGATTATTTAATGCCTTCCTCCTAGGTATCAGTATATTCTTGTTTTAAGGCAGAATCTTAGGAGTGGGGGAGCATCTCTGCTTTTTCTGGCTGTCTGGGGTGAAAGTGTAAATAATGGCCCTAAACAATGCATCTTCCTTGAAGAACTCATCTTTCCAACTGGGCCTCATTTTTATTTTATATACTTTACATTTTAACTCTAGAGTATTTTAAAATTTCTTTTCCTAGTTGTTCTTTCTCTTCTGCATTTTTTAACCATTTAATTTATTTAAAAGTGTATTTTTCTTTACTATACAGAGTAGTATTTAAATAAGTAGTTTTCTATTGCTTATTTGAAAATTCCAACATCTGGTTCAATTCAGCTTTGGCTTCTATGTATTGTCTTCTCCCTTGAGAATGGGTTGGGGTTTAGTTACCCTGTAACTTACCATGACAGCAACCTGTTCTCAGAATAAAATCACAAAAATAGAAGACTCACCCTGTGCTGTTCTCTTCCAAATTTTGACACCGCCCCATCTGCTTGTATTAAGCTATTAATTTATTAAGTCATTAACTCTCTAGAACTTTGAGCTGGTGTGTGTGTGTGTGTGTGTGTGTGTGTGTGTGTGCGTGTGTGTGTAATACATTTTATCATAGTAGAAACAGCACATTTACTTTCTGGTTTCCACTACAAGTATCTCTATTCTGTAGCATAATTCAATGGTTTCTAAAGAAAAGAGTGAGTAAATTTTGAAATTTTATGACCTCAGAAATAGAATACTGTCTTAAATGAATCAAACTATATCAAATGTTAGGTAGTAAATATATATTGATTTTTCTTTCCTTCTATCTTCCCTTCAACGAGAGGTTCAATCCTGTTTCGTTTCTTCAAATACTAGTCTGAAAATGATTTCTGGCATCTTCTATGGAATAGGACTCTAGTTATCATTTTTGTTGTTTGTTTTGGTCTTGGGACTATACCTAATTGTACCAGTGTTTGTTCCTGGCAATAACACAGGACTCATATATCATTCTGGGTTTTAAACTCAGTTTGACTGTATTTAAGACATGCTCCTTTCCTCTCTCAGATTTCTCAAGTTATTTTGATCTTGCTCTGATTAAGGAAAAACTACCCAGTCCACTCAGATGGAAGTTTTCGTAGTAAAGCCAATAGCTTAAGATTGAATACTAAATATCTCTATCTTTACAAATTATTTGACTTTCCCCAACATTCCCTAAATACAAGGAAATTTGACTGATTTTTTCCTTTTATCATGACTCATCTCATTATTTTTTGCTAGTTCAAAAGCCCTCTAAAAGAGTTGTTTCTTTTATATATAGAATTCTTTTTATGTGTTCACTTGTATCTGATAAAATTGTCCCATTCCTAGTTAATATTCTGAAAGCTCTTCTTCCCCCACCCAAAAATAAAACACCCACTAAGTATTGGGTTAGTTACAACACACTTTCAATGAAGAACACTGTGTACAACCTTTAAGATTTTTATTGTCATTTCTCTTTCTTAATTTTCAGTGCTTGGGATCAAATCTAATGCCTTACACACTAATGGCAATTACTCTTTTATTTGCAATTCTGCAATCTCAAAGTCCTAAGCCTTAAAAAAATAGCGCTTTTTTGCCAGCTTGGTGGAGATTCACTTGGTTTGAAAACTAATTGCAACTAAAATGAGGCTTTATAGTAGTTATTAGTTAATGATTTGGGGCATGTACTTTTATGTGTATCATTGTAAAAATAGTGATGCAATTAATTATAGAATTCAAGTATTTCACTGGTATATATTTTACTGGTATTTTATGGAATATAGAATTATACACTAACCAACATGAAAAGTTTTGAATTTATTTTTGTTGTTAATTTCATTGTCTGTACTATGCAGACTATGTGAGAATTATGTGGCACCAGAGATGGCATCTTGGCATTCTGCTTGAAAAGTGTATGCTTAGTCTTTTGAGCTATCTCACCGCTCTTTACTTAAAAAAAATTTTTTTTTAATTTTTGAACCATATTCACAGAGTTGTCAGGGAGCTATTCCTAGCATGGTGCTTATAAGGTAAGAGTGCTTATAGTATCATGTGAGACTAGAATCTAATTTGGTTTTCTACATGCAAAACATGCATTCCAATTCTTTATTCCATCTTCTTCCCCCCCATTCCATTTTCTTAACTCTGAAAATTCTGAATTGTAAGACTCATCTTGCCCTAAAGTTTTTAGATAAAGAGTTGCAGATTTATATTATTTAAAAGTTGTTTAAAACACATTTGTGTTTTATACTTTATTTTGGAATTTTTTCATAAAAGCAGTTATTTAGAGATATTTGCTTTTGAATAACAACTAACAACAAACTAAGCTCAGCATAATAAGACTAATCTAACTTCAATTCATATTCAAATGACAAGAAAACAGCCATTGAAAAACTACAACCTACTTGTCAACAACATATGCTAATTGCCCAAACTGCAGGAATTCTTTCTGCACATCTGCAAGCACAGTACAAATCTTTCAACATTTCTAGAAATTGAATGATAGTCAGACTTAATATAAGAAAAGCCCCCAGAAAATCATAAATATGAACCAATATTAACTATGAGTATAAAAGTAATTTTAGTATCCTTTAACTTGCCCTTCTATAGGCAATAAGGTAATGTCTGTTACTCATGAAATATGTAAAAGAAGTCAAAGACTTTATCTTATTCTTTTTAAAATATCACATTGGTATAACTTTTCCTTTTATTTGTTATTAAGGTACAATGATTTACAAGGTTTTCCATAGTTGAATTTCAAGCATAAACTTTTCCAGCAACAATCACATTCCAATGTCACTATTCCTCCACCGATGTCTCCATTTTTTGTCTCACACCTTAGCCTTTCTCCTTGACAGGCACATTTTTGTTTGGTTGTTGGAGAATGGGTCATGTGCTTTTCATTTTGTTGGTGCTGTGATTCAGATAGATAAATAGATAGGCCTATCTATGTCATTGTGTCTGAAGTCCCTATCCCATGGCCCAGTTACCTCCTATTCACCACTTTTTTTTTGGGGGGGACACTGATGCTCAGGGGTTATTCCTGGCTAAGCACTCAAAAATCGCCCCTGGCTTGGGGGGACCATATGGGACGCCGGGGTATCAAACCGCGGTCCTTCCTTGGCTAATGCTTGCAAGGCAGACACCTTACCTCTAGCGCCACCTCTCTGGCCTCATATTCACCACTTCTTATGATCCTTCTCCATTTCTTGCCTTTCCTAACCATCTCAGTTCCATCATCTAGGGACCAGGGAATTCAAGTATTGATATTTTTCACACCCTTGTTCATATTATTCCATATATCACAAAGAAATGCAATAATCAATTATTTTTTTTATGATTTATTTTACTTAACATGGTATCCTCCAGTTCCAATTTGCAGCAAATTGTGTGATTTTGCCATAGTTCTATTGTATGTGTGTATATGTGTATATATGTATATATATATGTATATATATCACACCATCTTTGTTCACTTATCTGTTATTAGAAACCTAGGTTGATTTCATATCCTATCTATTGTCCTTAAGATTGCAATGAATAGTGGTGTGTATATGTCCATTTGAATAAATCAGGGCCATTCCCACCATCAGTATTGACTTCCCTCAACCAAGATTCCCAGCATGCATCTTATACCACCACACTTAGCTTCCTGGCCTGCCAGTATAACAGGCTAATTTTAAGATTAGATTGTTATAGTTTGGGTCTCTTAATTCTATTGTTGTTGACTTTGGTGTGGGCCCCAGCTATTTTTTTTAATATGTGCTAATCTCAGTGATGTGAGTTGATATCACATTATTGTTTTGACTTGAATTAATTGATCATAAGTCTGATGAATACTTTTTCATGTACTTGTTGGCCATTCATATGTCTTTTATTTTCAAATAGTGTCTGTTAATTGTCTGTTCACTTTTTTATTAGTTTTTTTTTTGCTCATCTTTGTGAATCTTGTATTTTAAACCTTTATTTGATGTGCAGATAAATGATTGATATCTAGGATATACAAAGTACTCACAAAAATTAACCTCACAAAACCTAAAAACACCATCAAAAATGAGGAGAGGAAATGAATAGACCCTTCTTTGAGGAATACCAACAGATGTCCAGCAAGCACATGAACAAATGCTCATCATCAGTATTAGGAAAATCTAATCAAGGCAACAATGAGATATCATCTTATACCTGTGAGGATAGTTTCAATATAAAAGATATTGGGAATATTTTGTGTTGGCAGAGATATAGTGGAACTCTCATCCATTGCTGGTGGGAATTCTGTCTGGTTCAATCACTACGGAAAACACTATGGAGAGTTTTCAGTAAACTAAGAATTGATCTGCCTTATTACCCAGGAATCCTGCTTTTGTATATCTATCCCTAGGACAGAAAAACACTGATTCAAAAGGATGTATACATACTGTTATTCATTGAAACATTCAAAATAATAGTTAAGACTTGGAATCAAACTAGATGTCAAAAAAAATGAATGTATCATGGAGATGTGGTACTTATATACAGTGTAATACTACATAGCTGTGAGAAATGATGTCATCATGCAATTTGTTGCAACATGGATGGAACTGGAAGATATTATGGTAAATGAAGTAAGCCAGAAAATAAAGGATAAATACAGAATGATATCACTTATATGTGGCACTTGGCATGAAGAAACGTTATAGTCTAAATGGTAGTGGTTGTGAACATCCTTGGCCCTAGAATATAGTGAAGAGAAGGGAAGAAACTGAGTGGAGGAGAAGAAAAAAATATGAAAGAATGGGGAACAGGGGCCAAGATGTTTCAAGATAATTGGTGGTGTTAAGAAAGGACAGAAATAAATATACAAATCAGAGTCAATGACAATGAAATCATGAGACCCAAACTTTAACAATCAAAACTTAACATAGGCCTATTATGTTGGCAGGCTGGGGGTAAGGGGGTGGTGGCATTGGATGGACATTGGGAGCATTGATGGAAGGAGGATGACACTAGTGGTGGGATTGGCCTTGAAATATTGTCTCTCTGAAATATAACTATAAAGAACATTGTAAATCACAATGGTTTCAATTAAAAAAAAACCTTTATCTGATGTGTTGAGCACTAATATTTTCTTTTATTCAGTTATTTCTTTAGTTTTCTTTTGCCATGCAGAAACCTTTTGATTTCATTTGGTCCTATTTGGTTATTTTTGTTTCTGTTGCCTTTGTCAAAGGGTCATATCCATGAAAATACCCTTTAGGTCAAAATCTTGGAGTATTCTATTGATATTTTTTCTCAATGTATTTTAGGATCCTGATCTTATGTCAAAGTCATTGACTGTTTTTTTATAGGGCATGAAATATGAATTCAGCTTCAATTTTTTACATGTAGCTATCCACTTTTTCCAGTTATTTGTTGAAGCAAAGAAATTATCTTTATTCCTTCTTCCATAACTAGTTCCTTTTTCTAAAATTAGTTGGTCATAATTTTGGGATCTATATATTCTAACCCTTTGGTCATTAAGTCCATTTGCATTCTAGTATCATGCTCTTTTGACCATTATAGTCATGAAGATAAAAATTAAATTGAAAAAGAAGATGTGAAAAAAATTCAACACCTGACATTTAAACAAAACACTGTTAAATAACACCTGGACAAAGAGGAAACCAAGGGTCAAATGAGAAAAGATAACTTGAAACTAATGAGAATGCAGAAGCAAACTGACAGAATCTGTGAGTCACGGCAAAAGCTGTAGTACAAATGATGGAATTAATAGTAATACAGTCTCATCTTAGAAAAAGAAAAAGCTTAAATCAATAACCTAAACTAAAATCTTAAATACCTAGAGTAGGAATAACAAATGAATCACAAAACTACAGAAAGAAGAATATAACAAAAACTAGAGCAGGAATCTGTAGCAATTCAGCCCCTGAAGAGGTTGACTGATGGTGGGATGGAGGATGAGGCCTTTTTCTTCCAGCTCGGAGCACGCGTCTGCCACCCTGTCTAGCCCACGGTTCTGAGGTGAAACGGCGGGTAAACAGCTCGCAGACAGTCAGGCTCGTGGAAATATTCGCTTTATTCGGAGGACAAAACTGAAGTCCAAAGACTCAGCTTCAGTTCCAGCCAAAAGCCTTGGCCTTCCACAGACCCTTGTTTTTATACCCCAGAGTCAGGTACCACCCAATGGTGGGGTCAGATACCAACCAATGGTGGAAGCAGAATCAGGTCCTACCCTAGGGTGGGGGCAGAATGCCAGGTCACACCCTAGGGTAGGGCACAATCACCAATCAGTTTAGGGTGAGTAACATAGTAATCCCCCAAAATATTTACATACAGAACAGGAATCAATGATATAGATGTTAGAAAATAAAACAGTTACTAAAACCAATAGCTGGTTCTTCTAAATAATTAACAAGTTAAACATACTTTTGGCTAGAATTATGAGGAAAAAGAAAAAAATTCCCAAACAAATTTAATCAGAAACTATACAGGGTATATATTAACAGAATCCTCAGATATTTAAGAAATAATGAGAGGTTATTATGAAAAACTTTATGCTGTTAAGCTAGAGAATCTTGAAGAAATGAATAGAATCTCCCAAAACTTAGTGCAGAGAAAAGAAAACACCTAAGCAGGCCAATCACAGGCAAAGAAATTGAAGCAGTAATTAAGAATCTTCCCAAGACAAAAATAGATCAGATCGGTTCACCACCTTTTCTCCTTAAGCTCTTCCAAAATACTGAAGAAACAGAAATTCTTCTTAAGGACATCTATGAAGTCAATGATATACTGATACTCAAAGCAGATAGATATAGTTAGAAAATAAAATTTCAGACCAATTTTCCTGATGAACATAGACACAAAGCTCATCAACAAAATCTTAGCAAACTGAATCCAACAGCATATATAAAAGATCATACACTACAACCAAGTTTGATTCATCTCAGGTATGTTAGAATGGTTTATTCTAGGATAATCAGATAATGTAATAAGTCATATCAGTAAAAGAAAAGATAAGAATCACATGATCATATCAATTGATGTAGAGAATTCTTTAAACAAAGTCCAGCAACTATTCATGATAAAGAAACACTCAACGAAACAGTGGTGACATCTAGATGGACTCCTCCCAGCTTTCTTTCTTCTTTTTTTTTTATTTTTATTTTTGGTTATGAGAACAAAGATGCAAAGAAAGAGGACAAGGTAAAGTTACAGTGGAAGGACAATCACCCATAAACAGAATTCTCAGTAGTCCTATTGCTGATATCTTAACTTTGAACTTTCAGGCAAAGAACATTAAGAAAAATAAAACAGAACCTATATACAGTTGCTTTGTCCCTCAAGTCCCCAACTGAACCACAGAGATTGAATCATCTTGTTTTGCCTCATAAATTGGGGGAGGGGGAGTGGATAGTACCAGGAGCAAACAGTAGCATGAACATTGAGTGGAAATAAACAATGATCAGACTTAAACACCACACCCAAAGTCAACGACAACAGAATCAAGATACTCAATCTACAAAAGTTACATATAGAAGGGACTTGTTACACTAGCAGTCTAGGGTGCAAAGTGGGGAGGTGCATGCTGGGAACAGGGATGGACGGAGGACAATACTTATGGTGAGAATTGCCCTAATTCACTATCACTATGTGCCTTAAATATAACTGTAAAAAAATTTGTATTTCACATTTGTCACAATAAAAAATAGTTGTGGCAAAAATCTTCCTCAAGATAGTAATTAATAATGTGATTAATTAATAACAACCCCATAGCCAGTATAATTTTCTTTTTGTTTTTGGATCACACAGGCAGTGCTCAGGGGTGACTCTTGGTTCTGTGCTCAGAAATCACCCCTGGCAGGCACAGGGACCATATGGGGTGCTAGGATTCGAACCACTGTCCATCCTGTATCAGCTGCATCCAAGGCAAATGCCCTACCACTGTGTTATCTCTCTGGCCCAAGCCAGTATAATTTATTTATTTATTTTTTACAAAGGCTTTCACTGTAATATTTTAGATATATGAATCCGGGGCATTCCCACCACCAATGCTGTCCTTCCTCTATCCCTGTTCCCAGCATGTATCCCATATCCCCCTCTCTTACCCTCTCCCCACTGGGCTGCCAGTATAAGTGATCCCCTCTGTGTCTAGCTTGTAGATTGGGTATCAATTCTGTTGTCGTTGGCTTTGGCTTTGGTATTTAAGTCTGATTGGTTTTTGTTTCTACTTAATGTTCATATAACTGTTTGGTCTTGGTACCTTCCATTATTTCTCTGTCAGTTTGTGAGGTGGAACAAGATGGTTCAAGTTATGAGGTTCTGTTAGAAGGAAAGAAAACAAAAAACAAAAAACAGAAAACAAAATCCTGAAAAGCACCCCAGCAATAAAGACAACAACTACACAATAACTACGATCCTAAAATAAAACAAAACAAAGCACAAAAAATAAAAATAGAAATAAAAAAGAAAAAGATTAAGAAAAAAGCGGGAAAGTATAGGAAAAAAGTAAAACAACAACAATAACAAAACCAAAAAAATTAGTTTGAGCTCTCTCTCTCTCATAGGCACAGTAAAAATTGGGGAGATTAGAGAGAGAATTCCCTTGGCCTAATAGATACAGGGTTTCTCCGTTCTTGAAGTATACTGTCATGTGAATAACTACAGGCTCCAAACATGGTCTTTTACTACCCCCTAGGTCCTTTTGTGGTGGCAAGAAACTTTCTGCTCAGTTGTGGATGATAAAATCAGGTCTCTGTAGTTAAAACTCTTGGTTTTTTCACAGATCATAGGATGGAGCCTAGGATGGCATCCTTCTTTACGATTCTAGAAGTTCTGTTCCATCACTGTTGTTTTAATGAATTCTGTAGTTGGTGGTCTTGGTTTTTACACCAGTCCCCTGACAAAGCGTGGGCTAGAGTCTTTCATTATGTTTCCAGAAGATCTGCTCAGTTGCAGTTGTCTCAGCCAGACCTTCTGAAATTAGAGATCTTGGTTATTGTACAGCTTGTAGGTCAAAGCCTAGCAGGTGTCGGCAACCTGCGGCTCCGGAGCCGCATGCGGCTCTTTTGAAGGCTTGCCGCGGCTCCGGAGCCGATGTCAGAAAAAAAAAAATACTGCTTTAATCTCAGCTCCGCTTCTCTCCGCTATATCTATAGCAGTGAGGCGGAGCTGAGGAGCGGAGCCAATGGAGGCAGCCGTACCTGGTGACGTATATAGCATTAAGGTAAGAAACAATATATGCAGTGTTATATTTGTTTTAAATGTTGCAATGGTTTTGCGGCTCCCAGTTTCCTTCGGAAACGGGTCCAAGTGGCTCTTTATGTCTGAAAGGTTGCAGACCCCTGGCCTAGAGGGACTTTTTTTTTATTTGTCCAGGATAAGCTCTGACCAGTCATGTAGTCGTAGTCAGTCTTTTGTAGATAGCGATCTTGGCTTTTGCACGGATCAAAGGATGACGTGTCTTCTGATTTCGTCTTATCATTAGGTGGTGAGGTAAGACAACCTGCTCTTAGGTCAATTTGTTGCCATTTCCTCATTGTCAGGATGTCATATCAAAGCTCAAACCAGTATAATTTTTAACGGTGTAAAACTGAAAGCATCCCATTTGAGGTCAGACACAAGGCAAAGCTGTCTCATGTCTATACTTTCACTTTATATAGTATTAGGAGTCCTAGCAACACCAATTAGAGAGGAAAAACATTAAAGAGGATCTAAGTTGGAGAATTAAACATCACTAATTGCAGATGACATGATAATATACACAGAAGATCCAATGTACAAGAAAAGGTCTTAGGAACAAAAAAATGAATACAGAAAAGTAGCTGGCTACTTTTTTTTTTACAGTTCTATATGCAAATCATGAACTAGAGGAGAGATTGAAGTGTCTATTCAAATAGTGCCAAAAAAATTAAGTACCTAGGAATCAACTTCACAAGAGATATAAAGGATTTATGCCTTGAAAATTATGTCACTTAAGAAAGAGAAGATGACCTTCCATGGTTATAGATGGAAAGAACTGGTATTGTCAAAATGACCATCCTACCTAAATTATTATTTAGATTCAACTCAAACCCCATCAAAATTTAGGTGACATTTTTCAATGACTTAGAACAGTCAATAATAGAATTTGTATGGAATCATAAAACACCTCAAATAGCAAAAGGTATACTGAAAAATAAAAAAAAATTGGGGGCTATCTTATTACCTAACTTGAAATTATAATATAAAGCTTTAGTGATCAAAACAACATGGTCCTGAAATTGAATAGACTCTCCTCATTCTTAATTCAAAATTTTCATTTTTATATTTAACTGTTGATACTTTAGGATTATCTTGAGGGGTAGGGATTATACTTTAAGGCCATTGATCTTAAATTGTGGTTGTCATGTTGAAGAAGTGGTATTTATTTGGGGGTTGATTGAGAAAGAGGGTACAAATGCATATTTTAAACAGATCACAGTTATAGATATCAAGGTAGCTGTGTATAATTCATGAAATTAATATTAGTAAGTACTAAGGAAGTATTTCCTATTATGGCTTTTAATGTAATTCATAAGGCCCATAAGATAATCCTATTTACAAGTTTTACACATTTACAGATAGACATTTTGAAATTGTATGAGAAGATAAAGTTATATTGTAATTTTTGTAGTAACAAAGGTAGGTAAATTTTGGTAAATGGACACATTTTTAGAATTTTGTATTTTCTATTATAAAATTATCCTACAAAAATATTATTTTTAAAATTAGGGAGGAGAGAATTTTAACTTAAATAAAATTCTAGTGAAATTATGCATTTATCATTTAAGCAGATTAAAAAATTGTATTCATACATCTTGGAGATTTGACTTAGAGCACCATTGTTGATAGAGACATTAAATTAAAACCATTGTGGACTGGTGAGATGACTGGGTAGTTAACAGAATCAGGATTCAGTTGAAGAAGTTTGTCCATAGTGACTTGGGTTTTTTTTGTTTTTGTTTTGGGTGAGGCTCAGGGGTTACTCCTGGATATGAGCTCAGAAATCACTCCTGGCTTGGGGGACACCGGGGGATTAAACTGTGTCTGTACTAGGTTAGCGCTTTCAAGGCAAATGCCCTACTGCTTGCGTCACTGCTCCGGCCCATGACTTGGTTTTCTATGGCTCTACTAAGGACTTTAGACAGAGAAGGGACCACTATGATAATAATATTTGTTGATGATTGCTCTGGACAAGAACTGGGAATTAAAAGAAAGTAAAGTGATATGTATGATACCCTTTCAGTAATAGTATTGTAAATCACTGAGAGAGAAACAGAGAGAAAGAGAGAGAGATTAAGAGAGAGAAAGTCTCTTACCGTAGAGGCAAACTGGGGGTAGGAGTGGGGGTCGGATGACAGAAGGGTCACTGAAGAAATTGGTGGTGAGTAATGAACACTGGTGAAGGATGGGTACTGGAACACTATATAACTGAAACTCAACTATGAACAACTTTTAAACTATGTATTTTATGGTGATTAAATAAAATTTTTAAAGGACTTAATTAAATGTAAATAGGTAGATCTTTCTTAAAGAAATTACATGCCTTGTAAGAAAATAAAATTTAATATGTAATTTTTACACTGTTTAATTTATATTTCAGTTTACAATTAATTTAAACAATGTAATTCCTACTAGCCAATATCTGTTTATATATACATACATATGCACAGATATGTACATAAGAGTATATATCTTATAAATATTTATCCATGGTTTTTTTTTTTTGGGCCACACCCAGCAGTGCTCAGGGGTCACTCCTGGCTCTCTGCTCAGAAATAGCTTTTGGAAGGCTCGGTGGACCATATGGGACACCAGGATTCGAACCAACCACCTTTGGTCCTGGATCGGCTGCTTGCAAGGCAAACGCCGCTGTGCTATTTCTCCAGGCCTGTTTTTTTTTTTTTTTTTTTTTTTAAGAAAACTGCTTTACAAAAAAGAAAAAACTAGTTTGGTTTTCTTTTTTATTTTCTTGGTTTAAAAGTAAATAAAAATCTTGGTTGACTAATTATATTTTTAGTTATAGTATATTTTTCCTTAGATATTTAAATGATTATTATTTTTTATAGTCCTAGTTTATCACCTCATTTTTAAATTTTTCTGTGCTTTATTTTCATCTCAATTCATTTAATACAAGTTTTAAATGTCTATTTTTTAGCCTTTCCACACTGCCACATATAGATTCCAAGAGAGTAGTCAGCTTGTGTTACTCTCTATTAAAATACTAATCCAAGTACAATACTTAATTAGATTATGTTCAATATTTGAACAAATATATTAATGGGTGAATTTACAGACTAGAGTCCAAGTACAGGACAATGTTGTGTATTTACAAAGGGTGAAAATACTAGATCCATTGTCAATTAACTATATATTAGATATTTAAGATGATCAGTCTATATTTTAATGTAGTTTAGATTTTAGAAATGAACAGAAAACTTCTGTCCCCTACCAGTATTTCCAAATAGTTATAGATCTTTTAAATGATTACCTTTAAGAGGACACACTAAAGAAAGGTAGATACATGTAGCATGGCATTCAGAGACTTGAAGCTTAGTGAGTCCCAAAAGTGGCAAAATCATTTCATTCCCCTATTCACCATAGGAAAGTGGATAAAGTTGAACTGTGCCCTTTGAGATTCTAATAAATACTGGCCTGAGCTGATATCCTATAGGTCAGATAAGCCAAATGCTAATCTTACCAGGATGGTCACAGCTGGGAGGGGTCTGTGGTTGGTAATTAAAATAAAGGGCATGTGAGGAATATGCAAATGGCGGTTAGGGCCTTGTTAATAAAGCTGGATATCTCCTGAAACTTCATCTGACTGCTATGAGTCATTTCCTAGGCGTTACCCTGATACCCTCAGACCCGTCAGGCCAAAGAGGCTACAGGAGCCAGGCTGGGCCGAGAAAGGCATCACCATCCACTCCATCCACTACCACTAGGACTCTATAACTAATAATTAATACAACACTCTGTGATGCTGTTTCTGAACCACCGGAAGACAGAATCCTGGAGAGCAATTGTTCCAGGGAACCTAGTAGAGAACTGTTCTGGGGATTCTCCTTGAGGCAAAAGCATTGGAGACACAACTCCATAGACAGGGAAGAAGAGCATAAAGATGGGTGCCATATCCCCAGGATCAGTGGTCAGTTTCAAGCCTTACCCTTGGCAGTCCTTTCTCCCTCATAGAGAAATCTGGTTAAAGGAACTATCAACAGGCAGACCAGGGTTTGATCCTCAACATCCCATATGGTCCTCTGAGTTGTCTAGGAGTGCTTACTGAGTGCAGAGCTGAAAACAAACAAACAAAAACAGAACAGAACAAAATACAACAAAAAACAAACAAAAAAGGCTATTGACACCGTGTTGCTCCTGACAAAATTTTAAACCCAATGTTTATATTTATTTTCTCCCTGGTGCCTCACTTGCCCCCTACTGTCTCTGTTATGACCTGCCACCCTGAACATATCCTAGTTTCTTTTGTCCTCTATAAATATTGTTGAAATAGAATAAAGTGTCCCTGGTCATCAGCATAGGATCCATACTTTCCTGCACATTATTTGTGGGGGAACATGGCCTTTGCCAACCAACAGGATTGGCACACAAATTCAGAATGGCACAAAATACTCTTTGATTTTTAAGTTAACTTGAGATGTAAAGTAGTATTTCTTAAAAAACAGTATGATGGGAAAATAATGTAATAGAGTAGGAAATAAAGCCAAGGTAAAGAATAGAATAAAGTGGATCAAGAAAACTTTTTCCTGCACACCTATGTTCATCGCAACACTATTTACAATAGTGAGAATTTGAAAACAGCCCGAGATCAAATGAGTGGCTAAAGAAACCATGGTATATCTATACCATGGAATACTATGCAGCTGTTAGGAAAGATAAAGTCATGAAATTTGCTTATGCAAGGATGAATATGGAGAGAATCATGCTGACCAAATAAATCAGAGGGTGAGGGATAAAAATAGCCATAGCCATAGACATCTCATTCATTTATGGGATATAAGGAAAAAAAGATAGTAATATATCCAAAGACAATAGAGAGGAGGACCAGTTCATGGTAAGAAAAAGCCACAAATAGTGGAGCAGTGCAGTTAGGGCAAAGAAGTGACCACTCTGGCACTGATAATTGGAATTGATCACTTGGATAATAACTGGGTGTTGGGTAGATATAAAGTGATATGATATGCACTGTGTCCCTTCGTTAACAATTGTGCAAACCACAGTGTTTAAAAAAGAAGGGGGGTGGGTAAAACGCCTGCTCAGATACAGGCAGATGGGAGTGTGAGAGAAAAATTGGGGATATTGGTGGTGGAAATGTTGATGGGTGAAGGGTGGTGTTATGAACAACTTTGTAATAATGATATTTAATCTAAAAAAGAAAGAAAATTGTTCCAAGTGTTTTGCCTTTTTTTCTTCTACAAGTACATACGAGAAAGCATGAGGAAATTGACTTGGGATGAAGGAACATATTTGAGTAAGATGTATAGACAGAAATACTGAAATAATTAAAAGTGCTGAAAATTAAAATACTAAATATTAAAAATTACTACTTTTTTCTATACGTTAGGATATACAATTAGAGAAATGATCTTTGAATTTTAGTTTTTAAATTCATAATATGCTAATATATGTTTTATAATAGGTATAAAAATTTAGTCACAATTTGAGTTAAATTGTTTTGCCTGATACCTAAAAGAGTGTTAAGTTTGTTAAAATGTCTTCTTGTGAGTGCTATATTTGAGGTCTTAATTTTTTAAAATGACATTAATTTAGGATAGAGCCAAAGAAATTAAAATTGAAATATTCTTAGGGTTTATTGTTAATCAAACATATTTAACACAGGTTTAAATAAGTATTGTATTAAATTCCTGAGTCAAAGATAAATTCAATCTAAGAGAGAAATTTACATAATCTTGTCATTATAAAAATGTCTTCCAGCTACTGTATGTGACTATAGCTTAAGGGAGAAAGTGATTTGAGAAAGGTACCATAAGAATTATAAGCAAGAGAGAACTTCAATTTCTAAGGTTTTATGGAGACACAAGGATGTCAAAATAGAAAAGAAAATGCTTGATTATATTTCTTGAATGAATGTCTGTGACACAAGAATATTTTAGATGATGGCTTCAGATACTTCTTTTTGCAGATGCTTTATTTTAACTATTGAATTGTCAAATTATCTGTGGTTGAGTAAAGATTTGATTTTTTCTTAAAATTCTTTTTGACAATGAGGAGTCTATAATATACTTAATATACTGTAATTAATAATAAAGAATCTGGGTTAGCCCATGATAGTCTTAACAATAAATTGTGAGTGGCTTCAATTCTCCAGATAAAAATTGTGAGACTGTCATACTTCAGAACTAGCTTTGCAGTAACATAAACAGTTGGCTTCGGGAACATCTTGTTCTGTAGCAAATGCTCAGAGTTTCTTGATTTAAGAGAATTTATTTAGAAAGTGAGTGGGGTTGAATCTTATGCAACCATTTAAGTTGGACAACCCTTGTGAGAGGGATAGTTACCAAAAGGTAAGTAAGACAGCAAATGACAAAGATATTCCAAAGGAGAGATTTTTAAAAATCTAGACGCTCAAAAACCATTTGAAAGTAAAACTTGGTGAAGTCATAGTAACCATTAACCTTTGGAAGACAATTCTGAACTGTGTTCAGGAAAAATCATGTACAACTCAACTACCTCTCTGGGATTTGAATCTCAACCCCTATTACTTAGTTCCTTTCAGCTCCCCACAAATTTTGTTTACTATCCAAAAATCTTTTTGGCCTGGAAAAATACCAAAGTCCTAGATCTGACTTCCTTTAATTACAGCATGTACCATCATTCACATGAAAAGTTTTTATTGTTAAAAAATTGAATTACTTGGGGGAAGATAGGTCTGAATTGTTGAGATTTTTAAAAAGGCATCATTATTTTCAATGACATAGTCTACTTTGAATTACCTGCAAACAAAGTCTTGTCACGATGAGAGGTTTGCTGTGTTTTAGTGAATAGATAAGATGTCATTTGAAACAACACATTAATTGTTTATATACAAATGGATGCTGTTACATAGGACTTGAAAAACAGTTTGTTCTGTTAAGTAGGACAAGTGTTCCCATTTAACCCATGTTTATATCAAAGAGATTCAAATAGCATAAGTTGCTTTTTTTCCTTTAACCTCACAAAAACTGCAAAAGAAATTCAAGTCAGATATCACACATTCCAAATTAGTAGTATTTGAATTGATGAGAGGTGTAGCCTTTTGCTTATGAGTTAAAAGTTCATAATACTTTTCTGTTCTCGATTAGTTGATAATCTGAAAGGAAAATGGTTAAAGCAATTTTTATTAGATGATTGGAATTCTTTACTGATAAAATTTTAGAAGTGAGATCGTGGATTACCCTTTAGCTTCCTCCCCTCATATTTAACTTAATGCTTACATTTTTTTAAAGATTTTACACTCAGTTGTGAGAAGTACCAGCAAAGGTGTTATAATATGCAAGACGCCGCCATGTTTTCTTTTGTCATTTCTACCCCAACTATATGCATGAGTTTGCACAAACAGCTGAAATTTAAAAAACCAAGCCAACAATTAAGTTCCTTTATAAATATTCTCTTATCCTCACTTCACCTCTGTGAATGACCTAAAAAATTATCCTAGGTAATGCCAGCCATGCTCTTTGCAATCTCTTTCCCTAGAGGAAACTTGTCACAAAACAGGTCTGTAGTTCATGTTGTCTTCTTGGAAATTTTCCCCGAGGGTTTTCCACCCCCTTTCCCTTTTTTTCCTCATCTCTGCCCAAATCCTGATGGGACAAATCTTCATTGCCAGATTTAGCAGAAGCCAAACTGTAATCTCTTTTCAAGTACAACACATATAATAACATATTGCAGTTTTGAACTAGAACTTGATTTTTTTTTCTTTGTTAAAGAAAAAGTAAGTTGGGGCCGGCGAGGTGGTGCTAGAGGTAAGGTGTCTGCCTTGCAAGCACTAGCCAAGGAAGGACCACGGTTCGATCCCCCAGCGTCCCATATGGTCCCCCCCAAGCCAGGGGCAATTTCTGAGCACTTAGCCAAAAGTAACCCTTGAGATCAAATGGGTGTGGCCCAAAAACAAAACAAGAACAAAAAAATAAAAATAAAAAGTAAGTTAATTTAAGTTTAACTACAACTTTATGTTTAGAGTGAATAATAAAATAAAATCAATTGCTGGTATTTTATTCTATGGTGGGGAGGTATAGGAAGTGGCTTCATTATTAAGTAAAACCAGTTTACAGGTGAAAAAAATTACATATGTAAAAATAGAGAAAATATACGGACCAAGATTTATTCCCCATCTTTTCTTTAATGCAAATAATTACTCCTGAGAAGTCTTGAGACTTATACATGATTCACCTACGCAACCAGCTAACAAATCTGCAAGAAGGAAATCAAAATAAATACATATTTGTAAGAAATTATAGTATCACACATTTTATTCTTAAATGCTGCTAGACTCTCTCCTTCGTTGTTTCCAAGTCATTTTTAAAATATATATTTTTAATTTTTTATTTTTAATTATGAGAACAAAGATGAAAAGAAAGAGGACAAGGTAGTTACAGTGGAAGGACAATCACCCATAACATAATTCTCAGAAGAAGTCTCCTTGCTGATATCTTAACTTTGAACTTTCAGCCAAAGAACATTAAGATAATGAAACAGAACCTATGTACAATTACTTTGTCCCTCAAGTCCCCAGATTGTAATACATTATAATATTTCTTAGCAGCACTCAAAGCAATCTAAAGCCATAAAACTTATGTAACTCCTTAAACATTAGAGGCATAGTATTTTTTTTACATTTCCAAGCACATGCATATTAGTTTAAGTTAACCTCAAAAGTTTAAGTGGGTTTTTTTTTTTAAGGAATAGAGTCAAAGGAGCACAGTACAAACAGTGTTGGAGTGGCAAGTATTGTTTGATTAGGCCCACCAAAATATGAGGGACATAGAAGGGAATAACCTTGGCCTAAATACAAAGAGACCCTACCCCTGAAGTTTCCTGGCATAAGACCAACTCTAGGCTCCAGGCAAGCTAGTTTGACCAATCCAAGACATTGTCTGTAGTGCCAACACACTTTTATTTTTCACACAGTCTCTGTTGTTGGTATCATGTTTCTGTATTAAAGATCCTGAAATCTGCATATCTGAAGTCAGGATGTGGAGCATCCTCTAGTTTCATCTCACAATTAAAGGGCAATGCAGAGAGCCCTGCCCTGTAAACAGGTCATTGTTGTTAAGTCTTTTCAGTGTTAAGGGAAGTCTCTTTTGAGCAGGTCAATGTCTGAGCAGCAGTAGGGTCTTCCTTGGTAGAGGATTGCTTCCAGGTGATGTTATAGACAAACTTAGATGTTTCATGGATGGCTTCCCTGGTTCAGGGGTGAATGGAAAATGCCCATTCTTCTGAGGCCTGTACCAGGTCGTTATGTCAATGTTCAGGGTGTAAGGTCCCTTTGCACTACAAGATTTGTGTGTTCCAATCTCTATTAGATAAGATCTTATTTGTATGTATAATATTGTCCCATTTTAATGTGCCTATGCAAACAAGGAACAATGCCACGTGGCATTGCGCACATGGGGGCCATAAGAACAAGTCCAACAATCCTCATGACATGGTTCAATCATAAGCATTAAAATGGGGGACTCTTTCACCAAAATTCCTTATTGAACAGCTCATAAAGAGAAGAAAAGATAAAAAGTGGTTAGAATCATCACCGTATAAGATAATATTTTGTAAGACTTATAGCTGTCAGAGAAAAAAAACACATAAAATATTCAAAAAAAATACGTGTCAAAGATCCAGGAAGAAAAGAGAGTTGCTTGCTATGGGCATCTGGTTTCTTCTTTCCTTGGCAATTAGCATTATTATTTGAAATATTTCTCAGGTAGGTAACATCAGGAGACTAAGAAATGAATGTTTTAAGAGGACATTGGTCTGTAACACATACTAAAATATTTTTGAAAATAGGTTTATTTTTGTAGTGGATTAAATTTGTTCTTTTAAATTAAGTGTAGCTTAATTTGAAGAAGACAGTTCAAAGTTAACCTGATTTTTTTTTTGAATTCGTGTTTAAAGGACCAAGCAGTTTATTTCCAAGAAGGCATATATTTTCCAATACATTATGGAACCTATAGGACTATTCATAATGTTTAGCTATGTAAATCTTTTCCTGGAATCCTAGTCTTCTTGGCCAGAGAACAAGGTAAATCCTTGGCTTAATTATCCTACAACTATAAATTTAGAGGAACTGATATGCTGATATTACAATGGGAATGTGTAGGATCATATGGCATTTTATTTTTTTATTTGTTTAAAGGATTGATAACACTGTGAAACTTTTTTTGTATTAGACATTAAAATTAAGGCTTCATACCTACAAGACCTGTGTTCTTTTTTTCTTGATTGAGAATTTTATCTCAATATTATATAAATTATAATTATAATACAGATGTATAAAGAAAATGGATCATGTAATCAGTTTAAGAATTTGGAAGTTGTGTTGGAGCAATAATGTGACATGTAGTATGCTTGTCTTGCTTTTGATCAACCCGAATCTAATCTGCATTGCTTATTGTTCCATGAGCCTTAAAAGTGGTGATCCGTGAGCAACTAGCCAAGAGTAAGCCTACCTACCATCAGTGTAGCCCCCCAACAAAATAACTTAAAAGAAACTTGTGCATATTTGAGTAAATTGTACTTTTCACACGAGTTATAAGACCTAGTCAAAAATGAGGAGTGTGTTAAGGATGATGCTTATTACTTTATTTGTTACTCAGACAACACAATGGTATTGAACTTTTTTTTAAATAAATATTTTTATTTTGACCAAAGTGGATTACAAATCATTCACAGTAAAATTTTAGGTGTATAGTGACATTGAATCAGGGGCATTCCCACCTCCACTGTTGTCTTCCCTCTCCCCCCTTGTTCCCAGCATGCATCCCATATCCTCCTCCTTTGCTCCCCTGGCTGCTAGTGTAAATGGTCCCCTCTGTGTCTAGCTTGTTGTAGATTGGGTATCGATCCTGTTGTCATTGGTTTTGAATTTGGTACTAATGGTTTTGAATCTGGTACCTAAGTAAAACTCACATATATTACCTCAGAATAAATGAAAAAAAAAATTGGAAACATAACACCAAACCACAGAACTTCTGAATAAAAACTCCTTGACATTGGATCACATAGGATATTTTGGGATATGGTACTGAAAACAGATTAATAGATTAGACATTGAATTTAAGGCTCCAGACCTGCAAGACCTGTGTTCTATCTGCTTAGCTACATACAAATCCCTAACTAAATGTTTTATGTTTAAAATGGTTTAAGTTATGAAAGAATTACAATAATGTTAACATTGTCTTATATCTGGCACCTAATCTTTACTTCAATTAAAATATTGGCATAATCATCACAACTAATAAATCCATATTGAAAAATCACTATACATTGAAGTCTCTATTCTTGATTTTTCTTAGGCTTTACCCAATTTCCTTTTTTTATTCTCAATACGGGTATTTAATTCTCATGTCTCCTTAGGTTTCTTTATTTGTTAATATTGAAGTAAAATATTTAGGAAACATGAAGAGGAAGCAGAGGATGAGGGGGTGAGAGAGACAGATAGACAGAAATACATGTCTAAGAAAGAACATGTAGGCTTCTTCAGAAAAGAGAGTGGCAAGGGTACTCCAGAAAGTAAAAGAAAGGCAGTCATATTTCAAATGAGACGCAAATGACCCTACAAGGGAAATGTGCTCCAGGCTCCCTTACACAGTGATGAATTCTCTGATGTTTCTTGTCTTTCTTTGATTGGGAATCTTTGGGCAAAATTGGCCAAATATTTTGTAGTATTCCTCAGTTAGAATGATGCTTTTCTCTTGTCTAGATTGTATTTATGGTTAATTTTTTGAGAGGAAAATCAAATGAAAAGTGCCATTTCAAAACATAAAAGTGAGGACATTTTTCTTTATTATGTATTTATTTAATTACCTAAGGGTATTGGGGCAGCATTTGGAGATGCTCAGAGTTTACTTTGGCTTTGTGTTCAGGAGTGATTGCAGTGGTGATGCTTAATGAATCCTATATGGTGCCAGGGATTCAAACCCTTAATGCAAGGAAAGCTTTTTATCTCTTGTACTATCTTTCTAGGCCTAAGGGCATATATATACATATATATAAATCACATAAAATTATATATAAGACTATGAGGATATATAAATTTTAAGGCACAGTTATTTACAGAGTTGTTTTTAGTTATACAATGTTTTGTAACCACTGTTACTACCAGTCTTCACACTAAAAATAAATCTCCCTAGGTTTTCACTCACCCACAGCTTGCTCCCTGACTGAAATTTTTTTCGGGGGGTTTTCAGCCACACCCGGTGACTCTCAGGGATTAATCCTGGCTATTCGCTTAGAAATTGCTTCTGGTTTCAGGGACCCTATGTGACACCAGGGGATTGAACTGTGGTCAGTCCTAGGCTAGTGGTCGCAAGGCAGACAGACACCTTACAGCTTGCACCACAGCTCAGGCCCCCTGACTGAAACATTTTTTAGTGTGGTTGCAGTTTGTGTTTCCTGTTGATATTGTTGACCTGGTTTAGATATATACATATTCTCTAATAATGTATCTAAGACTATTATCCCTCAATTCATTTACCTCCATTTTTTTTTACAAATTCTTATTTTTATATTGAAACACCATGAATTACAAAGTTTTTTATGATTGAGTTTAATATATAATATTCCAATACCAATTCATCATTAGTGTCATCTTCCCTCCACCAGTTCCCCACATTTTTCCTCCCCCCTCCTCACCCAGGCTATCTCAGTGGCAGAGACACTTTTCTTTTTTAGAAACTGTGGTTTACCATGCTTCCACATTCTGATAGAATATTAGACACATTTAGTTTACTCCTTTCAACATCCAGTACTTGTCCAGTCACTGCTTCCCCTCTATACTAGTTCTAGCATCCTTTTCCCCGACCTTTTTTCCCCCCTTCGACAACAAGATTCTTATTAAGGATCAATTTTATTGATCTTAGTTTCTATTGCCTTTAGACATTAGTTATTCTTTTATTATGCTTCTTCATTTTCACATATAATTGAGCTTATTATGTGTAATTTACCACATCTTATTTATCCCTCAATTTATTTCCTTTCCTGTCCTTAATTCTGTAATATAGTGTCCAGGGTAATCTATTTCCAATATTATACATTACATTCCCTTGTCCTATTAGCCTATGTACTAAACATTGTGAAATTATTTGATATTTGTCCTTTTCTTCTGATTCAGCTTACTCCAGTTCCATCCAATTGTAGTGAAATATATATGACTATATATGCTATATGCATATAGCTTTATTATTTACTCACTGGTATTTGAACACCTGGGTTAATAAGTGTTGTAATAAATAACAGTATGCATATATCTTTTAGTATGTATATTTTTGTGCATTTGCGGTACATATGAAGAAATAGAAATGCTGGGTCATACGACAGCTTTTTCTTTTCTGAGAAATATTCCTATTGTCTGTCTCCCACAGGAATTGAATCAGACAACATTTCCACCAGAAGTGGATGAGATTTCTTTTTCATCACATTCCTGCTAACACATTTCAAGGTTATTTTTTTAAAATATGAATCATCTTTATTGTTGTCTTGATTTGGATTTCTCTGAAAATAAGTGAAGATCAATTTTTCATGTGTCTGTTGGTGACTTCTCTGTTTTTATCAGATAATTGTCTGCTCTTTTCTTTTGCCCAATTTTAGAAAGCTTCTTTGTTGATATTTGTGAATTTTTATCTTTTTTTTTTGGTTTTTAGGTCACACCCGGCAGTGCTCAGGGGTTATTCCTGGCTCCAGGCTCAGAAATTGCTCCTGGAAGGCACGGGGGACCATATGGAGCGCCGGAATTCGAACCAATGACCTCCTGCATGAAAGGCAAATGCCTTACTTCCATGCTATCTCTCCGGACCAGTGAATTTTTATCTTGAATATTAATTTTTATATGGTGTGTGTTGAGTGAGAGTATTTTCTCCCATCCAATTGACTGCCTGTGTTTTTTTTTGCCAGGCAGAAACTTTTATAAATTTGACATAGTCCTATTTATCTATATTTGTTTCTGCTGTCAAGGAGTACATTTTATTAAAGTCACTTATTATTCTCATCTAATTGAGGTAATACTTGCCAAGTTACCAGCCTTAATTTTTCCTCTCAATACTGTGCTCTTTAGGAAGTCACTATGTATATTTTACTCCACAAAAGGAGGAAATAAATCTCCACCTACTTGGTTACAAAGTGTCTATATTGTTTGGAATTCTTTTCCAGAAGAGATTTGTCTGTTCTAACCAAGTTATTTATCTAGTAATGCTATGTACTCATGAAAATATATTTTATCCATTAGACTTTGATCCAAATCTTCATTTTCCTACTGAATTCATCCCGAGTTTGACCACTGGGCATCTTTTCACTTGCTTCTGAGATCATTGACATTCCAATCATTGTTGGCTTTTATTTTCTTGAGTATTTCCTTACCTTTTTATTGCTGTTACTTCCAGATTTATATTGCATATTCTCTTCTCAAAACCTAGAATAATCCTTTTTCTCAAAATATATTTCCTGTTTAAAAATCTTTCTTTTATTTTCTGATATATCTGATATATCTCTGATGCTCAGAGGTTACTCTTGGTTCTGTTTTCACTCATGGAACAGTCTTGGTAGTTCTCAGGGACCATATGGGATGCTAGGGATTGAGCCCAGATTGGCCAGGTGCAAGGCAAGTGCCTTACCTACTTTACTATCTTCTCTGGACCCTCCATTATGTTTTTTTTAATGTATAATGCCATCTCTGTGCTAGAACATAGCACTTTTTTTAATAATATAATTTTTATTTTGATCATAGTGGCTTACATATTGTTGACAATAATATTTAGGTACATGTTAACTTAATACCAGGGGGATTCCCATCACCGAATTGTTTTCCCTATACCTCCGTTCCCATATCTTCCTCCCTCACCCCCCCGGGGCTGCAAGAATACGTGGTCTCCTCTGTGCCTAACTTGCTACTTAGTGGTCTTACACCTGTTTGATTTTGGTAGCTCCCTTATTTCCTCCTACAGGAGATGGGACTAGATAGATCAAGTTACATGGTTTTGTTTGAAGAAGAGAAAAGTAATAAACTGGGGTAAAAATCAAATACTCCAAAAATGGGCGGAGTCCTTCTAGAGGCTCTCATCATCGGTTTGAGAGAGGAAGAGAAAAAGGTGAATCACCCCAACAGTACAAAAAGAAGTGTTAAATAAAATATCCAGTGAGCACTCCAATAAAGGTAAGCACCATGTAAAAGCCATGATCTTGAGATAAAAACCTGGCAGAGCCCATGAAGAAAAAAAGAAAGGAAGAAAATAAATATATAAATATAAATGGAGACAACAACTTCAATAACCACACCAAAACAAAGAAATTGACAAAACCTAGATAGATAAATAAAAAAAGGGAGAAAAACTGTTTTGTGCTTTTTTTTCCCCCTCCTGCACAGGCACAGTAAATATTGGGGTCATTCGAAAAGGAATTCCCTTGGCCTAAAAGATACAGGGTTTCTCCACCCTTGGAGTATATTGTCATGGAATTAACTATAGACTCCGTACAGGTTCATTTACTCTCCCCTTGGTGCTTTCGTGGTGTTTGGAAGACTTCTGCTCTGTCCTGGGTGATAAAATCAGACCTCTGTATCTAAAGATCTCGGTATCTACACAAGTCAAAGGGAACTTATGATGAAGTCTTTCTTTGTGGTTCTAGAAGTTCTGCCTCCCTCAGTGTCACTTTAATCCGTCTTCTGTGGTTGGTGGTCTTGGTCTTTACGTTGATCCTAGGATATTTCCAGAAGACCCATTCCATTGCAATTGTCTCTGCCAGACCTTTGGAAATGGAGATCATGGTTGTTATGCAGGCCATAGCTCAAACTCTAGACTAGGGCTTTTTTTTTTTATTGGTCCCAGGATACATACAGTCCGGTCATGGTTCTATCAGCCAGTCATCTGTAGATCACAATCTTGGCTTTTGGACAGACCAAAGGGTGAAAAGTCTTCTGATTTTGTCTTATCGTTAGCTGGTGGGGTAGGATAACCTGCTCTTAGGTCAAGTTAGAACATAGCACTTTTATGTATGTTTTACAAGCTAACCAAAAAGAAATCTGGGGTTTTGAACCAGTCCAATTGACATGATTTTTATCATAGTATAATTTGTTTGCAACATTAATTTGAATATTTTGCAAAAATTTTAAAACTCAGTAACTTGTTTTTTTAAAAAAAAACTCAGTAATTTGTGAAGAAGGCTTCCCATTTAGAAATTCATAACACAATGTAACTCACTTATTCTTTTGGCTTGACAGCAACATGTACTTTCCCCTCATTTATTCAATAAATGATAAACTTTTATAAATTGATAAACTTCCTCAGCAGTTAACATTGATGCTAAATTTTACTAATATTAGTTATGAGTTATCTCTTTTTGTGATGAGGCAAGCAACTACCTCATAAAAGTGTATAAAGATAGATTTTTACAAAAATATTTTTTCTGAAGTCAAATAGTTTTATTTAGAAAAATGTCAGGAGGGAGAACTAAGTGAAAGAGAGGGCAGAATAAAGGAGAAATTCAAAATATTTTAATAAGAAGTTTCAGGTAAAAAAAATAGGCACAGGGGCCGGAGTGATAGCACAGTGGTAAGGTGTTTGCCTTGGACGAGGCCAACACAGGACAGATCCTGCTTCGAATCCTGGCACCTCTTATGGTCCCCGAGCATGCCAGGAGTGATTTCTGAGTGCAGTGCCAGCAGTAACTGCTGAGCGCCTCCAGGTGTGATACATAAACAAACAAACAAAAATATAGGCACAAAAATTCAGAGATCACTCTTATTGGGGCTCAAAGGACCATATGTAGTGCCAGGGAATCAAACCCTTGTTTGTCGTGTGCAAAGCAATAATGTCCTACCCATTGTGCTATTGCTCCTGTCCTGGGGAATGTTCTTTTTTTTTTTTAAATGTCTTTTATTTTTCTTAAAACCCACAGATGAGGCAGACTATTCTGCGTCTATCTCTCTCCCTCTGACTTATTTCACTTAGCATTATAGATTCCATGTACATCCATGTATAGGAAAATTTCATGTTCTTACTCTGAATAAATATACTAAAATATCTCCTTATCATTGGGATTACAATTGAGGTTTACACATTATTAGATCCCTAGTTTCATTATTTATAGAAAATAATACTATGATATAAATATCTTGTTTAGTGATATATATTAATTAATATAGGGTGTGAAATGTTAAAGTAGCAATCATAACATTAAGATTGCTTATCTTGATTTAAGGTTTGTCAATAAAATGTCACTAGTTTGTAATAGACTCAGGTTTGTGCAATTCATGCAGATGTATATAATATGTGCATATATTTAGAGTTTGTCTTCATTATTTGTGGATCCTATTATTTAGTTCTCTAGAGTTGTCACCCTGAACTAAAACTAAGACTGCTTTTACAATTATTTGCAAACAGGCACAAAGCATAAAAAAGTGATAGCAGTGAGAAATTTGAATTGGCCAATATGCATAGCCCCAAATGAACTGGATAAAACAATGTCTTCTTTTATACTCCACAGCTCTTTTCTATAAACAAATATTCTTCCTATTAGCTACTAAGTGCCATGAATTTGGTTTTCTTTTTTGTTAGTGATTTCAATGTTCCAAATGAACCTAGAAGCCTACTATTGAAGTGCTGTCTTGTATTCCTGAGTGTATGAGGTTCTGAGATTCTGTGTTGTGAAAAACACTTGTGTTAAATAGATTTTTATTGGTGTGAGTCATAGTGCTGTCTTCCCTTTGTTCATTGCTGTTGACAAGGTTAAAATGAGTTTGATCCTAATATACATATTGATAAGGTTACCTACTGACCAATTAATGAAAAGAGAAGGCCAGAAGTACGAAGAAAGTTGACTTGGTATTACCCCTAAAAACAGTTATTTTGTCATGCTCAACAGTGTTTCTAGTGATTTTATAAAATGTAAATTAATGAATTATGAGAATGCACTATATAAATGGACATTTCAGATTATATTTTATATAGCAAAAGTTCTATTGTGTTAAGTTGTATTTCAGATGTACCTGACTAGATCTAGATGTCTGTGTGATCTGGAAAACTATGTAAAATATATTGCTGACTTTAATCATGTTAGAATCATTTCAAAATGACTGACATGTAACAGTTTTATAGATAGCACTGTAAGATTTAGAAAACTAAAAACTGTTTTGCAGCAAATATAGAGGTCAACTTAATTGATCTATACAGCATTTTACAAAAATATAGCTGAAAGTTTCTTTTCTCAAGAGGGGTTTGGGCCACACCCAACTTGTCTCAAGATTTACCCCTGACTTTCTGCTTAAAAGTCATTGCTGGTGATGCTCAGTATACCATACAGGGTACTGGAAATTTAATCCCTGTCAGCTTCACACAAGGCAAGAAAGTCACTTTACCTACTACATGTGGACCCTACCTGAAATTTTGTTTTGTTTTGTTTTGGGGGGCCACACCTGGTGGTACTCAAGAGTTACTCCTGGCTATGTGCTCAGAAATCGCTTCTGGCTTGGGGGACCATATGGGACACCCGGGGATCAAACCCAGGTCCATCCTGAGTCAGTCGCGTTTAAGGCAAACATCCTACCGCGGTGCTATCGCTCTGGCTCTCCTACTGAAAATTTCTAGAGAATCTTCTAGAAATCCATTTTCAAAAGATTGAACAAAATTGTCTAATCAATCAATAATCTTTGAATTAACTCACCTTTTTAGGACTCAGCAACACAGGCTATTGCTTTAAGCTTCTAAGTTTGAGGTGTCCATTTTCCCTCGGGGCTTCAAAGCAAGCATGCTGCTCCAGGTCAATATTCTCTTGGGAGCAGGAACTAGGAAGATTCTTTCCACTTGATTTCTTGTGCGTGAGCATAACTCTGAGATAAACACAATCAAGAGAAAGAGAATGGGAAGATTATGTTAGCTCCTTAGAGAACAGTCTACTTGATGTTGATAATTGGCAATGCACTGGTGAGGTTGTTAGTGAGTGTTTGGAGCATATCAAATGTTATTCAGTTCAACACTTGGAGTCAATAAAACTTAAATTATGCAAACATTATTTGGATCTCATCATTGGATCTCATGTTTCCTTATTATCTCCTCTTTAATATCCAATACTAATATCCATTAAAAGAGGTTTTGTTATAAACTACTGCAATAGAAAGTCTAATGTGTGTAGATTGCCCTAATAAAGACTGAAAAGTAACCTCTAAATCTGGCACTTTGGATGTAATTGAAACAAACATGACTTAAAATTTCTATTTGATCAGTTGTATCCTCTTGCATCATCCAGACTTGCCTTTGTAATAATGTGTTTCAGCCCATCAGAAAAGCAATGCCAAAATATTAACAATGCAAACTTTTGAAGTCTTGTTTCATTGTATTATATTTTATCATCATTGGCTTCATCTTTAAAGTACAATTTTTATGTTTCTTCTTAGGTGAAAATTTTTTCCCTGAAGGGATGTCATTCACAGTATCATTGAGTAGGTGTTAACGAATGCAATAGACTCTATAAATTATACTGTTTATTTTTATTGCCTATTAGGCTGAAATTCCTGTGCCTTTCCCAGTGTTCACTGGTCCCTAATGGACTCTGATTTTAACTGGCCACTTCTAAGTTCAAACTGTCCCTATTTGTGCTATTTTAATATTTTATTGTGGTACACAGAAAATTTTTGTACCCCAGTTAAAGCCATACTAAAGAGTTTCTCTTAAGGTGCTAGAGCCATAGCACGGTAGGTAGGGCACATACCTTGCATGCAAAAAACTAGGTTTGATCCCCAGCATCTCATATGGACCCCTGTGCCCTCCAGGAGTGATTCCTGATGTCAGACTCAGGAGGAAACCTGAACATCACCAGTTGTGGCTCCAAAAAAAAAAAAACAACAAAGAAGGATGTCCTTGCTGTAAGGTGGTTACAAGTAATTTTTATAGACTTATACTTCAGTCTCACAAGTTATTTTTTAGGAGATACAATTTTTGAGTCCATGGTCTTTGTTAAAGGCTGCTTATTTTTTTCATATCAAACACAAGACACAAATCCAATAACCAAGATATAATGAACCTATAAAAATCAACTGCAACACAAAAGCAATACTCCCATCCAAACACTGGAGAAGAGATGGGCAGAAATTTTCCCAAAAAAGGAGGAAAGAATGACATAGCAGCATATGAAAATGTTTTCATAATCACTTATCTTAGAGGAATGAAAGCCAAAACAATGAGACATTGTCTTGCCACAGTGATACTTTTTTTTGAAGGGGAGGGGGCCACACCCTGTAATGCTCAGGGATCTAGCTTTGCACTCAGAAATCACTTCAAGTGGTGCTTGGGAGTCATATGGGGTATCAAGGATTGAACTGGTCATGTGTGCAAGGCAAGTACTTTACTCACTGTGTATATCTCCAGTCTCATTAATTGCATATAAGTAAGTTGAAATTAACAATTTTTGGTGTGTGTGAAGTCAAAGAAAATCACTGTTGAAGAATATGTTGTCTGATTGTGTCTCTAAATTATGAGACTTTAGAGGTCTGAGTACAAAGAATAAAACAAATGAAGACTTCAAAATAATAAGAGTGGAGCTTTCAGAACCGGAGAGATAACATGGAGGAAAGGTGTTTTCCTTGCATGCAGAAGGTTGGTGGTTCGAATCCTGGCATCCCATATGGTCCCCTGAAACTGCCAGGAGCAATTTCTGAGCTTAGAGCCAGGAGTAACCCCTGAGCAAAGCCGGGTGTGACCCAAAAACAAACAAAGAGTGGAGCTTTCATATTGAATAGTTTTTGGCATTCATTTACCCTCTACTTCTTAGACTCTACCCTCCAAACACAAAACAACTCAAAAACAATTCAATGCACACCTTTGTTCATTGCAGTGCTAAGTATAAGAGTCAGAAAATGAAAACAATCCACGTATTCAATAACAAATGAATAGTTAAAGAATGTGTTGTTTTATATGCAATGGAGATATGCAACTTGGATTAAACTGGAGAGGAACATGGTAAGTGAAATAAATCAGAGGGAGAAAGACAAATACCAAACGACTTCATTCATCTGTGGCATATAGAAAAGCAAAACAGTGAATAGACAAGATTGAGTGATGCCAAACCCTAGTTTTTGGATTGCAAAACTGAGATTACTAAGGAATGTGGGGAGAGAGTGGAAGCAGAAAGGAAGATGCAGACTGGAAGAGACATAAGGTCAGAATTGGAGGGTTCTGGACACTTTAGTGGTGGTGAAAGTGTAGTAATTTTTACATCAAAACCATAAATGTTAACATTATTTTACCATCTAAACTACAATACAAATTAAAAATGAACAAAATATTATATATTTCAGTCAGGTGGCTCTCATCCTAAAGAACCATACTAGTGTCAAGTATGATTTTGAAAATTCTCATTCTCAATTCTTTCTAGTTGCCTTGAGTACCAGATGGCTTAAGTGTGTAGCTGTGTCATTACACATTGACTCAGCTAGACGCCGACCTCAGATTCACCTCAAAGTACTCATGCCAAAGGAAATAGTTAAGTAGGAACCAGAGCAAACAAATAGGCCCACATGCCTTTTATGTTTACTATAATCACCTGCTCAAATGGAGGCACTATTGCAGCAACTAGAATTTTTTTTTGAGCATGAATAAAAGTTATTTCTGATGATATCTAATAGTAAAAGTAATTCTGAGTAGGAACAGTGGTTGCCTCAGGGAAGACAAACTACTAAGTGCCTACCTAGGTTAAAGGGGAGAGGAGAAGATGGAAGATTACCTTTTTACTAATCCCCCTTTTTGATTTAGTATAATGTACATGCATTATCTATTAAAATGGAAAGTATTTCAAAAGTAAATATGACAAGGAAAAGCAAAGGAGCCAAATATTTCTACTCAGTTATCTTGGAAAAGGAAAACATAGAGAAACTAGGTTTTAGGAAAGCTTTCATTGTATTTGTAACTGTGGTTTGTCCTATGACATGCTTGCAGCTTTCCTGAACCTATGGCAACCCTTTGGAAAAAATATTTTCCCAAAGTTCTTATTGGAGGAACTTTTCTGCAGATAAACTTAAGACAAGAAGTATACTTGTACTTGTATACCAAGATGTGTCATTTTGGATTTCAGTTTCCATCGGACATTTATAGCAGTATCAGAGTCAGAAGGGATGGTTAACATTATAATTTAGAAATCAAATTGTTTTGTTTCTTTTTTACAAATTAGAAAGAAAAACTTACACATGCAAAATAAGGTTGTATGTGATACAAGTCTAGGGGAATTTTCCTCAATACTTATTAAAAACAGTCCTAAAATGTTGTAACTATAAGTTTCAGCATGGGAGGAGAGATAGCACATATAGCTTAGTTGATGAATGCCGGCATTTTTTGAGGCAGAATTTGACATTGGTGTCAAGAAACCCAAAAGGACATTTTGATAAAGTCTCTTAAGTAAAGAAAAGAGCCCTAATAGAAATAATTTCACCAAAGGAAGGACAATTTAAGATATAATCTAATCTCATTTTATTACCAATACTGGAAATATGTATTATGTGATAGATGAACAACTCTATAGTTTTGTTTCCAGAATGAAAATAATTAGTTCTGATTTTATTGATCAAGTATATTTGCCTTTGGCTACCCAGAAAAATAAAAAAAAAACACTTGTAAAGTGATTTTCCCTCTCTTTTTACAATATTAGGGAAATCATGCACGACTGGATTCTAGGTGATAAAATTTATACATTTCTCTTAGGAGGAGGGGAAGGAATGTCTGTCTCACTCTAAAAGCTACATTAGTGGAGGCAAAGAGATAGTTCAGAGGATAGAGCATTTGCCTTACATACGACTGCTCATGATTTGATCCACAGCACCCCACATGGACCCCAGATCACTCCTCACGAGTGATCCCTGAGAACAGAGTCAGGAGTGATCCCTGAGCATCCCTGAGTATGGCTCACTTCCCCCTCCAAAAACAGCTATATTAGATAATGCTCAAACATCTAACTGTGGTTCAAAATTGACATGACCTGTATTTTGTAAGAGACTCTCAAGTCATCTTTTTGTCACTGGAAGACAACTAAGTTTTTAGGTTTTTTTGAGGGACAATCTAAAGCAACAGTTGGTTTTTGTTTTTGGGCCACACCTGGTGACACTCAGGGGTTATTCCTGGCTATGCACTCAGAAACCGCTCCTGGCTTGGAGGACCATATGGGACGCCAGGGAATCAAGTCGCGGTCTGTCTTAGGATAGTACATGCAAGGCAAATACCCTACTGCTTGAGCCAGCGCTTTGGCCCTAAAGCAATAGTTTTGTCATTATAATCTGTCTGAGGCTGACAGAATACAATTTAAAAATGCAGTTCTGATAAGTACTAGTTAATTATTTAAATTTGTAGTTAATTAATATATTTATTATTTTTAATATATTTATGTAAGCACCATGATTGCAAACATATTTGTAGTTTGCCCTTGCTTGTATTCGAAACAAGCATTCTATTTTTCTCACTCACTACCATTGTTATAATAGTTGTTAGTGCAGTTATTTCTCTAACTGAACTCACAACTCTGTGATAAGCTTCATATCATGGGCCAGTCCTTCCAGCCCTCATCTCTATTGTCTCTGGGTATTATCACAATATTGTCTTTTATTTTTCTTAAATCCCATAGAGGAGTGAGACTTTTCTTGTCTATCTCTCTCCCTCTGACTTATTTCATTCAGCATAATAATTTCCACATCCATCCATGTATAAGACAATTTCATGTCTTCAGTTTTCCTGATGGCTACATAGAATTCCATTATGTATATGTGCCACAGTTTCTTTAGACACTCATCTGTTGATGTCCATCTGGGTTGTATTCGCTCCAAAAAGCCCTGGTGAAATCAGTCCACCTATGGGTGTACCTGAAGTTTGGTCATATTGTTGTCCCTGAGGACAATCATAGTAGTGGAGAAGCAGGGACATTGGCAAAATGATGATTCTGGTTGAGGGATATAGAAGGCATGGCTTTGGCAGGATGGGTTATTGGCTCACCCTCTTTTTCAGAGATTGCCAACTTTCTTCTGCATGGCTGGTCTTTCCAGGATTTTTCACTGCTTGGTTTACCTCTTGTTTGAATAACGAGTGAATCTATAGAGCACGTCTGGTTTGAACATGGTGACTGCATTTTGGGGGTCCTTTTACTTTAGAAAAATATCTAACTTAATTTTTTAAGTTGTGAAAGATATGTTTTTATTCACCATTTATTAAAAAGATTGCTTTGTGTTCACTTCGGCAGCACATATACTAAAATTGGAAGGATACAGAGAAGATTAGCATGGCCCTTGCACAAGGATAACATGTAAATTCATGAAGTGTCCAATAAAAAGATCGCTTTATCTCTCCTGAGTTTGTTCTGAGAGTCCGTTGTCAAATATTAGTTTCCATATTTATAAAGGTTTATTTTTGAGATATCAGTTCTCTTCTTTTGGTGTCTATTTTTAGGCTAGAGCATACTGTTTTGATTACTATAATTTTCTAACATAACTTGATATTGGTAAATTTTATGTCTCCTTGGCGTTTCCTTTTTCATGACAACTTTGGGTATTTGGGGGTCTTTTGTGTTTCCATATAATTTTAGATAATTTTTCTAGTTCTGTAAAAAATGCCATTGGAAATGTGAAAAGAATTCATGTCCTATTATCATTGACTTTGAGCAATTAATCATATGGTTTAAAAGTTTTAATTATTTCAATTAATAAACACAGGATTTCTTTTCATATGCTATTTTTAAAAATTTGTTCATCAATGCTTATTTTTTGGTATTTCTTGGGGGGCCACACATGGTGACACTCAGGGGATACTCCTGGATATGCGCTCAGATATCGCTCCTGGCTTGGGGGACCATATGGGATGCCGAGGATTGAACCGAGGCCTGTGCTGGATTAGCCATGTGCAAGGCAAACATCCTACCACTGCACTATTGCTCCTGCCCTTTTTGTTCATTAGTGTTCTATAGTTTTTTAGTGTAGAAAATTTTTGCTTTCTTGGTTAACTTATTCCCAAGGTATATTTAATTTTTATGTAATTATTACTAGGATTAATTTTTACATTTCTTTTCAGATAATTTGTTCTTAGTTTATAACTTATTAATTTTCACATTCTGTATTCTGCAACTGTACTGAATTAACTAGGTAAAAACAGTTATTTTTAATGAAATTTTTAGAATTTACTATATGTAAAACATACCATTTGTAAATAGAGATAATTTTATTTATTTCTTTTCAATTCTAATTTTGATTTTTATTTCAAAACTAATTTATTTATTTATTTTATTTTAACATTTATCTTATTTAGAAATATTTTTTATTCTTTTCTTTGCTTCATAGCTCTGAATAGGACTTTCAGAACTATATTGAAATGGAGTTCGAATGAGCACCCTGGTCCTGATCTTAGAAGTTTTCAACCTTTTATTATTGGTATGATGTCATCTGTGGGTTTCTCACATCTAGACTATGTTGTAGTTTTTATAAAAATAATTACTTCAGAGGCTTTGTCTTGAAAGGATGTAGAAATTTGTCAAATGCTTTTCTTACTTTGATTGAAATGGTGATATTTTCCTTTCAGTAATTAGTGCACCATATCAATATTATTGACTTCTCTATTCTGAGTGCAATACTTTGAAGGTATTAAGCTCTATCATGTCTCTGAACTCTAGTATCATGCAATAGGAAATTTCCACTGCTTCTTTTTTTAATTTCTGTTTTGTAATCACTTTTTGCTTGTATTAGGTACTTCAGTAAAACCACTATTTTTTAGTTATTTTATCAAATAATATTGTCACTGGACAGCTTATAGTCAATGGAATATATAGCTAATTACAGATAAATGTCCAATTTATAGACTTCTAGATAGGTTAGTATAAGGTATGGAAGAAAATAAGTAGAAATATCCTCCAGGCAGACATTATGAAGCACTCAGAGCTTCATTAAATGTGATTTTATCTATATCATTGAATTCTAATCCTTGGCACATTTTCTCCTCCAGTGCAAACTATTTTATTAATTTTTAACTATCGAGCTTCTACTACTGCTGACCTGTGATGGGTACACAGAGAAAGATTTTGTTTATAATGGAATAAGTGAAAGAATGATCATACCCTATCCTGAGAGGGTTGGGATCTGGTTTATTCCATCTAACAACCAGAAAATTGGTTTGAAAGTCAGGAAAAATCAGAAGCAGAACATGTGACATAAAGGTCAAATGTACCTATGAACATGGATCTAGAAGGAAAAAATGTCATTTTGCACAGAAGAGAATAAAGAAAATGCCAGAAAGAAGTAGAAACTAGAAACCCCCAAACCAAGGAAGAAGTGGGTGGGGGGAGGCAATGATTTTTAGTCTTTTAACAAAGGGGTTGTAAGATCCAGCTAAACTTTATTTCTTCAAGAACTTCATGTACCTAAAAGATGTCCAATTTCCTTATTTAAACAAGACATACCATTCCCCCAAATTTTATTTAATTTTGCCAAGGATAAGAGTTGGGCCACACTCCAGGCTTTGTTCTCAGAGAACCAGATGCAGCTTCAAGCATCTAACTAGTGTCTGCTCCATACAAAACACCTTAATTCTTGAACTCTCTTTCTGGTCCTTATTTATTTCTTTTTTGGTAGGTTTAATTAGGTTTTATTTCATGAAACTCTGAGACATTTGATGACATGTTATTTATGTACTGAGACTTTAAAAATATTTTAGGGGAAAATAACCACATAATGTATGAACTGGTGAGGATATCTTCTCCTACTCACTATATTTCAGTCAGCTGTCACATGTTTACATTTAAAAATACTCTGGATAAATTAAACAATTATGAAGAGTCTAGTTGTCTTGCTATCTGAAAGAGAAAATGACCTGAACTGGTGTAGTCAAGAAAAGGAATGGAATGAATCAATTATTTGCATCATTTGAAAACTTGTAATTGTTTGTTGATTTGCTTTGGTTTAAATGACCTAAAAGAGTGTTCTGACACATCTCCTTGGAAACCCAAGCAGCACTGAATCCACAGGAATAGAAACATCCAAATATGTAATCTAGCCATAGAAGTAGATGGAAATGTGACCAAATAACAATTTGAAAAACTTTGAGTGTAAGTTCTAAGATTCAAGTATGCTACTATAGCTAGGTCAGCTATATAGAAATATTAGTCAAATCAAGAAATTCCTGTTATTCTTAAAGAAAAAAAATATTTTGATTGATTATCTTAGAAATGCATTTATAAATGATAAGGATAAATGAATCAATTATGGTAAACATTTATAATCATTAAATGCTTGAAAAATATTTGGAGATATTTCCGAGACTACCATTTTTAAATGTTATTGTATTATATTTTATGGTGCTGGGGATAAAACTCAAGTCTCGTTCCTGCAAGGCATGCACTGTATTATTGAGTCATTCCACATTTTAAAAAAGTACATTTTAAAAAGTGCATACTAGAAAGAAAAATTTATCTTTTAGGATTTTAGAAAAACCTAAACTTATTGGAAAAAAATTTAATTGCTGAAATTGAACTGAGGGCCTCACACACTTGCAAGGCAAGTTCTCTACACTGAACTATCCCTGACCTAAAGTTCTGTTCAAATTGCAGAAACTTTTTAATATTTTATATTCAAATATATTAGCCTGACTCTGAATTATGGTCCCTGGTTCTTATGTAGTAGTTTATTATAAATGTATCATAAATTAATGAATTTTGGGATCTCACCTCTTTGTACTCAGGGCTTACTCCTGGCTGTGCACTCTGGACTTACTCCTGGAAGGATGCTGGGGTCCATACCGGATGCTGAGTCTGCTATGTGCAAGATAAGAATCCTACCCTCAGTACTAATTTTTTGTTCTCCCATACCCCATGCCATCTATTTTAAGAAGGAATCAGGGATTTACTTTATGGTAATATTGAGGAACTTTTCACCATTTGCCTTTGCTTGAGTTGGAACTGTATTTTCTGCCATCCACAAAGCAGACTGAAAGGTTCCCCTGTAATGCCCAGTGGTCAGCAGATACTTATTTCTTCTTTATTCACAATCTACCTCAGACTTTTCAGTGCAACATCTAACATTTTAGGCAATGTAAAAGACTGTGACTATCGTGGCTGTTGTGCCTGAGAACCTCACACAGGGCAGGCATATAATTTAATATGGAAGCATGATCATGATGGTGATGGTTTACATATTATATGAATGATTTAATTATTGCAAACACTTATTAGTACCATATGATTAATAAATAGTATCCCAAGAAATAGTTTATGTGTTCTTGTTAATAGTAGAGGAAAGTCAATGTTGAAGAAAAGATCTTCAGGAAGGGCTTTTAAATCATTTTTTGACGAATTGGGATAAAACTAAAACTAAAAATCCAACTAAAAGAAGATATATGCATTCAACATATCAAATCAAGTTTTAATATATAATATATATAAAGAACTCTCAAACATCAACTACAAAAATCCAAAACCTTATGAAAAATAGATAGAGAAAACAGACACTTCTCTGAGGAAAATAGATGAAAGGCCAGTAGGTACATAAAAATTGCTCATTATCATTAACTTACTATGAGGGAAATCCAAATAAAGACAATGAGTTATTATCTTATACATGTGAGAATGGCACATATTAATAAAACTCAGAACAATCTGTATTGGTAGGGATGTGCTGCAAAAAGGACTTTTATCCACTGCTGGGGGAAATGTCTGGTCCAACCTCTGTGGAAAACTTTATGGGAATTTCTCAGAAATACAGTAAGAATAGAGCTGCTATATGAACCACTTGTATCTATCCTCAAAGCACAACATTATTTAAAAGGACATATGCACACCAGTATTAATTGTTAATAACAGCACAATAACTAGGATATGGAATCAACCTAGGTGTGCAAAGATGGCTGAAAATTCATGCAATTTGATGCAACTTGGATAGACCTGGAGAATATCATGTCAAGTGAAAGAAGTCGAAAAAAGAAAAATACCAGATAGTCTCACTTATCTGTGGTACATAGAAAAACAGGACGGTGAATGCTAGGCATCAATTGGGGGGGATATTTAGATTATCACAATCTCTAGATTATAGAACTGAGAAGCATAGGAGAGAAAAAAAATTGAGGAAGGTTGAATTAAGAAGAGATGAGTGGGGACCGGAGAGATAGCACAGCAGTAGGGCGTTTGCCTTGCACTCAGCTGATTCAGGTGGTTCAAAACCTGGCAGCCCATATGGTCCCTACCCCCACCCCTAGTGCCTGCCAGGAGCAATTTATGAGCACAGAGCCAGGAGTCAACCCTGAGCGCCACTGAGTGTGACCCAAAAACAAAAACAAAAAAAGCCACAAATGAAGGTATTAGGATTAGGGAGGGGTCATGGATACATTGGTGTTGTGCAGGTACATCTATTTCTGAATCCAGAACCAACAAAGCTCAGAACATGAGGTCCAAGCTACAATAACCAAACTTAATAAGGTGCCTGTCAAGGAGGCAGGCTGGTAGTGGGGTGGTAGGAAACTCTGGACATTAATGGAGGGATGTTGACATGGTGTTGGAAAATCATATGCCTAAAACTCATTTATGAATAACTTTGCAAACCACAGTGACTTAATAATTTTTTTGAAGAATTGTGACTTAATTCTTCAAAAACTGATGTGCTTAGAATTTAAAATTTGAATCCTCTGATTGAAATTCACTTTGGCAAATCTATTGTTCTATTGGAGGAATGCAATGTAGAGGATTTTAGTTAGTAAAGATGATTGTGGGCTGTAGTATTTAAAAAGTGACTATGCATTTGACTATAACTTTCTTTCCTTGATTCATCACATTTCTTGGTGGTAGAGGGTTTCAGTGAAGGTTTCTTTTGTCACCATTGTTTTTACAGATTTTCTTGTATATATATTTTAATTAATACCTTTATTTAAGCACCATGATTAAAAACATGTTTGTAGCTGGGTTTCAGTTATAAAAAAGAGCATCCTGCTTCACCAGTGTAATATTCCCACCACCAATGCCCCCATTTCCCTCCTCCCACTCCCTGCCTGTGTTCTAGACAGGCATTCTATTTCTCTCACTCACTACCCTTGTCATGATATTTGCCAGTGTAGTTATTTTTCTAACTGAACTCACCACTCCTTTTGGTAAGATTCATACCATGGGCCAGACATTCCAGCCCTCATCTTTATTGTCTCTGGGTATTATTACAATAATGTCTTTTATTTCTCTTAAATCCCATAAATAAGTAAGACTATTTGCGTTTTTTTCTCTCACATAGATGAGTAAGACTATTTGTGTTTTTCTCTCTTCTTCTAACTTATTTCAATCAGCATAATAGTTTTTATGTCCATCCAGGTATAGGAAAATTTCATGACTTCATTTCTCTGACAGGTGCATAGTATTCCATTGTGTATATGTACTGCAGTTGCTTTAGCCACTCATCTTATAGAGCTTTTTGAATGATGTGGGAATTGGATTTAGAATGTAATTAAAAACATAATAATACTAATACTAACAACAACAATAATGCCTATAGTCATATAAAGCTTTCACCAAGAATTACATCATTTAAAATGAAAGACACAACCTTACTACACTGAACTTTCTTTAGAGAGCTAAGTCATATTATGCCCAAACTGATTTTCACATATTTGCTCAAATTAAACAAAAGAAGAAACTAAACAATGTCAGTGCTTTTGCAAAAATAATTCTTTGAAAAAAGATAACTTGACTTTGTGAATATAGATGGCTATTTAATATTATAGTTAATTTTTATTTCAAATTTTCCCTTTCTATATTTTATGATAACACGTGATTTTCTAAGTTGTTCATAATACAGTCATTCAGGCTTTGCATGTTCAAACCCCAATCTTACCACCAATGTGACCATCCCTTCATTAGTATCCAGTCATCCACCACCTTTCTGAGATTGCCACAGAGTTATCAAGCAAGAGAGCAGACTACCTGGGAAACATTGGCAATCATTATTTTCTTTTCTATTGTTAATGGTTTTAATTGGTCTAACATTAGGTCTTTAATTGTCATAGAAATTTGTGCTAAAATATTTGTAATGAAGTAACCTGGAGACTGAGATTTGCTTTAAATAACAGAAAGAAATGGGGACAATAAATCAATGAAGATGGGACAATGAAAATTAGCTATGAACTGATCATTGTTGATGTGGAATTTTGATTATTTTGGAATTTATTATCATTAAACTATTTACTTTTATTACATTTAAATTTTCTTTGAAGAGGTGAATTTTAAAATACTTTATAGAGTGCATATACTTTTTTCTCTTGCTGTTCAATCTGAATTTGGGTAGCAATTATAGGGTTGATAGAGAGAAGAACAGGATGAAAAATAAGCTGGTTATTGCAACATGTGATTATATGTAGCTGTGTGTCTTGCTTAAATAAATATATAATAAATTAAAAAGTTTGAAATATATATTAAAGTTTAACAGTATTTACATGTTTTATTAGAATGCTGAATCTCTCATACTTGTTCCTTTTATTACATGCAATTATATAATAGAGCTCAAAATATAAAAATACTTTCAGTTTTTTTATTTATTATCTATTCCATCAACTAATTTGAAGGTAAGTGTTGTTTTTGCTTAATCACTAAGATAGAACAATATAATTACTTCTAATAATCAGTGGGTAGGATAAAAAGACCTTTTTGTGATATCTTTAGCTCTCAGTTTACCAATTTTCATGTTATCCTAACATTTCCATGAGTTTTAGTCACAATTTTTATTTTTTACTAAAACAAAATCAAATACTTTAAAACTTAGGCGTCATGGAACAAGTTCAGATAATGAAGTGCCAACTAGATCTTGGCACGACTCTTTGCATATTTGTCATCAAAAGTCGAAAGCAATAGGAAAGAACTTAGGCAGATAAAAGCAGTATGGTTTCGCAGGAACAGAATTGATGTTGTACAGTCAGTGCTGTGGAATTCTGAATTTTGCCACTACAACTACCACTACTATCCACTCTAATCAGTTTCAGCAAATATGTTGGGTTGAATTAACATCCGGAAATTCTCTACTACAATGAAACTAAACATTTCTGCCTAAGTCTACAATGTTTAGTCATAGCTCATGTTTATTCTTTTAATGTTCTGAAACTATTATACATGGTCTGTCATTGAATTACTTCCAATTAGTGACCCCTTCCTGAGTTTTTCCAGGAAACATGCTCAGGACTAGTTAATATGGTATTAGAAGGCATTTTGGAGAAAGTTCAGTACTTCTTGTCATAAAAAGATTTTCAAAAATTTTTTTGTTTGCCTCTGATTTTACTGACATTAACAAATGCTTATTATGTCCAAAGATAATTTATGTTATGTTATATCTGTTTCACTATCCAGTACATAATGTTTTAGACTTCAGTTGGAATAACTCACTAGTATTTCCCTCAGTTTCTTAGACACAAGCAGAATACATATTGTAGCTATTTGCACAAACTTGGTGAAAATTTACAGTTCTTTTATAAAAATTTTAAAATTATTATTGAAGTACTGTTATAAACAATACTGTTAATGATAGTTTCATGTGCACACAATTCTAATGTACCCATTACCAAATTACCCATCTCCTTACACCAAGGTCCCTAAGGCCCCTTCTTTCAACTAAGTCCAACCTCCACTCTAAATTCAGTTCTGTGGATCAGCTCTCCATTTGATCCTTTGTTAACTTTCTTTCTATATATAAGTCTTCCATATAAGAGAGATCATTCTGTACCTATCCCTTGACTTCTTACATGGGAGGTTACAATTTCTATTAGGGAACAGTTACTTCTTTTTCTCAGATATATGTGAAATGGATTATGCTATAATCTATAGACATCATAGGCTAAAATGAATAGCCCAACATGAGTCATCCAGTTGATAACTTTTATCTTTCCATGTATGGCATATCGACTTAGGTTCTTGCTCAATTTATACTTTTTTATCATTAACAATTTTTTACAAAATATTTAATTAAGCACCATGATTACAATCATGATTATAGTTGGGTTTCAGTCATAAACAGAACACCCCCTTCACCAGTGCAACATCCCCACCACTAATGCCCACCCCTCCTTCCCAACCCCTGCCTATATTCAAGACAGGCATTCTACTTCTCTCACTCATTAAGATTGTCATAATACTTGTTAGTGTAGTTATTTCCCTAACTGCACTCACTACTCTTTGTGGTGAGCTGGTTCTTTGGGCCCCCATCACTATTATCTCTGGGCATTATTACAATAATGTCCTTAATTTTTCTTAAAACCCATAGATGAATAAGACTATTCTGTGTCTATCTCTCTCCCTCTGACTTATTTTACTCAGCACAATAGATTCCATGTATATCCACGTATAGGAAAATTTCATGATTTCATCACCCAGTGATGCTTAGGGGTTACTCCTGGCTATGCTCTCAGAAATTGCTCCTGGCTTGGGGGACCATATAAGACACCGGGGATTGAACCTGGTCCATCCTGGGTCAGCCACGTGTAAGGCAAATACCCTACCACTGTGCTATCACTCCAGCCCCCACCCCCAATTTATACTTTTATCCACAAGTTGATAAAGGCTCCATAGAGTTGTTTTGTGTGTGTGTGTGTGAATGATAGAATATTGAGCAGGGCAAAATATAATTCAAAGATCATAATTTTTTTTGTATTTTTGCACAATACTCTGTGATAACCAGCACTTACTCTTAACTCCACTCAGAGATCATTCACTGATGGAGCTCAGAGAATTATATGGGAGTGTGGAAGATTGAATTGGGTTGATTTCATGAAAGGCAACCACTCTATCTGCTATACTATCACTCCACTTCCAGGTTATATTTTGTCTTCAGTAATTTTCAGATTATCTTGAAGATGTTATACTAGTTTTTTTTCTTTTTGGAGAATCATATCTGGTGTACTTGGCGGGCCATGTGATGCTGAATTCCCTGAGATTGGGGCTTCAATACCTCTGTGTAGTGTGCATTCCTGTTTGTTGAGCAATCTTCCTGGTCCTATTATTCTAGTTTTAATACAGTTCTAGCCTATATAGTTAACCCATGAGCCAGGAAGCTATCTGGTGTCAGCATGACAAAAGTCATGGACAAATAGAATTTCTGTATCTTTTCCTGAGTCCAAAAAAATTTCAAGATTGGGTAGTTTCTGTCATTTTCCATGGACATTGAAGCCAAAAGGAAAAGCAATTAGTATAATACATACTACATTGACATTTTTATCTCTATAATTTGAGGAGTTTTATCATAACAGATATTAATTCTTGTTTGTCAAGCTATGAGAAAACAATATAATAATGACCTGGATTCTAAATGACAATTTACATTTAAAGTAAAGAAGCACAGAAGGGAAAAATACCCAGAAAAATTTAAAATGTGTCTACACTCATTGAATGATTGCTTCAGAGATTAATTTTTCTCATTTGCCTAGTAACAGTCTGAATTCCCCCATTTGGCTGCCAGTTGGAATAGACAAGTAACAATTTTTTTTTTTCTTGGCTAGATCCAGGTACAGGATAACTGACAGCACTCAGTGGTACTTTTATTGTTCAAAGTGTTATTCAGCCACACACAAAAAATTCTCAATATGTAATCAGTATGAAAATAAATCCAACTGTTTCCTCAAAGTTGTTCTCTTAGAATTAGTAGGAGTTTTTTTCCCCTTTGGAAAGATCAATACATTGTAAAAGGATTCCTGATTTATTATTAAATAACTAGTTTAATTATTTACTGACTGATAAATTTAAGCTAGGATTTTCATTTCTATAACTTTTCTTTTCTTTTTTCTTTTTGGTTTTTCGGGCCACACCCGTTTGGTGCTCAGGGGTTACTCCTGGCTAAGCGCTCAGAAATTGCCCCTGGCTTGGGGGGACCATATGGGATGCCAGGGGATCGAACCGCGGTCCTTTCTTGGCTAGCGCTTGCAAGGTAGACACCTTACCTCTAGCGCCACCTCACCAGCCCCTCCATCTCTATAACTTTAATTTAAATGATTAGTAAATACTGATATGTTTTGACTTGGGAGCTTGAACAAAAATGACTACAGGAGTCATCAGTAGTCATATGGAAAAATAAAACACTAATATCAAAGACCACTGTTGGCTTAGTTTAACCTAGCACAGAAAAGTATGATAAAAAATTCTTATTGAACACCTCATAGACACATATTAACATTCTTATTAACATAAACCTGATCTTTGTTCAACAAACTTATGCCACTAGGAAATAAGACATCTGTAGAACATTTAAGTTCAGTAATTATGTTGCAGAAATGCTCCACAGAGACCTACACTCACTTGGAAATATTTACTTTTATTTAGAAACAGAATTCTCAAGTGCCTCTCTGCTTTCTGATTTCATCCAGGACAAGAATGAAAATACTGAAATGTGACAGAGTTTCTGACAGAATAAAAGCCAAGAAATATATATATAAAGTCTTGATATTTCCGAGTTAGTTTTCCAGGACAAAGAGATTCATTGTTGATTTATTACATTTTTGCTATATATATGTAAAAATAACAATATATATGTATTCCTGTGCCAACCAAAGTTGCTAACCTCTGTGGGAATCTATGATACCCTATTCTGGCTCTTACTCGAATGCTTTCCACAATAGTATGTAGAGAACGATCAGCCTCTCCCTACCACAATGGCTCCTAAGCATTCCCAAAGGAAGAGCTGGGAAATATCTGACTTTTTAAAATATAATTTCACATTTTGCATTAGTTTATTATCAGAGCACTTATTTGTGTTTTAAGTCACATGTTGAATAAAACATATATATGAAAGCTTTATAAAGGACAAGATCATATTTTTACAAGAGGGTTTTTTTTTAATTTTCCTTTGCTTTGACACATAGCTTTGGTAAAAAAAATACCCTACCTTCTGTACTTAGCTTTTTTATAATTTTTAAAATGTTTATCATTCAACCCAGTATCTTATACTTATTGTATATTGTATGTATTGTATGTATATATTGTATGTATATAACACAAAGGTCTGTTAATTTTGTAAATTTATTCTGTTTACTTAATACTGTTTTTACCAAAACACCATTCCTTGCCCTGTAATTTTACTTCATTTTTTTTTTGTTGTTGTTGTTGGAACATGGAAAGTGTTGGAAAGCAATTTTCTCTTAGTAGTCATACTCTCATACTACCTGGGCATACATAATCTTATAAAATATGAGGAAGAAGGTACTAAAAAAGATAAACCAAATTGCAAGATTTGGGTAAGAGTTTTATTAGAAAGGCACCAACATATACCTAGAGAAGATGATGGAGCGATGCTGATACTGCTGGAAGGTGTTGTGTAGCAGCATTTTATTACTGAAATATTGGCCACATTATAAATTATACTACCTGAACACAGATTATAAATCAGGGATGACATATTTTCCTTATTCTGGGAAGCATGGCAGCTGTAACCACACCCACAAATGCAGTCACTATGTTTGTACCATGCCTAGCTCCATAGACTCAACTTTTTCTAGAAGGGATGCAAAACAAGGTGTGAAGAATCATGACTACACAGGCTATGCAGCGGAAAGCTGGCAATATCCAAAGAAGAGGGTAGGTCAAATCTCCCATCCTGCCAGAGCCATGCCTGCTATATCCATGACCCAGTCACCATTCCACCAGTAGCCTCCTTTATCTCCCCCACCCACAATTTTCTTTGGGGATACTTATCTGACTAAACTTTAGATATGCAGGTTTTTGGGGCTGATATCATCAGGGCTTTTTGGTACAAGTACAAGACCCTCTTCCTGCATCCTTCTTTTCTCAGGAGTACTGGCAGTTTAGAACATGCTCCACAAAAGTTGCAATAACAGTAATAGTGCTTTGAATTGCTGGACAACTTCATTTCTTTAATACTTTCATCCTTGTAGGAACACACCCATTTAACAGAATGGACAGCTAACAACAAGAGACACTAAACCTGCTCTTGTACTAATGACTTTATTGGAGATATAATAACTTTCATGAATGTAATTGCTATTATACTTTTTTCTTTTTCTCTTTCTTCCTTCCTTCCTTCCTTCCTTTCTTTCTCCCTTCCTTCCTTCCTTCCTTCCTTCCTTCCTTCCTTTCTTTTTCTTTCTTTCTTTCTTTCTTTCTTTTTCTTTCTTTCTTTCTTTCTTTCTTTCTTTCTTTCTTTTCTTTCTTTCTTTCTTTCTTTCTTTCTTTCTTTCTTTCTTTCTTTCTTTCTTTCTTTCTTTCTTTCTTTCTTTCTTTCTTCCTTCCTTCCTTCCTTCCTTCCTTCCTTCCTTTTTCTTTCTTTTTCTTTTCTCTTTTATTCTTGCTTTTTCTCTTTCTCTTTTTCTTTCTTTTCTTTCTTCTTTCTTTCTTTCTTTCTTCTTTCTTTCTTTCTTTCTTTCTTTCTTCTTTCTTTCTTTCTTTCTTCTCTTTCTTTCTTTCTTTCTTCTTCTTTTCTTTCTTTCTTTCTTTCTTCTTTCTTTCTTTTTTCTTTCTTTCTTTCTTCTTCTTTCTTCCTTCCTTCCTTCCTTCCTTCCTTCTCCTTCCTTTTTCTTTCTTTTTCTTTTCTCTTTTATTCTTGCTTTTTCTCTTTCTCTTTTTCTTTCTTTCTTTCTTTCTATTTTATTTTCTTTTTCTTTCTTTCTTTCTTTCTTCTTTCTTTCTTTCTCTTTCTTTCTTTCTTTCTTTCTATTTTATTTTCTTTTTCTTTCTTTCTTTCTTTCTTCTTTCTTTCTTTCTCTTTCTTTCTTTCTTTCTTTCTTCTTTCTTTCTTTCTTTCTTTCTTTTCTTTTTCTTTCTTTCTTTCTTTCTTTCTTTCTTCTTTCTTTCTTTCTTTCTTTCTTTCTTTCTTTCTTTTCTTTCTTTCTTTCTTTCTTTCTTTCTTTCTTTCTTTCTTCTTTCTTTCTTGCGTTCTTTCTTTCTTTTGTTCTTTTGTGATCTTTTTCTTTCTTTCTTTCTTTCTTTCTTCTTTCTTTTTCTTTCTTTCTTTCTTTCTTTCTTTCTTTCTTTCTTCTTTCTTTTCTTTCTTTCTTTCTTTCTCTTTCTTTCTTTCTTTCTTTCTTTCTTTCTTTCTTCTTTCTTTCTTTCTTTCTTTCTTTCTTTCTTCTTTCTTTTTCTTTCTTTCTTTCTTTCTTTCTTTCTTTCTTTCTTTCTTTCATGTTTCTTCTTTACTTCTTTATTTTTCTTTTAAAACATTCTTCTCTTCCATTTTCTTTTTTTCTATTATTTTTAAATAATAACTTTGCTCTTACTGGAAACAAATATATATGGTCAACTGTTTGATTAATTTTCTTTAAATAAAGTAAAAATAATCAGTGTTTACTTCCCATTTAGGAAGTAAAAACCTGGCCAATCACAGTCCTCTCATGTTCTCTGAAGCATTACTGGGAGCAACCTTGAGCACAGAGCCAGGAGCAGATCCTGAATGCCACCATATGCTTCCCCAAAACAAATAAAAAATTTATATTATTATAATTATAAACTACCCAGATTTATATTAAAAATGTATTGAGCAAATAGTTATTTATTTGTGGACTTTCTGTCTAGCTAGTGACATATTACACTTTGTTGTATCTTGCATTTCTATTTATTAACTTTTTTTTAAAGCATTCACCCTATGACAGTGTCTTCTACAGTTGAAATCAGTTTCAGTATTCTATCTGGAAATGTAGCAAAGGAGGCAAATATCAGTACACATCAGGTGACTGTCCATGAGAATAATTGCATTAAGTTGAAAGCAATTTGATTTGAGTGAATCTGGACACCACAGATGTATGTCCCCTTATGATCAACTGGTCATCTATTGAATTTCTGCTTGGACTGACAATGCTGAGTCACTCTATACACACATGTTTTGAAATACCGGCACCACTGACTCTTGCCAGAGTCCTCTGGTGATTCAATAATGAAAGTGAAGGCTCTTGGTTGTTCTTTCATGTTTCACCCTGAATTTATCTCTCGTTTTCACTATTCTTTGATTCTTTCTGTCTTCTTGTACCCTGCATCTACTTAAAACAACCAGTATTTTATAATTTGGAAATTCAATTTTATGTACAATTGACAGTGAAAATTACAAAGAATCTGATTTATTTCAATTCTAAATATCAGCCACTGAAAACTGTTCTACCTATATGTTTTTCATTATAATGTTTACTTTTTTCAGAGTCACTCATCAATTACGTTTTTATAAAATGAATATCAATTTCTCCATTGGATAGGAAAGTAAATGGCATTAAAGACTTTTTGGGGGGGCTGGAGTAGTTACTCAAGCGGTAAGGCGTCTGCCTTGCCCGCTCTATCCTAGGATTGAACGTGGTTCCACCCATATATGGTCTCCCAAGCCAGGAGCGATTTCTGAGCGCATAGCCACAAGTAACCCCTGAGCATCACTGGGTGTGGCCCCCCCCAAAAGACTTATTTTTTGTCTTGAAATTATAAAAGTAAATAAATGGGGACAGGAGAGATAGCATAGCGGTAGAGTGTTTGCCTTGCATGCAGCCAACCTGGGACGGACCCAGCTTTTGCTTCGATTCCTGCATCCCATATGGTCCCCCGAGCCTACCAGGAACGATTTCTGAGCCTGCTGCAGGGGTCCTCAAACTTTTTAAACAGGGGGCCAGTTCACTGTTCTTCAGACTGTTGGAGGGCCAGATTATAGTAAAAACAAAAATTATGAACAAATTTCTATGCACACTGCATATTCTTATTTAGAAGTGAAGAAACAAAATGGGAATAAATACAATATGTGGCCCGCGGGCCGTAGTTTGAGGACCAGCATTTAGTAATCCCTGAGAGCTGCTGGAGCGATTTCTGAGCCTAGAGCCTAGAGTAACCCCTGAGAGCTGCTGGGTGTGATCCAAAAACCAAAATCAAACAAACAAACAAAGTTGAATAAATGAGTTTCGAAAACTAATTAGAAGAATCTGACACGTTGCATAATTAGTTTTGGTGTACAACCCTCGTTTTGGAGTAGCACACTCAATATTGCTGGAGACTACTCCTGGCTATCTGTGTAGGGTTAGGTCCTGATGGTTCTCTGGAGACCAAGCAGTGCTGGAGCTCAAATCTGGAGCTCTTTCGTGCAAAGCATGCACTCAACCTGTTAAACTATATTTTTTACCTCCTAGTTTTGGTATAATCCTTTTTAAAAGAAAAAATCAACTCATACATCAATAACATATTAATATTATATATATATGTAGATATATCCATTCCATTACTTTCACTCTGTTTTCTGTGTCTCTTGACTATTGAGCAAAACATGTTATACTATAGGTGGTATCTTGGTCTACAAATCTTTGTCTAGCTTTTTACTTCTCTGAACTAGTAGTTGTGATCTGCTCTTAATTTGTAAAACGTTTTTACTTTTTACTTTGGGTGTCTTTTCATATAAGACAAGCCTTATATATGTCAGCTTTATAAGCACAAATTTTCAAAGTCATCTTGCTTTTGACTTTGCTCTATTTCAGCCTTACTCTTTATTTTGAGTTCTCTAACAGTTTTGATATATCTGCTATTCTTATATGTATCTCATACTCTATATTCTCCCCTGAGCAGGTGCCCTATACAGTTAAAACCCACATCTCTGATTATTTCCTTACCAAGTATTTCCTTACCCCTTATCTCCCCAGCTTCTGAGACCTTAGAACTAAACCCTTTTTTACTGTTCTGATCCCAAGACTTGATTCTACAGTAAAGACCAACATATAAAATACAGATTGCTCTTCATTTTTATGTCTAAGTTGCTTCTTTGCTGTTATTTGCCCAACTCAGGTTTGAAAGAGTCTGACCTTTTGGGGTGGGTTAAGTGCCTCCCCCTGCTGAATTCTCAGTATTTGCACAAGCACATCAACGGCTGCCACACTATTGACCCAGCTTCACTGCTTTTCCACTTATCTCTACAGAGACACTGAACAACCAAAAACTCTAGGTTAGCTGGTTTTGGGACTGAGATCTCTGGGGTGTTTTTTGTTTCAGGGCAACCAGCTTCCCCTACCACCTTCAGACTTCTGGAAGCGTCAGAAACTGTGCTCACAACTCACAGCTACTGCCAAGTCTACCTATCAGCCAGCATTATAGACTCATTTAATTCTCGAAAGAGAGAAAAGCCAAGCTTGAAAACACATACTGTTCTTGCTCTTGAGCAGTTCTAAGAAGCCTCTGGAAGAGGGTGAGAAAAATCCTTTGCCCTGTTGAAGTCTTGGCAGCTCTACACCCCTCCAACTGCCACCATGACATTAGTCCAACTTTACCACTTTTCCAATGTTTCTTCGTAGATAACCTAATTGCACGTGTGGCCCTTGTACATCTCCATAATTTACAATACTTACATACCAGTAGGAATACATCAAATTATATGCAAATTTATTATAAAAGCCTTGTAAAATTAGCAAAAAGAAAAAAACCAACAACATTTTGCTCAACTAGAAAAATATCTTAGTGAATCTTTAGACAATGGCTTAATGACCCTATATTGAGATATGACAGTTTTTACAAAAATTCTTAGTGAAATAATTTTTCTATAATGCTATTACTATTTAGTTATAACAAGTAACATTTAGTAAATTATTCATAATTTAATGTATGAATTTAATTTAATTCTCCCAGGGCAGTCCTGGGAAAAGGTGGGAAACTGGGGACAATGATGGAGTGAATGCTATAATAGTGGTTGGATTGGTGTTGGAACATTGAATGCCACAAATAACTGTATGAGGAGCAAATTTATAAACTACATTATTTAAATCAAAAATTAAATATGTATACACATAAATAGTCTAAAATTTTTATGAATTGTATTACCCAAGTTCACTTGCCTTCTGATTTTCATTTGGTTTTAACCAAGCTGGATATTAGTAGATAGAAGGTAAGAAATAGCATTTTATTCTCCTCTTTTTCCTTGTTTGGTTGTATCAATTATTACTTATATTTACAACAGTCATAATTATTTTAATTGGATAGTTTTACTCTTCGAGTTTTAACTTACTGGACAACATGGTCCTCTCTTTTTCTCATGGAATATTATGAAAGCACACACTTTTTACTCTAGTTTACCTCTGTATGTTTCACTGTGCATCATTGCTAATATTAATTGGCTCACACTTCTGTAAATAGTTATACTGGTAAACTTTTTTTTTCACTAGGCCATTGACTATTTTTATTACATTTTATATAATTCCTAAATAGGTTTTACAATCTCATTCATGCACAATCTCTTTAAAATGATCAAATTTGAGCAAATATAGCAAGAAAATTACAATGGAGTTTATTTTCATATTCTGTATTTTAAACATGTAAAAATTTAATAAAATATAGAAAATATTTATTATGTAAGCATAAATTGTGTATTGTTTTTGTTTTTGTTTTTTTTTACTATTTTTACCTTTGATTTTTTTTTATTGTGACTGAAGTTCATTTACACAGAATTATTTACGGTACATAGTGACAATGAATGAAGGGCATTCCTACCACCAATGTTATCCTCCCTCCACTTTTGTTCCCAGCATGTCTCTCACATCTCCCTCCTTTACCCCCCAGAATCCTACTGCAAATGGTCTCCGCCTTACAGCTTGTTATAGGTTGGGTATCTATTCTGTTTGGGATTCCAGTCTGGTCATTTTTTTAGTTTACACTACATGTTCATATGACTGGTCCTGCTATCATTCTTTCCCCCCTCAATTTATGAGGCTGAATGATTCAAATTATGCTATTCTGTTGGAGGTAAAAAGGTTAAGAAAAAGAGGAGAAAAAATTTGGTATCAACTACTAAAAAAAATAAAATCACCGAATAATATCCACAAAAGTGGAAAAAAAAAAGAAAAAAAGTGGAAGAAAAAGGAGAAGGAAAATAATATCAAAAAACAAACAAAAAATAAAACAAAACAACACCAGAAAAAGTGCTGCAGTGGCAGGGTTTGTGTTACCCCACCTTTTTTTTTTTTTTTTGGTATAGGCACAGCAAGTATTGGGGAGAGAAGGAAATTCCCGTGGCCTAAGAGATTCAGGGTTTCTCCAATCTTGAAGCATATTGTCATGGGAACAACCACTGGCTCCATACCTTCTCATTGCCATATCCCAGGGTTTTTTGTTTGTTTGTTTGTTTGTGGTGTCAGGAACCTTTCTTCTCTGTTGTGGATGAGAAAATAAGGCCACTATAGCAAGCAATCTTGGTATTTGCGCAGGTCCTAGGACAGGACCTAGGATAGAGTCTTTAAGGTTCTAGAGGTACTGTTCCACCATTGTTGGAGTGTTCAGTTTTCTATATCATGTGCTCCATGTTTTTGCTCGTTCCCTATGGTTCCAATGGTTCTGCTCAGTCTCTGTTGTCAGAATTGTGCCTCTGTACTAAGAAGTCTTGATTTTTGTAAAAGACCTGGGCTATAGCCTAGGGTAGGGTTTTCCTTAATGGTCTCAAGGTATGTTCTGTTCAGTCACAGTTGTCAAAGTCAGGTTTCTGTAGTTAGTGCTCTTATTTTTCATAGTTCAAAGGACGATACATCTTCTGATTTCCACTTAGTGTTAGGTGATGTGATAGGACCTCCTGGTGTTAGGTCAAGTTTTCATTTCCTCGCTGTCCTAGATCTTATCTTCTAGGATAAGAACTCACACTTTTTATACAAGGGTGCCTCCCATCCTGGACATATGTCATGTGGATACAACTCAGTCTCCACGAGATTGGACAATGTTAGTTCATTCTCAAATCCCAGATTCCAGACGTAGTACTTAAACAAACCTATACTGGCAAACTTGCTTCAAGTAACCTTATTATTGCTTTATCTTTTAATATCAGAATCTTTGGTTGACAAAGATGTATAAGGAAGAAGAATGTAAAATTGAAAGTAAATGGCCTTTATTGAAGTAACCATCCTCTGGGGAACAGTGAAGTGACAGCCATAATATAGGCTTTAGAGTTCTATATACATTCTTCTTAGACAAATGGAATGCTAGGTATTGTGACAAAATAATTATATGAGAAATATAGAAATTTTTGTTTCTCACTAAAAGAATGCAGTTCATGATGAGCACAATTGGAAAATTTTCTATACTTCTGCTGTGGTTAAAGTTGAAGCATGTGTGAGTGAATTGACCCGTTTAATAGACAGAACTTGGACTATTCTCCTTTGGGGATTATGAATATCTATTGACATCAACTCATGAATTAAGTATGAAACTTCAAAAATTTGGAGGTTGTCTCCTCCCTTTATCAAAACAAAACTGAAGAAGAAAAGCAAAAAGAAAAAGTACACCAATGCTTCAACTGAAGAAAAAGAGTAGTTTAGAGGAATAACAAATTCTGTGTAGCAGTTATAGACATCAGTGCTCCTTGAAGACTGTGCTTCACAAGATAATTTTATTTTATGTGGTATATAGAATAACTAGATGAAGATATTCGCAATCTAGTAAAGGATATGATTTGATTATGTTTGATCCCAGAGAAGAGGGAGAAGGAAAGAAATTGAGGGGAGGAAGAAGAAGGAAGGAGAAAGGGAAGGAATAAAGGAATGGGGGCTTATGTATACTAATGATGAGGGAGAGTGATATAGCCATATTTTCAAAGCACAGATTTTTTTTTTTTTTTTGGTTTTTGGGTCACACCCTGGCAGTGCTCAGGGGTTACTCCTGGCTCTATGCTCAGAAATTGCTCCTGGCAGGCCCGGGGGACCATATGGAATGCTTGGGATTCGAACCACCGACCTTCTGCATGCAAGGCAAACGCCTTACCGCAATGCTATCTCTCCGGCCTCTCAAAGCACAGATTTAACAACGCTGAAAACACAAGATGTAAACTACAATTCAGAAATGTGCCTTTCGAGGAAGCAGAGACTGAGGTGCTCTGGACACTCCCGACCAGGGTGAGTCCGGGTCAACGACATCATTACTGAGGGTGCTGCGGGTTTGAGCCCAAATCCAGCACAGAATTCCTAAAAGAGATTGGCGACTGGGAGAGACCGAAGGGACCTGTCGGCTTTGCATGTTTCTCTTCTCTTCTCTCCTGAAGCTCTCCTGAGATGACCAGGAAGGGCCAGCAGAAAATGTCTCCTAGAGGTCCCAGAAGAGCACGGCTCCGCTTTGCTTCACAGCCGGGTGCTCTTTCTAACTAATGAACCCCACCACAACACGCAGAAAAAAGTCACACTACAAGCATGACAATGGGTGAAACCTCGCACTAAACACCATGCACAGAGAATGAAGATGATAGCTGTGATGACCCAAAAAAATACCAACCATCGATTGATATCTCAGATAAGGAGTTTAGAACAGAAATATGGAGGATCCTCATGGAAATCAAGGAAATGTACCTTTCAAGATGACAGGTGGGTAGAAAGTTAGGGGTATAGAAGGAAGCAGGGGAATACTGGTGAAGGGAAGTTAACACTGGTGTGTGGAACTGGTTATTGTGTGCTTAAGACAACTATAAAATCTTTATATATCATGCTCTTTTAAGTAAGTAAATAAAATGCTACTTCAGAGGCTACTTTTTTAGTAGCTTAAATCTAAAATCTACTATTTTAGAGCAGGAAGGAGTGCTCATGGGTATATAACTAGCAAATAGAGGTAAAAAAAAGATGCTAGAACTTTCTATAATCATTGTGATACTATAATAACAACTGGTGAACTAAAACCAGTAAGGATCAGGATTATTCTGACATGGGCTCATTTTCTGGAGAAGCCACCTAATGACATATATTCAAAATTTGGCTCAACCCAATATGCTGGTTGCCTAATTATTGCCTTAGACCACTGTAATGAGCATGCCTCTGTACTTTATTTATTGTTGGCCACACCTGGAAATGCTCAGGGGTTTCTCCTGGCTCTGTACTCAGGAATCAAATCTGGTAGAGATTGGGAGACCGTATAAGATGCCAGGGGTCAAATCTAATTTGGCCGTGTGTAAGGCAAACATCTTACCCACTATACAATCTTTCTAGCTCACTCTTGTGTACTTTATAATCTACCAAATCATAGGAAGTATGAGATATTTAATAATTTTATAGGGATTCGGATATTTTTTGTTAAAAACTATTGGACTATACAGCAAAATTTAAGTGAAGAGTTTGGGAACTATGTGGTAAGTTATTCTTTTTTTTTTTTACCAATAGTTAAGTGGGGATAATTTTGGAGTGAAATTGATTTGTTAGTACTTATTTAGCCAATTTAAATCATCTCTTTATGGCAGAACAGATGATGTATGTATCTTCGGGTCAAAAGACTAGTGAACTAAATTCAAGTCATATTTAGGAAAAAAATCATGAAGTCTTTGTGTTTCAGTGAAGTTTAATTAAAAATGTATGTAACTTTATGAATCAGGGGTTTAAATGATTAACTACTGATTAAAATTTAGACAATGTTAAAACAAAATGCCACATTAAAAATTTTAGAGCATTAGAAAGGAATCAAAGTGTGTCTAATTTTTTCACCCTGAATTATGTTCTCCATTTCTACCTACTTAATAAAGATCCACACAACCCTCACCTGTGGTGAAAAAAGTTCATATTTAATAAAATCTTTACACTGTAGAACAAAATTATTTTAATTGGCTTAAAACAATTCCAAATGTTGAAAGCCAAGTACAGGACCCCTATCCCTGCTGGTGCTTAAGATATCATACTCTTCATATTTTCTGGTAGAATCTTAGGCCAGACTTTGAAGAAGGGCCAAGTGTAAATTAATTCATAAGAGTTTGGATCATTCTTCTGCCAATGTATATTATGTCTCATAGAAGCCTTATTATATAACATCCACCATTGGGTTTTTCAGAGGCCTAGTTTGTTGACTTTTAGGGTGTGTTCAGCAAATGTATTTTTGATTTATCCTACTCACCTAGGCAGAATGCCCTGTATATTATGGGACCTGGTTTATAGTTCATGGTTTATTTTTTGTGGTTGTATATTTCCTACATATTGTTCATGTGCCCTGGACTTCTTAGGAAAATCTTGACAGCTCAATTTTATAAAGCAATAAATAAGTAAGTAATACATCATGGATCAAAGACCACAGAAGCAGCACCACAGAGAGAATTATATTGTCCTAGTCACTTATCTACTTATAATGATGATATCCTTGGACTCAAGGCTGAACACATTCTTCTTTAGAACTATTATATTCTTTGCAAGATCAACAATTACAAACACTTTAGTGAAGGTGATTAATATTCAATAAGCTTATTTTACAGACTTCAGAGTTTATTCTCATGTCTTCCTTTTTGGCCTGAATATTTTATGTATTCCAGAATTTGCTTGTTTGACTTCCAAAAGCTACTCTGTTAATGCCTCCTAAACTTGGAGGCATAATTGGAGAAGAATAAAACATGGAATTCTTGAATTTTAAATTAACATTTTAGGAACCAGTTCTGGATTTGGAATTCCATCCGGATGTGAACATATCTGTCACTCTACATGATCCAGGCCAAACTTTAGAAGCTTTAGTTCTAAAGGGGTCTACCACATACAAAGTCAGACATTTATTTTGGGAAAAAGAGAAAGCTTAAATTTTTTAAATTACAAAACCATGATTAACCAAATTGTTCATAATACAGTCACTTTATGTTTTAATGCTCAAGCACCAATCACATCACCAATCACAACACCAGTGTGACCTTCCCTTTACCAGTCCCCCAATCTCCCATCTACCACCATGGGCTGTCTCAATGTAGGCACAAATAAACTTACTTCATATTGTTAGTTACAACACACAGGCAATTGGGATGATTAAAACTCAGATCAACAAAGGTCAATTTGAAATAATTATATTTATCCATGATGCTACTAAAGTCAGTGTCTAAGGATTTACTGAGTTGTAATTGGTGCTAGTTGAGCTTTCTGTATTACCTTTTAGGCTCACAAAGACTGGTAGATTTCTATGTAAATTTCCCATCAGATTTCCTGTGACTGGACTGACAGTACTATAAAATATTGAAGTGTATTGAGGCTATTTGTGGCCAAGTGGTCCAGGATTTATAGATCTGAAACAAATTTGGTGGCTGGACAATTTGATAAGGCTAAGTCCTGGAGCTAGGCTGTTTCTGTTGGAGGAGTAGGGATATATAATGCTGGGCTTCTGTGGTTCATGCAGAGAGGAAAAATATGCCCCAATCTGAAAGGAGAAGGCATTGACAGTGGTATTTTCTAGATGATCTAGGTTGTATAGCCTGTGTACATAGAGATGACAGAGTCACTAGGTGAGTGCCCAGATTACATTACCCTCACTCATGATCATGAGAGAGTGACCCATGTAGCGGGCCACACTCCCATTGCCTATGGGAGATTAGTTTGCAAACAGGCTCAAGTCTTCACTCCAGATGAAAGCTCTCCATTCTTGGGGTTTGAAGGAAGACATGGCTACCAGTGCAATTGTAGCTTGAGAATTAGACATTGATCTATCTAGAGTTAGACTAAACCCCAGCAAGGTAAGACTGATCTTAAATAAAGATCTTGCATGGGCAAAGGGGGGTATTCTGTTTATGACTAAAACTCAACTGCAATCATTCTTGTAATCATGGTGCTTAAATAAAGATTTTACATATCAAAAAAAGATGAAAAGAGAGAGGTTTGGTACATATGGCTCTTCATTCCCCAACTCCAAACAGAAGACATTCTTTTCCAGTGCACAAAAACCATAAAATAAAGAGGGTAGAAATTGTATCAACTGTCTCCTTACACTATGATGCACTAAAAATAGAAGATAATCCCAAACAGAAATAAAGACGTAACTGCATATGTAGAGATACTTCTGTCTTGTTTGCATGGTATCCCAGACCCCACTACAGTGTTTGTATAAAAAAGATTCACCCACTATTCATCAAATGTGTAAATGTATAACTGAAATTTATTATTTATATCTTTGGAGGAGGCCACATGCAGCAGTGTTTAAGTCTGACTCCTAGTTCTGTGCTTAGGAATCAGTTCTGGGGGAATTGTGAAACAATAAGTCTCAGAAATTGAACCTGTGTTAGGAACACAAAAGACAAACACCCTACCCACTGTACTATTTCTCTGGCTCTAGCTGCAATTTATTTTTACTTTACTTTTATAAATTTAATATTTTTTATTTACAGATACTCCTCGCTTAACTACCAAGTTCCATTTCATAGACTTGGTCATTAAGCGAATTGGTCATTAAGTGAGGAACTGCACGTACAGTATAGAGTAGTACAGTATATGCATAGTACTTGACAATACAGTACTCTGAATGAGTAAAGTAACGAGAAAGATCAAACTGAAAACTTCCACTTGTTTAAATTTGCATAGGTTGTGTAATTTACACACAGTACTGCAATGTATTACAGAACATAAAGTTAGTAAAGTAGGTACATTAAAGCACCAAAAACCACAGAACTGTACTGTAGAGTGCACAGGATGGAAAAAGGATATTTAAAATAAAATAAAATAATGGGTCGTAAGTGCGAGCGGTCACTAAACAGGTAGGTCGTTAAGCGAGGGGTATCTGTATTTAAAGAAAATGCATCACATAGTTGACATAACTGATCATAATACATTTGTTTTAGGAAGAACAAAAGCAACATGATTAAAGAAATAGAAAATTGAAAGAATAACTAAAGCGATGGAAGAGAAAGGAAAGAAAAAGTTCAGTAGCAAGTATATTTTTTAAAATTATTGAATCACGAGTGGGGCCTGACTGTGAGAAACTATGAGTGCTGCCTGTGTGTGTTTGTTTCCTGTCCTGTCTGCTAAACCTCTTTGAAGTGGGCCGAAAAGGGCCCAGAAAATTCACTCTCCCAGTGGCTCCACAAGAACGCCACTGCAACACGAAGAAAAAGTCACACTAAGAACTGAACTAAATCACTGAAGTCCAGCATCTCTTTCCGGACTATCTTCTCTGCTGCGTGCTCACGCCATAAGATTTGATCCTGTGTGAGGCTTCATCCACGTAGGGCTCCCCTTCCTTGGAGGCAAGTCAACCCATCCAGAAAGCACGGAGCCAGAGGAGCATAGCCGGGCATCATTTAGCCAATGAATACCACCACAACACGTAGAAAACCCCACAATACAAGTGTGACAATGGGGAAACAACGCAGGCCAGTATCAGACATAGAAATGAAGATGACAATTCTGATGACCAGAAAATGGCCTACCAACTAATCAATCTCTCAGATAAGAAATTTAGACAAGAAATATGGAAGATGCTCAAAGAACTCAAAGCATGGATCGAGTTGAACAGAACACTAATAAGAACCAAGAAAATTATGAAGACCAGAATCACAAAACTCCAAACTGAAATAACAGGTAAAATAACAGGCCTGAAAAACTCAGTAAACGAATTGAATGGCAAAATGAATACGCTCGCCAACAGGCTAACAGAAGCTGAGAATAGAATTGGTGCTGTGGAAGATGAGATAAATAACAACTCCATACAGTGGTAGAGATTGGAAAAAAACTTAAAACAAATAAACAGACAATGGAAAAATTAGTTAAAGAATGTGAACAGATGAAAATAGAAGTCTATGATAAGCTCAACAGAAACAACTTAAGAATCCTTGGAGTCCCAGAGACCCAGGAAGAAAATTTCCAGGAAGAATCAACAGTCAAGAACATCATTAAAGAGAAACTTCCAGAGCTAAAGAATATATGAGATCAAATCCTGCATGCCCGAAGAGTACCAACCAAAAGAGACCCCAGAAAAAATACCCCAAGACACATCCTAGTCACAACGATGAATCCCACAGATAGAGAGAATTCTGAAAGCAGCAAGATCAAAAAGGAAATTTCATTCAAGGGAACATCCTTGAGATTTACAGCAGACCTGTCACCAGAAACACTCAAGGCCAGAAAGCAGTGGTGGGTCATAGTGATAAAACTCAATGAAATAAATGCTTCACCTAGAATACTGTACCCAGCAAAATTCACTTTCAGGTTTGACGGAAAAATACATGGTTTCACAGACAAACAACAGCTCAGAAACTTTACAGACTCAAAACCAGTCTTAAGAGAAAAACTGAAAGACCTAATTTAAGACAAGACTGACCAAAAGACACACCAAATTTCGATATAAAGATGACATTAAATCCCAGGACAATTCTTTCTCTCAATGTCAGTGAAATTATACAGTATTTGCTTCTATTTTTTATTTTATTTATTTTATTTTTTCACAGAATTATTTATGGTACATAGTGACAATGAATGAGGGGGCATTCCCACCACCAGTGTTGTCCTCACCTCCACCCCGTTCCCAGCATGCATCCCTATCTCCTTCCTTTTTCCCCCAGAGTACTTAGTGTAACTTTGTCTCGCTTTAGAGCTTGTTGTAGATTATCTATTTCCTGTTTTTCCTTTGAGATTAAAAAGGATAAGAAAAAAAGGAAGAAAAAATTGGTAGCAATTACCAAAAAAAAAAAAGAAGAAAAAAGAAAAAAATGCACCCGGTTAATAAGAAAAGAAAAAAATCACCATATAATAATCACAGGAGTGGAAAGGGAAGAGAAAAAGTGGAAGAAAAAAGAGAAGGAAAATAAAGTAAAAACTAACAAATCAAAAGAAAACAAGAAAAAGAAGGGGGTGCTGGGGTGGCAGGGTTTGGCATTCCTTCCACTTTTTTTTTTTTTTTTTTTTTGCATAGGCACAGTAAGCCTTGGGGAAGAATGGGAATTCCCGTGGCCCTAAGAGATTCAGGGCTTCTCCCATCCTTGAAACATACCATCATGGAATCAACCCTGGCTCCATAGATACTCATTACCTTTATCCCAAGGGCTTTTAATGTGGTGCCAGGAAATTTCCTCTCAGTTGTGGGTAAGAAAATGAGGCACTGTAGCTAGCAGTCTTGGTATTTGCCGCAGGTCCTAGGACAGGGTCTAGGTTAGAGTCTTTACAGTTGTAGAGGTTTCTGTTCCATCATTGTTGTTAGTGTTCAGTCTTCTGTAACAGATGCTCCCATGAAACACCCTCCAATTAATTAATGTGAACTCTGACATTCACCATTTGAGGAGATCGAAAGGAATTAAGTTCCTTTGCTCAATGTCACACAACATACAAATGCCAAATCCAGATAGCCCTTTTCACACTCTTCCTGGGTGCCCTTTGTCCTATCTACAACTTCTCTTACAATGTTCACTCTGGCTATGAGACCTCAGTAATCCTAAGCCTATCCAAATGGATTTTCCTAATATTATCCTTTGAAACTTGCCATATATTCTTCTATCCCTGTTCTGATAAGTCTATCCTTGCTAATAGATTAAAGAATTATAAGGAGTTAACTTGTCATTTCCATTCATCTGAAAGGAAAACCATTCAGATTCTCAACAGAGACTGCCTGAAGACTGTGCTTTGGCTAAAGGACTGGATACAATATTGAAAAGTTCATGCTGTTGACAGATCTTTGAGGGAGGGGCAGTAATTTGGTCCAGGCTGACTTTTCAGTGCCTTCCACATCACACTAAAAAAGTATATGCCTTTTTGGCATATGCTCTAGGAAGATGGGATGAGGGAGGGAGTGTGGCATGTTCCTTCATTATTTATATATAACTCTTGTCAGGCTCATTCATATGTATATATTCATTTTTCCCTTTGGCTGAAAGTACCAGGGAAGTTTTGGCTGTATCCTTTGGGGTTTCTTGGGGAAAAGGGCAGTTTGACACCAGCAGAGACTGCTCTTTTTGATTGACATTAGTGCTGATACAGCAAAGAAGCCAGCTTCTCTTTGGGTATGTGTGCTCTGAATCAATTCAAAATGCCTCCTAAGTGGTATTGTCTGTTGTGGTATCTGTGTGTGGATGGAGAAAGGAGAGGGAAGGGAGGGAGGAAGAGAGAAGAGGAAAGAGCCCTGTATATAATTTTGACTGGAGTTTATGCCTTTATTCTGTGAGATATATTGGCAATAAAAATTTCAGCCTTGAATAAATTGATTTTAAAACAACTTGAATGTAGTCCAGTAGTCATGTTTGAAAGCTTAGGAAAAACAACACAAATGCTAGAGAGATAAATGGTCTTTGAGTCCAAATGCCTGGATATTTTTTTTATTCACCTTGCTAATAGAAGTTGGGAAAGTTAATTTACCTATCAAATATTCAACTAGTAGGTCTTTCTTGTTTTGGTTCAGGCATACTAAAATTCTAAGAATCAATGCTTTAAATCCAACATTTTTTAGAACTTTTCTTCAAGGGCTTTTCTGGCTGACTTAATCTAACTTCTCAAGAAGCGACACCTACAACTAAGACTCTAAAAGGAAGGGCCAAAGAGAAGATGAGTAAAGAAATTCGAAAGTAGGACAGAAGAACCAGAAACCAAGGATAAATGCATCTCAGGCAAATTCTTGCAGAATGCTCTTTAGCCTTTCCTATGAGGCATTTTGGGAATATTAGATATACCACAGAGGTGTTGTAGGATGAGACAAGGGAGCTGGGTTTTCTACTTTGCCACTTCATAGCACCTTGTCTTCCTTATTTCCTTTCTCTCTAATTTCCAAAACTTCTTTCAAGTATACATGCAATAAGGGACTCTAGTGACTCCAAAACTGGTCTTCTAGAAAAATATGTGTTCTAGACATTGGATATGAGAATATCTAATTAAGACTTGGGCACACCACAGTGCTAGAAAGAGATCTGATTTGATCCTGAAGGAACACCATTCTGCTTCTGAAATAGCTTTAGGGCAAACACTGCCTGCTCTGTGTGGTGTCCAGAATCTTAGATATGAGAATACCCTAAAAAGTATTACCCATTTAACCCTTGATGGATTAAAACAAATCAGTTGCCAAAAATCTATGCATATTCAAGTATTCTGGAAAACAAGGGTATTTATGTTCAATTTCATGCAATGGTCTTAGTCTCTCTTCAGACATACTTGGTGTTTTTTTTTTTTTAAGTGTTTCTCATTTTCTTTCAAAACACCTACATACTTAAAATGTTTTCCTTATGAATCAATTTTTTATTTGACAGAACTGAAGATACTTGTGCTCATAAAAAAATGCCATGTGTTTTTGAAGTGTTAGAAAAAACAGCTCTCTGGCACTAAACAAAGCTGAGTTAGGAACGTAGGGGAGCAGCTGCAGAATGACAGAAAAAATGTAAGATAATGAGACATGTGAGAGAATGTATAATTTAATGTGGGACTTGAAACAAATGGCGGGAGGAGGATCATAAATGAGAAAACAGTTAAAAATAGTGACTAAAATGACTTGAAATCCAATAAAACATAAAATGAATCAATTTGTGCTTAAACGTTGGAGGAGCACGATGCTGGGAATCTGGAAAAGTGCACAGATTTTTAGTCTATGAATTTAAATTCATAGGATCAACAATTTCTCTGCCTAGAGAGATTTATCTGCTGTTTTTTTTTTCTTCTTGCTTCTTCTCTCTTCTTCCCCTTCCTCTTCATCACCATGTTCTTCTCCTTCTCCTACTTCTCTTCCTCCTCCACCACCTAGTCTTCTTTTTCTTCCTACTACTCTTCTTCCTCCTCTACTTCCTCCTTCTTCATCCTCTTCTTCATCCTCCTCCTCTCCCTGCTCCTCCATTCTCCTCCTCTTCTTCCTTTCCCTACCTCCTCTTCTCCTCCGCCCTCTTCCTCCTCCTTTTCTTCCTTCTCCTTTTCTTCTTTATTCTCTTCCTTTTCTTCCTCTTCCTCCTCCTCCTCTTCTTCCTCCTTTTTATTATTCTACTTTCTTTCTCCGCTTTTTCCTCCTTCCTTCTTCACCAAACGACTTTTCTTTTCAGTTTATGAGATATGAATCAGTCTTTTAAAAGCATCCCTTTTCAGTTTTCTGAAAGCACTCCACAAGATATATGGCAAAATGTGTTTTGGTTTCAAAAAGTCCTTGTAACTCCACTAAACCTTTACTCTTTTATATATGATTGTTAGAGGTAATTAGGGAGTTGGCCAGCTTGACTCATGGCATGAGGTTGATGGAATCAGAGAATTGAGCAAGTAGTATGTGATCCTAATTTTAAATCTGGAAGAAATAACCAAGTATCCTGGAGGATCGCATACTACTTGCTCAATTCTCTGATTCTATGACAATAATATCCCTGGTTTTTGTACTGCTTATCCCATGGGAAGTTATGGAAAGCTTTTAAGAACCTGAAAGCTTTTAAGAACAGGCTTCTTGTCTTCCTGGAATGCTACACCTGAAACTAGTATTTCAGTAGATTGAAGTAGAATCCTAAAGGACTACTAGAAACCCTTCTTCCTGGGGAAAAAACGTGTGTTATCTGACACACATATTGGGGATCAAATAATACAAAAATGAGGGTCAAGAGGTCTACCAACAGAATGACATTTTCATTTCAGAATTTAAGGAAAATAAGAAAATATTCTAATCAACTTTTAATTTGTCTAGTCAACAGATACCTTTGTTATTCATCACTTTGTATGCTTTCAACTTTCTAAGCTTTTATTATTAGAAAAGTTTCTTAGAAAGTTTTATTATTAATTTTATTAATAAAATTCGATTATTCTCTTGTAATGGAAGTATATATCTAATGATTTACTTCTCCAGTTTTTCTCATTTTCCATCAAAATGATGGCATGTGTAACAATCAAATTTGCAACAAGAAAACATGTTGTATAACATCTTTCTTTTTTGTAAATTTGGAATATTTACCATAGAATCATGTATAGTAAACAATGACTCAGTGTATAATCATTGCAAGAATATATTTTGTTGATAAATCTGCATTGTAATTTTGTGGCCAGTGAATGTGTTTTAGTTACCTCATTTTAATTGGGATATTATTTCTGAAAAATAATATGAAAACAACTATGTCAGAATCACTTTATTTTTATTTTATTTCATATAGTTACCATGAATTTCAAATTTTAATGGTTGGGTTTAAGGTATACAGTATTTCAATATGAATCCCTTTACTTTGTCTATCACTCATTTGATAAATGATTGATATCTATGTTCTTTTTGATGTATGCCAACCTCTGTGGTGTGAGATTATTTTGATTTGAAATTTCTTAATGATCAGTAATGCAGAGAAATTTTTTCTATATACCTTTTGGCTATTTGCACATCTTTTTTGAGGAAATTTCTGTTCATCTCTACTCATTTTTTGATGGAGTTAGATTTGGGGGCTATAGTTTTATCAGTGGTTTATATACGTTGGATATTAACTCTTTCTTTACTAGACTAATGGTGGGCAAATAATTTCTCCTGGTCTGTGAGGTGTCTTTGTATTTTGGTAATCATTTCCTTCAAAGCAAAGAAGCTTGCTAATCTCATGTAGTTACATTTGTTTATCTTTGGTTGGCCAATGAAGTGACTTTTTAAAGATGCCTCTTGCTTCAATGTTGTGAAGGGTTCTGCCTATATTTTTATGAATGCACTGTATGGATTCAAGGTCTTTAATTTTACTTTTGTGCATAGTGTCAGAAAAAGATCTGAGTTCATTTATTGCACTTGTTTGACCAGTTTTCCTAACACCAATTGTTGAAGAGGCTTTGCTTGTTCCACTTTTTTTTCTCTTTGCTCTTTTATTAAATATTAGTTGACCATTTACCTGAGAACTTGTTTCTGTATTTTCACTGTTTCTTTGATCTCAGGGCCTGTCCTTATTCCAGAACCACACTATTTTAATTACTACAGCTTTATAGTACAGTTTTAAGTTGGGGAGAGTGTTGCCTCCTATTTTCTTTTTTTCCTAGAAATGCTTTGGATACAGAATCACTTTAAATGCTTATTAAAGTTCAGATTTATAGTCTCCCAAATAAATGGATTAAATAAAATTTCAGCAGTTGGGAATCTAAAAACTCGAAGCTCTCAAACCATCACTCCTGAGACAAGTTGAGACCCATATATAGAACTATAGAGTGTCTACCCAGTCAAAACTGCGTTATTAGACTTGGTTTCTAGTGATGCTGGATATTTCTCCAACGTTCATATTTATGGTCATTATTTTAGTTTTCAATTTTTTATAGAGTTACCTGTTGTATCAATAAATTAATTTGTGGCCTATCCTAGTTGCACAGTTTTTTAAAAGTACTGTTGGGGATAGTAGTGAGTACAAAAATGACTGACTCTTAAATGGTAAATCTAAAAGAATAATTTGGAGGAAGGAGATAATTTTTTTAGATGACATCTATTTTCTATGAACATAATCATACTCCTAGTCACTCAGTGGACCTTCTTAAACTATATAGTGTAAACTTTCTGAAGACAGACATCTGAATAGTGAGAGTCAAAACCAATAGCTATCTTTCATTTCTAACTGACCTTTACAAGTTTTTAATTAGGAAACATTCTTTCTCTGCCCTAGATAAAAATGGTGCAGATCCATGAAATTTTTGTCCTTTTGAGTAAAAATAAATGCAGTCCCCGTGGAGTAATTTACAGTGTCTAGTTTCATGTCATAATCAAAATTTTGAACTTTATTTAAGTCTAAATTTTTCTTTTCCCCAGCTAGACATTACTTTGGACTGTCTATTTACAGTGGCTTTTCCCCTTCCACAGCCTCCAAATCTGGCATTCTTTTCCCCTTGCTTTGTGACTATTATTTTTTTTTATCCTGTCAGGGTTGTATTAAGAGGCTACTAGAGGGCTAAGAGAGATTGGAAACTTACTGACTGGTATGATCTTAAGATGGTTTCAGATTCTGAACTAGAGAATACTTTGATTCAGTTCTTCAGACGTAGTCGTTGGGCATATTGGATTGCATTGCTTGCATGTGATATGAGTGATACACTTTACTCAAATTGGCTCTTCTCTCCTCAGTCCCTGGTTTTCTCCCTTTCTTCCATCTATGCCTCTGATTTTATTCTTTGTTAGATCTCTGTGCACAAATTTTCCTACTCTGAAGTGACCTTTTGAGAAATATTCAATTGATTTGAATACAGCCTATTATCTCTGTTTTATTTTAACATACATACTCCCTCCTTGCCCTCCACAAATATGATGATGCAGAAGATTACAATGCATCTCTGTCTTCTGATATCTCAATCTTTTATACCACCAGCATTTATAAGGTATGGAATAAGGTAATCTGTGTGAAAAGGACTTCATTGCAAATTCTGTATATGACCTTATTACTCCTTGAAAATTCACCTTTTCTTATATTTTGGAAACTACAAAATACAAATTTTGTCTTTGTATAAGCTTCATTAACATTTTTAAATACTTAATTGAAAAATATTTTGACTGTAAGACTCCTCTGGAATTAAAAATGATACTGTTGCAGTTTTGAAGTTAATGGACAAAGATTTTACTCCTAGTTTGCTACCTCCTTCAATCCAAACCTTAAATTATCATCTCTATAGTGAGGCTAATAAGATACTCATGTGACACTTAAGTCATATTTGGCAGCCACTTGTTTATTTAGAGTGCCATGGTCTCAGTTCTAGCTAACCATATGTAAGATGTAGTGTTTCCAAGAGATTACTAAATGAGGCTATTTGACTATCTTTCCCCTTCTTTCAGTTGGATGCTTTTGTGTGAGGACATGATATATGGAGGTCAGACAGCTGTTTTTTAACCAAGAGATAACAAAGGTAAGGACAAAAGTCAGTTCACTGAGAGTAACTGTGGAACTGGAAGAAAATTATGGCTGAATCACTGAACTAATGGAGAAATTCGACTCCCAGGACTGAGAGTTCATCTCAAGTGTGTATACCTTGATTAAATATTGACAAGGCAGATATACAGTTTTTGAGTATGTATTTGGTGCTCTGAATAATGAGGTTAACAAGTTCTCTCTTGAAAGAATGTATGATGTTGAAAATCCTTTTTGTTTCTTCCCATCATTGGGTGAGAAAGAGATCCACATCTAGTGAGAAGAAACTTGACAGGGAGGAAAAGTGTATTCTGGGACTCAAAATCACACATGGTCTTTAGAATGAAGGGGGTGAGGAATATATCAGCCTGCAAATAATTGGATCAGAGACCTTAGTGAAAAATAGATTCTCAGATAGTGATATGAAGACAGATATATATGTAGTGTTATCAGGAATAATCTCTAAAGAAATAAAAGAATTAGTATTAGTTAGGAGGGAATACACTTTAAAAGAAGTCTCAGTGTGCTCATGGTCAAGCAGAACTCTGGATTAATTGTGCCTTAAAGGAAAGAGAGCTTTGCTTTGAACAAGGCCTGGAAACAAGCTGTCTCAGGAGGGTTTACCATGTAGGTTGATAAATTTTCCAAAAGCTAGAAGCATAAGTTAAAATTGAGAAGGAGGTGAGATTACCCACAAAACATCTACTATACAATCTAACTCTTGCCTGTTGCTGTTAGCCATTGTGATATATATAATATGAGGGCATCACAAATTATTTTCAGCCCGGTCTGCCTTAAATTGTGCAATTAGTATATAGTTTGTTTGTGAAAAATAATTGGTTACAATGCTTTTGTCTGCAAGTTCCTGATATTTTTATGTCAGCAATTAGTATTCCTTACTATTCTAAGAAAGTTTCTTCCCCCTGCCTTGGTCCTCTTCACTCTAGTCAGTCTCTAGTTAATGAAAAACAAACAAACAAACAAAAAACCCAGGAATATTCTGATAGGGGTATTTTTTTGACAGTTGTTCTCATATTGAGAGATTTTTATTTAGAGCTAAATATCCATAAACATCAGACAAATATAAGGTGGACAAATTAGAGAAAATTGATTACTTATTGAGAGACTATTCTTTTTTTTTAAATAAAGGATCACACAGTCTTCATTCTGGCATTAGTAGATAGACTGACATCAACTCTATCAACTCAAACACAGTAATATACTCATTTTGCATCTGCTGATATTGATAATGTACAGTGTGGTGAAATATATTCTCATGTAGCTAGTAAGTAGTAGAATTGAAATTGAAATCCAAGTAGTTGAAAGTTAAAGCTTGAATACTTTCAAGCACACTGTACCATCTAACCCAATCCTCTAAGGAGTTAATTAGCAGAACATAAGAAAATAACTGAGAATTAGAAAATAGTATAATCTTACATTTAAGGGAATAAAGAATAAGAGAATTAGTATAAGATTTTCAGAAATACATAGCACCAGTATTTAAAACCCAATCATATGCAAGCCACTTTGCATTTTCAAGTTTGCTGTCATGGATGACTGTTTGGTTCAGAGTTCTAAGTTAGATTTAGAGTTCTGATAGCAATAACTTTTAAATCAAGTAAGTTTATTCCAAATGTTCCTAACATAGCCCAAAGCCAGAAAAGTTCACAGCTCTACATTAAAATGTTAGAAAAAGATCACGTTGCAGCAGCTGCTTATGTGGATTACCTAGTCTAGCCATTCTGCTAAGACTTAAAAAAACCTGTCTGAGTTGTAGGAAGAAAAAAAAAAGCAAGCCTCTAAAATATCAAGTTGGTGCTTGTTGGTAGAGCTGTGATTTCCCATTTGTTGCACCAGAAGACTCAGGTGTATCTGAAATAAAGTCAAGATGTTGTTTCCAGACTCCAAGAAAGTAGAAGGCTTTGATTTTTGTTCTTCACCCAACTGTGTCCTATTCTGGTTTCAGAACCAGAACCACCCTTGATTGAAATTTGGGAAGAGGGTAATTTTAGGTCACACATGGCTGTTCTCAGAGCCTGTTTCTGACTTTGAGCTCAGGGATCATTTTTGGTGGAGCTCAGGAGGAATCATATGTAGAGCCTGGGATAGAAGCTGGATCAGCCATATGCAAGGCAAATGCCTTACTGTACTATTTCTCCTTGAATCACTTCACAGTTGAGCCAAAGCATAATAGGAAATCTTGGTTCTCACCACAGCCATTTTATGCAGCAGCCTCTAATATTTTAAACTGTATGAAGAATTTAGAAAAGTAAGAAAAAATGTTCTCTGTCCACTGTTAATATACAGACTGCTGTGTCAAGGGCAGTGATACTGTTAACATGTATGTGCACAACCACATATATCTGAACATTTTGAGACTTAATATACCTTTACATAATTTTTTTTAATTTCCAAACACTGATGCATATATCTGTATCTAACATAAGGGGGAATTGAAGTAAAATCTTGAAATATTCAGAACGAGATTAGAAACCAATAGTTTAAATTTTTTTTTGTGCCACAATCAGTGTTGTTCCTTGGTTTTGTCTAAGTCTTCACTCAGAAATCATTCCCAGTGGGGTCTGAAGGGCCATACAGGATGCCTGGGTTTGAATTCAAGTCAGCTGCATACAAAGCAAGTATCCTACCCACTACTATTGCACTTTCCCTCTGTCCCCTCTTGTATTCTTCAGTTTTTAAATTGGATGACTGAGCATCTAATATTCCCATTTCTGTCCAGCGTGCTACTGTCAATGGCATTGATTACCTGCTTATTTTGTTGTTGTTGTTGTTGTTAATCATTATTGTTGCTGTTAGTCAAAGAAGACTAATGACCTGATATCAGAAATTAAGTTCTAATCATTTTGATAAATAATTTTCTGATTCAAAGGTGGAAATAATATATTTTTCAGGGTTCAAAGAATGGTTGAAAGGAGAAAAACCTTAGGGAGTTAGAGATTTTATTTCATGCTACAACATTTTATTACAAGGTAAAAATTAAATTGTCGATCTAGTTCAGGGATATTTATGAAAAGTAATGAAGTACCTGTAAAATATTTGTGAACCTGAAACGAAGATCCTGATTCTTATTGCTTATAATTCAGTATATTTAATTTTCTGTTGAGGTGAAATAATTTCTCAATTTGAAATCCTAGGGTTCATCAGGCAAGGAAAAAAACGGCATAAAAACATCAAAATGATGTCACTTCAAGAAAGGCAAATAAAATTCATAATATTGCTCAATTAAATAGGAGAGAGATGGTAGATTGCTTTCTTTCTTCATTTGCATAGCTGATTGTTTTTGTTTGACCATGTGTAACCTATACCAGAATTACAGTGGTTAACTACAGTGGGGTTAAATTTTTTTAGATCTAGCAAAAAGTGTGTAGATAATTACTGAACAGAATCACTCAGCATCACTAAGCATCATTGAATACGAAGCAATGAATTAGTTAATAGTGTTGAAAAATTTCTAAAATAATTGGCATGTTAGTTTTCTTCTTATACCATCTATAATATATGGCTTTCATCTCATAAACTTAAATTTTACTTCTAAAAAGTAAAGAAGTTAGAAGTTAAATTAGAAGTTTTACTTCTTTTTTTTCTTTGTTTTTTTTTTTTGTTTGTTTGTTTGTTTTGACCACACCCGGCGGTGCTCAGGGGTTACTTCTGGCTGTCTGCTCAGAAATAGCTCCTGGCAGGCATGGGGGACCATATGGGACACTGGGATTCGAACCAACCACCTTTGGTCCTGGATCGGCTACTTGCAAGGCAAACACCACTGTGCTATCTCTCCGGGCCCAGAAGTTTTATTTCTAACTTAAGTTTTACTTCTAGTTTTTCTATTATGTTCAAGTTTCAGACTATGAATAAAGAAACGAGTAAGATGTGAAAGCTACAAGTGAGTTTAATCTTCCTTTTAGGTAATAATAAAAATGATAATGAAAATCTAAAACCAAACATTTTAGTTTTTTTTTGTTTTGTTTTGTTTTGTTTTTGGTCACACCTGACAGGAGATACTCCTGGCTCTATGCTCAGAAATTGCTCCTGGCAGGCTTGGGGGACCACATGGGATGCTGGGACTCAGACCACAGCCCTCCTGCATGAAAGGCAAATGCCCTACCTTCATCTATCTCTCCAGTCCCACATTTTAGAATTTTATCTAATAAAGTTGTTTTATTATTTTAATATTAATATTTTATTAAACAGAACTGGCCACATGACCATACCTATCAGCAAAGGAGTAGGGTAGGTATTTTAGTTATCTTACATTTATTTAAATTTTAAAAACTTTTTTTTTGTTTTGGGGCCAGCTTAGTGACCAAAGTCACTGCTGACAGTGCTCAAGATACCATAATGAGCTAGGCATTGATCTCAGGGATCCCACATGTAAAATCCACTGAGCTACTTTCTAGTTCATACACACAACACATAGACACACATTAGTTTTTACATTATACTTTGGTCTCACTCTGGTTCTCTGCTCAGGGATTATTCCTGGTGGTGTTTGGGGAATCAAAAGAGGTCTCAGGGATCAAACTGGAGACATCTGTATGTAAGGCAATCAACTTAAATGTGCACAATCTCTCTGATTTACAGTTTTTGTATTTTAAATATGTGGCTTTTTCCTCATGTACTTAAATTTTATTTCTAGGTATAATGTTTAAATTTCAGGCTAAGGATAAAAAATATGAAGCAAAGAGTATATATGAAAGAACATTAATTTAAAGGAGTGTAAATGTTCCTATAACTTAGTGATATAATGTTGCTTACCACACTTATCACCAAAGTGCCAATGTACTTACACTGTTCATAGGACTTTCCCCTTCTGCTCCTCTCCTCTTTTAATAACTTCAATTTTATGGCCAAAATCTAAAGGTTTATATTAAATCCTTGCTTCTTTTCTTACCACCTTTGCTCTGCACTTTGTTCTATACTACTTATGAATGAGATCATCTGGTATATTTCTTTTTCCTTCTGATTTATTTTACTTAACATGATACCCTCCAGTTCTATACAAGTTACAACAAGATCTAATACTTATTATTTTGGTAGAGAAGTTTATGTTTTCTAAAAATTATGATGAATGAGTTAACATTACTTACACTATTGTTAATATTTATACTTTAGGTATATAATGCTATGGTGCCACCAATGTGTCAAGTTTTTTCCACCACTGTTCCTAGATTCCTTTTGTCTCCTTTTGTCTCCTCCATCGTTATTCTCTACTCCTCAATTCTCTTCCACATTTGGTAACAGATTTTGTTGGCTGAGACGAAAGGTTTATTTTTCTTGTCAGAGCTCATTTTTTCTTAGAGCTGAGTAGTATGCAATTGTGTGCATATACTATCTCTTTATCTATTCATCTGTTATTGGGTATTTAGGTATGGCATCATTTTAAAGTAGTAATAGTGCCATCTTGAATCTTGATCTTTGTTAGTAATGAAAAAAATAAAGTATGTTTATTTGGTTGGAAGCCAAAATTCGAAATTGGATTAGTGTCTAAGGTAAGTAAAAGACATGCCTTTTTTTCATTCAAACATTGTTCTCGATGTGATACGTTTGTTCAAATATCTCATCTTTCATTATGTTTTTCTTCATGTCACTGTTTTCTCTAGATTCCTGTTCCATTTTATCTTTAGTTTTAGTGCCATTAGTTACCTTGTATTCTATTGTAAGATTTACCTTATTTCCAATTATATTTTCCTTATTTAAAATTTATTTAAACTGTTTCCTTAAATAATAAACTTAAACTTTATTATTTATTATTATTTTTTATGATTAACTTTATTAAGACCTAGATAATGAGTCTTCTTTCTTTCTTTCTTTCTTTCTTTCTTTCTTTCTTTCTTTCTTTCTTTCTTTCTTTCTTTCTTTCTTTCTTTCTTTCTTTCTTTCTTTCTTTCTTTCTTTCTTTCTTTCTTTCTTTCTTTCTTTCTTTCTTTCTTTCTTCTTTCTTCTTTCTTTCTTTCTTCTTTCTTTCTTCCTTTCTTTCTTCCTTTCTTTCTTCCTTTCTTTCTTCCTTTCTTCCTTCCCTCCCTTCCTTCCTTCCCTCCCTTCCCTCCCTCCCTTCCTTCCTTCCCTCCCTTCCTTCCTTTCCTTCCTTCCCTCCCTTCCTTCCTTTCCTTCCTTCCCTCCCTTCCCTTCCTTCCTTCTTTCCTTCCTTCCTTCCTTCCTTCCTTCCTTCCTTCCTTCCTTCCTTCCTTCCTTCCTTCCTTCCTTCCTTCCTTCCTTCCTTCCTTCTTTTTTTCTTCCTTCCCTTTTTGTTTGTTGTTTGGGGTCTTTTGGCCACACTCGGTGACACTCAGGGGTTACTCCTGGCATTCAGAAATCGCTCCTGGCTTGGGGGACCATATGGGGCACTGGGGGATTGAACTGTGGTCTGTCCTAGGTCAGACGCATGCAAGGCCAACACCCTACTGTTTGCACCACCGCTCCGGCTCCACTATTCATCTTTTTATACTTTGTCACTCACTATCATAAAAGCCTATTGGTTGGAACCAAAACGGAGATGATCTATAGGAAAAACACTGCAATTATAGGGTTTAAATAGATGATATTCTAGGATATATCACATACCTCTTCCCTATACTTGAATCTGATCTACTATTCAGTTTTTTCCTAAGCACCTGATAACATATAATCTTCTTAACCTCTTATATTCTGCAACCAAGGTTTTGTAATATCTCTTAGGCTCTTTCCACACAAAGTTGATGACCAACACTGCCTGTAATTGTGTCAAGTAGAATTACCCTTCATATCGAGATGGGTAAAAAAATACCGATGTGGATTTGTACAACACACCAAGCTGACTTAACTGCAAATAAAGTTTTCTTGTTTCTCAAAGGAATCCCCAATGTAGCTAAAGGTATGAGCTTAGTGAGAGGCTTGGGTGCAAGTATTGTAGACAACATGGTATCAGGATAATTACTTTGGCTACTTGTAGTTTTTGGCTTTGCTTGTGCCTATGTTCTGCTTTTGTCTTATGATTTTTATTTGGTTGGTATTAAAGAACTATAATCAGCTGGCCAAATCTTGTATTTATATATATAATGATTGATTTTTTAATATATATATATATATTAAACAACAAAACTCTATGACCCCCCCCAAAGCCTAAATTATTTACTATTTGGCATTTATACAAATGACTGACCACTGTGATTTAAAGAATTCTGATGGCATCAACACAAATATTCTCATTTAGTTTTTCCCTTTTCCAAGCAGAAAGGACTGTGGTAGAGTACTGCTGCTGAAGCTGAAGAGATTAACTTTCTTTGGCACTCTTCTGCAATCAGTGTTAGTTCCTGGGTTTGGATTTGATCTTCCATGATTTCTGTTTTTTTGTTAGCTGGAGATGAAAACACTTTTACCTATCTAAGTGCCCTCAATCTTTTCCATTTCACCTTCTCTTGGTGACAATTCACCCTGAGCCTTCCATTGTCTTTCTCCAAAGGCATTGATAATCCCTAACAATAGGCCATCTAATATCCTTGTCCTTATAATTATTCTTCCAGGAACTCACAAATGCCAGATAATTTCCTCCTTCCATTACTCAGACCCAGTTCAACATTCAGAACTGACTTCATAGACTTACAATGTAAGACCTTTTACTTCAGGGGGCTACATGCTTGATGTAAAAGCTGGGCTCTCATAATCAAATTTTAGCACATTTATCTTTTCACTGTAATTTTTTGTGTATAAAATCTCATAGACACCTCAGAGGCCAATGGAGTATATATATATAATAGCAGCAAAGGTAAAGGAATATGAAGGTCCATCATTTTTTGTTATTCCTTTAGAATAAAATGCTTGCCATGCTGTAGTAACACAAAAATTTCCCAATGTATTTGGATTTTTGTTGTAGAAGAAAAAGTAAGCATTAAACATTTTAAGCTTACTGCTAAGGCATAGGGATGAAATGATAGTAGAAGAGAGGACAGCTTCTTTTTTGTGTGTTCTTTCTTACTTATTAAAAATAAATAGGTACCGAATAAATGGCCATATAAAAAAGCAAATAAAATTAATTGCTGTTCAACTAAGAATAAAACACATGAACATGTAAACTTGGAAATATGAATTGTGTCACTTCAGTGATTCTGCACGAGTTAAATAATCTTACAGTGTTGGAAGCTAAGATTTAGAATTAACTGTAACCTAAAAGTTGATGTTAGAATATGGTGTGCCTTTGCTTAGAGATAACATTGCTTTGTCTTCTGTACTCTGCTTTTGTAAACCTGGCTCTGCTGTGACCCTAGTGAAGCCATGACAGGCTGCAGTTTTAAGGTAGAAAGACTAGGCCCAGAAGAACAGCCAGTTCCTGGAACTAGACCCTAGTTGTAAATGCCAGAAAATACATCCATAAAGGCTAACCAGCTGCTAACAGCCAGCCAGATGACAAATGCACCTGGGTCTGCAGCAATGGACAGATAGCCAGATGACACCACACCCTGGATCTAAGGGCATACAGCCCACCCAGCCATCTGACTTATGCTGCATTTGCACTACAACCAATCCTAGCTCAACCTTATACTCAGGGCCAATAATTTTAAAGATCAACTAACCAAAGGCAGGATTTCTCTAGGCTGAGACCTAGGTACCCTTTAAATGTGGCAGTGTGGGGCTGGGCTGGAGCGATGGCGCAAGTGGTAAGGTGTCTGCCTTCCTTGCTAGCCTAGGACAGACCTCGGTTCGATCCCCTGGTGTCCCATATGATACTCAAAGCCAGGAGTGATTTCTGAGCGCATAGCCAGGAATAACCACTGAGCGTCACTGACCCTTCTCAGGGTCCTTATTTCTTAGGAGATATTGGATCCCAGCATGCTGAAATAAACTCCCTTGCATTTACATTACTGCCTTTCTCCCTGGTGGTCTTTTGGGTGGCAAATCCTGAGTTCTAGACTTATCAATAGTTACATTGAGGATTGAAATAATAAAATATCAAGATGTGCAATAAAACTCATCTTAATAATGAACATATTTATTTAACAATATTCGAAAACAAATAAATTAATAATGAACATATTTATTTAACAATATTCGAAAACAAATAAAAACTACCTGAAAAAATTAAGACTGCAGAAAAAGGAAAAGAAAAAGATACTTGGCACTGTTTTATTTAGTTTCTTTGTCTTTTGCAAAATTAGGGACCTTGTCTTTAATTTTTTTACTGTGTTTTGGAGATCATGTAAAATTATGTGGACCTGGTCTACTGTGATTTTCACTTTTGCATTGTATGTTAAAGGTAATCGATTGTGTGTACTACCTACCACTGTTCTTAATGGTGACTCACTAGTGAAAGATACAATTATACAATTTTGCTTTAGGATCTGTTTTCCAGATAGCTGTCTTAGGTTGGGCAGAGAAAAATTTCAAGATGAAGATGTGCTCATTGCTACACCTAGGTCTATAGGTTAAGGAAGCAGGAATTCAGAAGTTACATTACAATGAAATTGAGTTTTCTTTTGAACTACAAATGATATTTATTATGGTGAGTTTTAAAGCAAGGGTGGCACTTCAGAGTTGTTACAACTGAGATAAGAATCACTTCTCACATGGTAAGGTCTTGAATTCAGGCTACCTCCATGGATTACTGAGAATAATTTCTGGTAAAGTACTTAGGTGTTCAACCCAGCAGTGAACATTAATATTAGTTAAGAAATATCCTTTAGTCCTGAAGATGGGCAATGTCAGTACACTTGACAAGAAAACAAAATACATGAAACAGTTCCAAATAGGAAGTGATTCCAAAAGATGCAAAACATTTCCTCTCAGTATTCCCACTTTCAGAAAAACAGATAATGGACAAGAAAAACACTTCTGCCAGATGATCCATATAATGTTCTCAGTGGTTTAACCATGATTATTAAAACAGAGTTAAGCTGTATCAGTTTTCATAGAAGAAAACTAGTATTTAGTTTAAAAAATCTTACTCCTCTCACCTAACTTTTTTTCCCCTGGTGGTTCAGTCTTGAGACCTAGTTTGTTTAGAGTTTTGACTGCTGGGGAATTGTGGAGACTAGCATACTCTTACTAAAATGTGTCACTCTTGTCACTTAGTTATAATAGTAATGAAGTCAAACATTGCAACAGCCTAAGATGAGGGTGAGGACTTATAAGCCAAGTGTTACAAACTGTCTGCAGTTTTTGAATGCAAGTTTATAATGAAAAAATACTTCCCGTATGATTGATGGGATTACATATGGGATGGGCTGAAATGGCATGTGACTGTATTTATGTGCATGTGTGTGGGTATGTTAGTTGGGGGTAGAGTGGAGGGGGACACACCTTACAACTTTGAACTGGGCAAGCCCAGAGGAATCATGCTTGGCCTAGGTCCCATAGTACAAGTTTGTACTGGGCCTTGTAAGACGATGCTCGGTTCTGTGTGTGGCACCTGGTATAGAGGCTGAAAGGAAGGCATGCCTTGTCAGAGATTTTCCCAGATACTTTCTGGATTTCTCCAAAATTGTCACAGCTTCTTTTAAGCATACAAATTTTGCCGAAGAAAGAAAACCATAAAAATTATGTGTGCTGTACACATAATTGCAGGCACTGTTCCCTCTAGGAGTAGCTTGCTAGTTGTTCTTTCTTGCTGATGAAATGATGGATCAAGGAGAAGAACAGTCAAAGATCAAATCTTTTCCTCTGCATAATCAAGGACTATTTTCTTTTTAGAAGGAAAAACTTAGAATTTTGAATATAGTACAGGATATTAAGGTTATAGCTAGAGAAAGTTTCTGTTTTTCTCTTGGACCTGGGTATTAGAGTTGAAAAAGAGGTTAAGCTTTCATGTGAATGGAAGAAAGCTCAAAGTTCACTCCTTAATAGGAGAGTCCTGATCAATTTCTCAGGTTCTTTGATTTGCTCCTCCTTCCTCAATAATGGGCACAAAATTGAGGGAGTTGGAGGATATTTAATCTTACATTACAATCTTGATAAAGGAGCCTAGTATGTGGTTTGGATCTTGTAGCAATCTGGTACCATTTATTTAAGTAGATTATTAATAGCTATTTTATGACCTCGAAATAGAGGAAATTATATTGAAAAGTAGAGATGGATTCTAGAGAATTGCTGTAGCATTTTTAAAGTCCAAATTTGTATTAGTCAAGCCAACCAATGCAGGGTGATGTCCTTTAAGAAATCCTAGGTGAATAGTATCACTTACACCCCTTTGCCTTCAGTGCTTATGTGCTTTTTTTTTTTTTAATCACTATGGAAACAAAATCTTGACTCAAGACATTAAAAGTCTTTATCAAAGTGGGAAAGACAATATAAATGCCTCTTTGGCATGGCATTCAGCCACTGTACTTTTCCTCACCAAATGCTGCCCTGAGTCTGGTTTTTCCAGGGCCTAGGAAACAAAATTGTCATAGTATTTGCGATAAATTCTCTTGTCGTAAAACAATAATCACATTGTAAACCTTGAAGAATGCTGCAATAGGTGTCTTGTTGGTCCTTTATTAATGCCCCTGGTGTTTGTCTAGTCTTTGAAAAGCTTTTGGCTCTCTATCCCACTCATATTTTTTGGGCTATAGCTTGCTAGAGTTGTCAGGACAAGTAAAACATTTTCCTTTCAGCATTCATTACAAGAAAAAAAATTCTATTGTATTTCTTAAAAGTGACTTCTGACTCACCTCCTTTTGGGGTATAAAGAATTAGTTTAAGATTTGGTCAATGAGATGCTTTTCAGTTTTGAAAGTTAATATCAGTGTTAAGAGGTGGAGGGATGCTGAATTACCCTGAGTTTTATTGACTCACTTGCCACACCCACAGGATGCTGCAGCCCTATGAAGGAATGTTTCAATGTCTAAGTCTTGAGAGTTCTTAGGATAGTTCCCCAACTTAAATTTGAACTCTTTTAAGTAAAATTCATATTGAAAGGAAGGAATAAATTGCCAGTTTAGTGAGGATTATTTTGACTGAGACTTTTCCATTTTATTTTTTGAATCAGAAAAATAGCCAAAATGTCTGTTTATTAGGTAATGTTTATCTGCTTTAAAGATATTAGATTTGGAATTAGGAAAAAAGCAGCTATGCGTGTTATCACAAACATCTTATCAAAGAGAGTGACATGAGGAAAAAATGTAAATAATCATAATATGACTATCTTGGGCTAGTCAGCATTACAGTACTGATTTTAAGGCTTAGTCTATTTTTCTATTTATGCATACACAGAAATCTGTTTTGTCAACACTGAACTGTATGGGGCATGTTAGTCTGTACCTCTTTTTTTTAATTCATTTGTAAGTGAGACAAATTATTCCATACCATTTTTTAGTGAATAGAGAGACTTGTAAAGTATATCTCTCTTTGATGAAAGAGAGATATGATGAAATGATGATGAAATTACTATGCTAAAATTGAAAGCAATGCTTTAGAGTAATGAATTCTCTCCAGTTTGTGGACAATTTGATGGCCGAAGTGGATTGTCAGGAGCAAACCACTTAGATCATTCTTGCTTAGGGGCCATATGAAAAGTATAAAGGTTAACATATTTGTCCTAGTTTGATCTGCAATACCACATGATACCCTGAACAGAGAACTGGGAATATGCCCACACAATGTTGAAGGTAGCCCAAAACAGCCATCCCCAAATGATTTTGCTAAGAAAATCTTGCTAATTATATAGAAGTAATATTTCCAGGAACAAAGGGTTTTGACTGTCATAGAGTCAGACAAAATGACCAAGACTTGTCTTAAGGCTTCTCATAGTGGTGTGGAATTCCTGGAGACTTGCTGGTACTTCTAGCAAATAAAAGAATTTAGTTGCCACAATGTTAGTTTGACTATCCGATCTGTCAGAAGTTCATATGAAACATATTTGTAAGCCCATTTTTCTTGAACTGCCAATTCTAATTTCATAACATTATTTACTCCCAGATAGTTTTCTTTCATTTTTATTTCTAGCTGTTTCTAGAACCAAGACCAATTATAGGGCAGGGATGAGTTGTGGAGAAATACATTTTCTTTGAAAATGCTTTTAGTCTGTCATTGAGATTAAAATTTTCTTCACCCAACATATAGCTCAATCTTACTTTGCTTGTGTAAACAAAAGGCAATTAAACAAGGAATGGAGAATCAGTAAAAATGTACCTGATAGGGATTTTTGTAAAAGACAAGGAAACAAACAAAAGCCCCACAAGGGCCTAACCTATTAAGTATAGTCAAAGGTGTGAAATCACGATGGCAGTGTTCCTGGAGGCTGAACTTGATTATGAATTGAGATCTTGTACTGAGTCATGATGTGACTGCTCAAAAGACTTGCCGGGTGTGACTGCTCAGGTCCATGTGGCTTTCCAACTTGATTCAAAGGGGATGCTTCTTTGCTTTATCATGCTCACTCCTTTATTTCTGAAATGTAGCTTATAACTCCAGATTGAAGACTGTGAAATTGTTGAATTGGCACTTTAAAATTTTTTGCTGATAGAAGTTAAGGACTAGCAATAATGGACAAATGCTTTAGTTCATTTTCCTGCCCAAGACAGATCATTGAACCATCCTTGGGTTTTCTTACTATCCTTGGTTCTTTGTAAAATGAATCTGAGTTGGATGAGTACAAGACAAGAACTCTACCTGATGTAGTATCAATGGCGTGATATTACTTTATTTTTCTTCTAGCTCATAGTATTCCATTGTTTATGTATACAAAAACTACATTGTCTGTTTTCCAGCTGTTGAGTATTTGGGTTCCTTCTGTATTCTGGCTGGAACTCTTGTGCTATACACTCATGGAACACATGTGTTTATATATAATTTTGAATTAATTGTGTGTGTGATTGTGTGTGTCTTTGGGGGATCGATACCTAGAAGTTAAATAGCTGGTCAATTAGAGGCACGATTCTTACTTTTTAAAGAAATATCCATATTGTTTTCCAAAGAGACTGATCCTGATGATATTTCTTCTCTTTAAAGAATACTTTTCCTTGCAGTAATAGTGTACCATGTTCCTGCTTTCAGTCCCTAATCCCGAATGATCCACAAGTATCTGAAACTACTTAGAAATGTCTTAGTATTATTTAATTACTCTAGTTAAGTCCATTTGATAAACTACTTTGTATTTTTTGTGGGGGCAGGTGCCTCCCAGCAATAACCAGGAAGTCCCAGTGTTATTTGGTACAGCTGAGAAGGCCTTTTAATGTCCGTGCCCAAGAATGCAGTGTTGAGGATCATCAGGGTCTGCATTGCTCAGTGGCCCATTTAGTGCCAGTGATTAGATATGATACCTCCAACCATGAAAGGAATGGACTCCAGTTTTATTTTTTTCAGCTCTCTTTCTAGTCCCCTATTGTCTGTTCTTTGAAGAAAAGATAAATGTCAAAACCAAAGGTAAATTTGATGTCCATATCAGACAAGAAACTTAAAATCCTAGAACAAGAAAAAAATGGACATTTCTAGCATTATTATACCATGAAAAGGAATGTTATAATTTTCTTCAAATATTTTAAAGTTGAGACCTAAATGAGGAACTAGATTATTCCTGTGTGCTCTGAGGAGTAGATTAGAACTAACATTGAGGACATAAAGAAATATATTTAAATTTTTAATGAAATAACTATGTGAGTAGGAAATGTATAATAAGAAGAATTGTGCAAACACTCACCAACTAGGTAAGGAGTTCCCTAACAAGATTTAAAATGAAGAGACAGAAGAGTTTCAGTTTATCTTTCCTAAAAAATAATTATAATAATCAGCTATAAATTTAATATTATTAACTAATTAGAAACAAATATTTGAGCATTTCTTATATTCCTGGCTTCTAGGAACACAAAAGTACATGAGTCATAGTTTCTGGTTTAAAGAAACTTTTAGTATATATAGAGAAATACATAATTGAGACAGACATACAAATAAATTCAAGGCCATAAAATTAAATCATTAATTTTGTTTGTTTTGGGGCAATACCTGGTAGTTTGGGGTTCACTCCTAGCTCTGTGCTCAGGAATCACTTCCATCTGGGCTTGGGGAAATACATGCAGTTAAATCTCAGTTGGCCATGTACAAGACCAGCACTCTATCTTCTGTACTACCCGTCTGGCACCAACTTATTAAATACTTGATTAACTGTATGACAGTCTGTCTGTTTTGTTCATCATGCTGTTTCTAGGACCTGGCACAGTACTTGTTATGTAGAAGACACTTAATTTTTGGTTGGCCGAATTTATTGAAAACACAATGTCTATTCTAATTCTGATAAGTCTAGTTGAATACTAAGGAAAGAATATTTCATGTGACATGACAAGGTGGGCAAGAGGAGAGGTGATTGCCTTTCATGTCTAACAATGGAGCTAGTGCATGACCTGATAATGAGGAAGATTTCATAATCTGGCGGCAAGGACATCTAAGCTTGTTCAAGGGCAAGGATTAGAAACTACTTTGTATGTGCTGGAATCATAAGAAGGTTCACATTTTTGGAGTATATGATTTAGGACAGCGAGTAGCAAGAGACAAGTCTGAAAAGGTTGTGGGAGATTTAATCAGGAGGTACATTTTCATTATTAAAGCTAAGTAATGAATAGAGTAACATAATCAACTTTTCTTTTCAGGAAGAAAACAGGCAACAGTGCAAAGGGAAGGGATGGTACAGTGGATATTGAGTAACACCACACTAGATTTAAGAGGCTATTGCAATCATCCAGGAAAAAAGATGAGTAATGTACCAAAGAGAATAGCGGGAGCAAAGACAAAAGGGAGAGATACAGTTGCGAGATTTTAAAGGACAAAATTTATGGGACTTTCTGACTGAAGGGATGTGGATGTGGGTGGAGCTGGAAGGTGCTTATGGCAAGAAAGAGAATGACAGCCATGGGAGTGAGTCATGACAGCACAATAAATATATATGAAAAAAAAACATGAAGGGTTTGGGGAACTATAACCTATTGAGCAGAGAACTCATTGATGGGTACTGGGTTCTATAGAACAGTGGTCTGCTCAGAGAACATGCATTCTGAATCATTTACATATGCCACTATGACATGGGTGTGGATAAAGTTACTAAAGAGAATGTATAAATTATTTGGGGAAAAAAACCAGGGAAAGCCCCTGAAGAACATAAATGCTGAGAAAGTTGAAACTATGGTAATATTGTTGTCAACTATGGTATGAATATCACATCATACCGTATATTATACCATGTCATAATTCTCAGGTTATTGGGGACAGTACTTGTAAACAAAATTTGGTATTAAAACACAAGATAGGTTATATTCACAAATTGATGTTAAGTTTTGATTTAGTTTGCATTAATCATACCAACAATAAAGAGGAGTATAAAGTTGAAAAAATAGCAACACTTCAAAAGATCTTCAGGGATCCTGGGGATTTGGCTCAGTGGATGAGCAACTGCGTCTGTCATGCAGGCATGAAGCTGCAGGCCTGATCTCTCATTGCCCGGCATGCTGAGTGTAGCCCTGATGGCACTGCCATTTGTGATCACTGCTGCCACTACAAAGTGTGCGATCTCTGGCAGACCTTGTGTATGTGAGTAACACAACCAAGCAAATGTGTGAGATACCAGCACAACAACAAAGGGAAGGCAGGAAAGAAATATTTTTTTTAATAGGAAACCTCAAAGAGCAATGTTCCTTTATTTACAAAATGTCAGTGAGATCAAAAGTAGAGATAATGAGGCACTAAAGGAAAAGTTCATATAAAAATGTGCTGAGAGAATTATACATAAAATATATTGAGGAAAATATGCTCCAAGACTTAGACCTCAGAGGTGTTTTCATTGATATGATTCCATTGGCGAAAGCAACGGAAACAAAAATAAATGAGAATACATATTCTAAAGAGCTTCTGCATGTCTAAAGAAACATCAAAACTAAAAGATAAATGAAGAAGAGAGAATAATATCAATTAATACATAAAGGATAAAGGTTTTATATTCAAGATCTATAAAGCACTCCCCAAATGAGAAGAAATAGCAGACATGTCTCTGAAAAAGACAGATCAATGGCAAGTAGGTACATGGAAAAGTGCTCAACATCACTTAGGAAATCCAAACCAAGAATACAGTGAGTTATCATCTCAAAATAGTGGGAATAGTGCATATTGAAAAAACTGGAAACAATTTGCGTTGGCTGGGATGTGGTGGAAAAGGTACTCTCATCCACTGCTGGTGAGAATGTTGGCTTGCTCAAGCCTTTTGGAAAACAGTATGGCAGTTTGTCAGAAAAATAAGAATTGAGCTGCCAAAAGAGTTTGAAATAAGCAGCAATTGCACTTCTTGGTATCTATCCTCAAGATACAAAATCATTTATCCAAAAGGACATATGCACACCATTATTAATTGCAGCATTTAGCATAATAGTTAGGAAATCCAGATGTCTAAGGACAGAGAAGTAGATAATGAAGTTGTGATACATACACACTATAGAATACTACGTAGCTACAAAGGTAGATGAAATCTTGCAATTTTCTACAACGAATCATGTTAAATGAATTTAGTTAGTAGAAAAAGAACCTACACCAGGTAATCTCACTTCTCTGGGATGTATAGAATAATAGGACAAAGAAATACAGGTATTAAATACAGGTATCAATATGTGGATATCTAAATGAACCTGGACAAGGAAGAAAAAATAAAGGAACAAAGTAGACTGACTAAAAGAACATTTCTTTTATTAATCTACCATTATTTTGCAATACTATAACATTTTGGGAGTACACTTCACACTTCTGTATACCTGAGTCAGCCTCACCACTATCTCTAACAAAAATCTAATGCTCTTATCCTTTCAAAATGACCCGCTTTCTCCATTCCTCTCAGTCACTCCCCTTTTTCCTTAGCTATCCATCACATTTTTCACAGTTTAAGAGCTATTCTGTTATGTTTAACAGTTCCTTTATTTTGGGTTCTATTCTGCACAGGAATGAAGCCACCTGCTATTTTTTTTAACTTTCTGACATTTCACTTATCATAATCTCATAACCTTATCATAATCATAACCTCAAGTGTTTTGTGGAAACATTCATTTTTTCACAAAGGGAATCATTTCATCTTTTTTTAATATTTGAGTAATATTCCACTGAATATATATATCAGAGCCTCTTTACCTGATTTTCCATCAGGGAGAATTTAGATTGGTTCAGATCAATGTTTTGGCTGTTGTGGATAATACTGTCTTGAATATCAGGTGAGTGCAAATATTCTTTAGAACTAGTGTTTTTATAACTTTCAGTTAAGTTTCTAAGGCATTTTTGCTGGGTTACATGGTATTTATATTTTTTAGTTTTTATACTCAATTTATTTTGGTGTTCAGGAGACTTAGGGTACCCCTTCCAGAGAATCTCACCTCACTATATACCAAAGTAGTTTTTTATGGACCTATAAGGTTTCATTTAACAATGAGAGGGGACCATGTGGTTAGAACCAGGGAAAGAATGGGGGTTGGAATAAACAAGACACACATCTTCTTTCCTATACTATCCTTTCAGCGTGTGTGTTTTTAAGAAATATCCATTTTCATAGAGGCTATATCAAATATATGAGTTTCTTTTTCTCCAACTCTTGCCAGCTCTTCCTCTTTCCAGTCTTTTAATTTAAGGTATGGAATAACATCTTATTGTGGCTTTGATTTGCATTTGCCTAATTATGAGTAAACATATTTTCATGTACCTTGGCCATCTTTACATTTTGTCTTGATAATTGTCAAGAGATTTTGCCCAATTTTAATTGTGGTTTGTTGCTATTGTTGAGTTATTTGAGTCTTTTATATATTTTGAGTATCAACCTTTGTTGTTCTTATGCTATGCGGCTATTTTTCCTATTGACTTGGTTACTTGTTTATGTGCTAGTTTCTTTTGCAATGTAAAGTATTTTAATTTGATATTGTTCCATTTGTTTACTTTTGCTTTTGTTTCTCTTGCCATTGGAGTTATAGCTCCAAAAATATTTATTGACATTGACATGACATGTATTTTTTCTATGTATTTTATCTCTTCCAGGTATTATATGAAAGTATTTAATACATACTGACTTAACTTTTTATATGTTAATAAATGATCTAACTTTATTACCTATTTTGCACATGGCTGTTCTATTTTCTTGTTTTCAGGAAGCTGTCATCATAGTATTGAGACAGTCTTTCTCCAGGATACTATGGAGAAAACTTAGATTCTAAAACTAAATTTTAGATTCTTTTTCTGATTGGAGATAATGACAGTCCAACAATTTACTTATATTGTCAATTTATTTCATCAGTTTCCACAGGTGAGAAGTGGAGTTAAATCTGGGTGTGTCACTAAGTGGGTATCATCCGAAATTAATATTTTTCACTGATAAAGTGAGTCTTAGCTTTAGGGCATTTTTTGGTTATCTCTAATGCTTGCTCAAAAAGCACACAAACAAAAAATATGGAAATGTACTCATTTATTTTTTTCCCCAATATGTATATAAAGTTTTTGGTTTTTTCATTGGCAGTTAGCTGGTCTTCTGAGACACAATTCTGGATTTCATCCAGAAACAAGTTTAGTGCCTGAGGAAAAACATTATGAAATTAGTAAGAAATCAACCTTGCTGATCCAAGTGAGCAAAATTGCTTCTTTGGTTGTTGGGTGCTCCAACTGAAAATGCTTAAAGGAATCCAAGACTTCTACTTCTCCTTGACTTAGGTTCAATTATATTTCATTTCTGTTGAGTTTGAATCACATCTGAATGTAACTTCTCACTAGAGGGGAACTCACTCATTTATTTTAACACACACTCTTGGTCTGCTATAAACACTAAAAACTAAAAATGTGACCTCAGACACATTTTTCTCCTAAAACTGTAGCAACAAGGGACTTGAAAAAAATGAAACTCAAGAGACAGCTATCTCTTTTGGCTCCTGAAAAGTCTGGGTTTTAATTGCCCAAAGAAAGATGAAATGATTTTGCTGACCCCATTTCTCAGGAATGATAAAATAGATTGTTTTAATAATAAATGCAAGAGTAGATACTGGCTAAAATGCTTTCTGAGCTTCATTTTTGCCTTGTATGTTTATTATGGACAAAGATGAACCAAACTTAAGTTCATGATTTCATTTGCTTTTATAATTTTGCAAAAACCTCAAATATAAAACCACTAAAGACCTCATATGCACTTTAAACATCTCTTCCCCTCCCCCAATTTCTACATAAACAAAGTATGTTTCTTGCATGGTACCATTAATGATGCCAGATTATCAGTTTTTCTCCTGAACAAAACTTGGATGCAATTTCCTTGTAATATAATTATGATATTTTGAAGGAAATGAGAAGTCATCAGGAAATATTTTTTAATTGCTGGCAAAGATGTATGCTTAATTCTGGAAAGAATTAATATTCAGAGGGACAAAATTGATAGAGCTATATCTTTTATTTAATAAGTTATAAAGAGAAGGCTTATTTATCCCTGTGAAAGGCAAAATTCTCTACTTCTAAAATATAATTAAGTAGGTTTTGGGGAGGAATGTTAATAGTAAGAAGGCTCAGTTAGATTTATTATTTATGTTTTTATTTATTCTTCACATTTCACACACCCAAAACTTAAGGCTACCAAGAGAATATGCACTTACAAGTCAATAAATTGTTTTATAGCAAATACTGAAGTACCATGTTACTTAGCAATTACAGTTATGAAATAGATATGTTTTTATTAGTATTTGTTTAGCAATTTTCTTTGTATAATTTTAAACTTTGGGGAATAAAGAGCATATACATTTGAAGGGGGAACTCATGCTATAGTAGATAGAAAATACATTTGCTATTTCTGCAATCAAATGTCGAACTATTTATTAAGTAAGCATCCCCTTATTTGTATAATCTTTAAATCTCTGTGAAACATAAATATTACCAGTCCTTGGAACTTTAACCCAGTGACCTGAGGTATTGGGGTGGTGATATGGCTCTTTAGACAAATGTAAAAAGCTGAGTATAAGAATAAGAACTCTTTCTGGGTAGGAACCACACCTTGTTCATGTTGGTGGTTAGTAATTAGCAGAAAGTTGCACACACAAAAAGTTTTTTTTAACATAATATAGGACATTTGCATTATGAGTATATTTCTGGAAAGCTTCCTTACTGTTCTAAATCATTGCTGTCTGCAGTTTTAATCTCCTGGTATCAACAGTCCTTCCTGCTTGCTATGCCTTAGCATCCACATATCATCTGTTTAAAAAGCATCAATTTGTATCAGGCAGGATATTACTCACTGTCTTTGGCCTTCAACTGGAGTATCTTTCTACAGCAAATCAGTGACTATGGATTGGGTGTAGATTGTATTAACAGTATTCTATTCATGTTTATGTAATGTTTTTCTGTCAGAACTCAAATTATTCATATATTATTTAGTAAGTACAATTTATTCATCCTTATATAGGTGTGTATGTTGTCTCAAGGATGCCTTACACATGAGTCGAATTGATTGGACCACCAAGAATATAGTGGCAATATTTCTTCCACCTGGATGCTGGGCCTCAGGGTGCCTTAAAAAGGTGTGTCCCGACAAGCAAAGACATCTCCCCTTCAGACAGGCAACACTTTGACACTAAGTTTATAACTAGGTGTTACCTTGCTAGAGGGGTAAAGCAGGACTGAGGCAGGCAGGGGAGGAGCACCTTAGCAAAGAGGATGTGGTCTCCATGGTGGAGACTGTGACAGACTGACCTGACTTTCAGGCAGGAAGACAGGAAGAATCTGACCCAACAAGTCAGAGACTACAGCTGGTAGTGGAATTGAGGATTGGCTTGGTAAAGTTTTCTCCCTGAGGTCAGCAACACAGCTATGGATAAAACTGAACTTTAACCTAAAATCTGGTCACCAGACCACATCCTGTAAAGGGAATATTCAACATCCTCAAAGGTCTAATCAGGAAACTTGGCTGGGATGTGATTTGACATATCTTAGTGTTGTCTGGGCAAGAATAATTGAAAGTTTGTCTTCTGAAAGTTTTTTTTAATTTTTCCTATTGAGGACTAGATTCTAGGAGAAAAATTCCTGAGGTTATTCATCCCATTGCTTCTGGGAACACATAAGTGGAGAACACTTCTTAGTCAAGATAAATTTCCATAGACAATTATTAAGCACTGACACTCTTCCTGACAAGGCTTGCATTTCTATACTGTTGGTTAGTAACCGATACCAGCTAGCATCAGATAATGTTTCATCAAAATTCTCTTTGGTTATGGTTTGCATATTCTGAGAAGACAGGTATGAATCATAGGTATTCAACTCTTTAACATGTTCTCAGTATTTGCCAATCTCTGTACTAACTTGAAATTTTCCCAGTTGGCTTTCAGCCATTGGGCCTTGTAGGCCTCACAGCAAGGCACCTAAGGAAACTCAGTGTGTGCAGATTACTTCCAGGATCTTTGAACCCAAAATGGTAAATACTTTGCATAGTAAAGAATATTATGGAGATATCTAGTTCCTTCCTTCACAAGTCCAGTCTTTCCTCACATGTAATTCTTGTTAACCCTTCCTGAAGCCAGTAGCTAACTGAATGAAAAGTCATTTAAATGTAAAATTAGTCTTAAATTTTCCCTTCAGAACCAGAATTCTAATGACATAATCATTAAGCAGACTTTTTCTAGAATGGAAATGCAAAGCATCACCTTCAGTATGAGAAGAAAGTTAATATGCTATATGTTGCTAAGAGTGACAATACCATCTATCATTTTCGACTTGTCATATTGTACCAGCTACTCAGTGATTTTCCCCAGTCCCTGATAAACCTAAAAAAAAAACCTGGAAAGGACTCCAATAAAGCTACATTTCTCAAGTATCTCTTAAGAACAGAGACTTTATTCCTCACCACAGCTCTGCTACTAAATATGCACATTATCACAATTAATAGAGATTAAACAATGTTTAAAGATCAATTATATGAAACTGTGCAAGGACTTGATTCCATTGTCTGCCTAGCTGCAATAACCCAATTAGCACAATTCAACAGGGAGTTGGGGAGACTGCTAAGAATTTTAATCACTGGGCCCGGAGAGATAGCACAGTGGTGTTTGCCTTGCAAGCAGCCGATCCAGGACCAAAGGTGGTTGGTTCGAATCCCGGTGTCCCATATGGTCCCCTGTGCCTGCCAGGAGCTATTTCTGAGCAGACAGCCAGGAGTAACCTCTGAGCACCGCCGGGTGTGACCCAAAAACCAAAAAAAAAAAAGAAAGAAAAGAAAAGAAAAAAAAAAAGAATTTTAATCACTGCAGCTTGAACTTTAAAGCCAAAATATGAACCTGTAATATTTCTTTCTTTCCTGTGTCTGTCCCTACCTATGGCTTGTTTGCTATTAATTTGTAACACAGATGATATCTTTGATGGTTTAATTTTCAGCTCAGGTACCATAGTTAAAGATCCAATGACTTAGAAAAATCTCAAAGTTACACAAAACACAAACCAAGAGATTTGTCACAGTCATTACAAAGTGAAAGTTGAGATAAATGTCCTTGCAATTTTTCTTCTAAATATCTATGCTCAGTGATTATGGGGAGTTTCTCTTAAAACGTTCTTTTAAAACTCATTATACTGATGTTGTTTGCTACTGGATTCAGCTCCAGAGGACTTCAGTTCAAGGACACTACCTGATCCTTTAACTACTATAAGCCATCACTCAAACCCAGTAAGACCACGGTGTGGGATAAAAATGTGCAATGGATCTCACCTCCCCCTCCAAGAATATCTCAGAAGACTTAATGGGGATATCTATATTTTCCTTGTATGTCTAATACCTCAAAAGTTATACCTCTTAGTATGTTTATTACCAAAGGTAGAGGAAACCATCTCCATCCCTTTTTACATACTATTATTTAAAGAATTTTTTTATCTTTTTGTATTATTATTTATTTTATTTTATTTTTAATTCTATCTCTCTATATATTTCTTTTTAATTTTGCTTGTTTTGATTCTGCTTCATATGAAATTATAGAAGAAAAAGTCTTTCTTGGGATAAAAGCTCAAGTCAAAAGCAAGGCACAGAGATTGTATAGCCTGACATTCTTATCCCCAAATGCAATATAATATTACAATTTTTCCTTTTACATAGGTGCAATAAAAAAGGGGAAATCTTAAGTATAGAAACAAGCTCTTATCTACTAGGGATAAAAACCCATAAATCTTATAATACGGGGATGCCTCTGACTCTGAACATTTGTCATGGGACCCTACTTTGACTCCATGTGATCTGTGATTGGACAGCTACAGTCCAACCCCAAATTCCAGATCCAACAGTAAAAGTAACACTGTTCCCAGCACCAGGAATCAAAGTCCCCCTGGGGAGTTTTTAATTCCGCTATGGCACCAGTTTGCACTAGGTTGATACAACATCCTGAAAATGAAGAAACAGCAACAACTTGATCTAAGAGCAGACTGCCCCTACCTCATCACCTAATGGTAAGATGAAATTAGAAGATACTCCATCCTTGATATGCACAAAAACCAAGATCACAAATTACAGAAGATTGAATTTGACAACTGTGACCGAGCAGAACTTCCTGGGCTCAAAAAAGAAAGACTCTAGCCTAGGCTTCAGCCTAGGATTTATACAAAAACCAAGATCTCTAATTCCACTAAGCAGAACTTCTGGTACCATACAAAAAGACTATTCTCTAGGCTTCATCTTAGGACCTGTGATCAATAATTACAGAAGACTGACTACAGTAACCGTGAAGGAACAGAACTTGTAGAACCATAAAGAAAGACTCCATCCTAGACTTCATTCTACGACCTGTGCAAATACCAAAATCTGTAATTACAAAGAACTGACTTTTTCAACCACAACTGAGCAGAACGTTTCCTGGCATCAGGAAAAGACCTTGGGGTTTCTCAATGAGCATGTCCAGAGCCTGTAGTTGTTTGCCTGACAATATACTTCAAGAGTGGAGAAACCCAGGGGCCGGGTAGGTGGCGCTGGAGGTAAGGTGTCTGCCTTGCAAGCGCTAGCCAAGGAAGGACCGCAGTTCGATCCCCCGGCGTCCCATATGGTCCCCCCAAGCCAGGGGCGATTTCTGAGCACATAGCCAGGAGTAACCCCTGAGCGTCAAACGGGTGTGGCCCAAAAACCAAAAAAAAAAAAAAAAAAAGAGTGGAGAAACCCAATATCTTTTAGGCCAAGGAAATTCCCCCCTCCCTTTTTTTTTTTGGTTTTTGAGCCACACTGGCAGTGCTCAGAGGTTACTCCTGGCTCTGTGCTCAGAAATAGCTCCTTACATGCATGGGGGACCATATGGGATGCTGGGATTTAAACCACCATTGGACCTGGATCTGCTGCAAATACCTTACTGCTGTGCTCTCTCTCTGGCCCTGGAAATTTCCTTTCAAATTTTCCCAATAATTACTGTGCTTATGCAAAAAAAAAAAAAAAAGACAAAAAAGACATAAACCTTGCCACACCAGCCCTCCTTCCAAACCCTCTTTTCTTTGTTGTAGTCTTTTTAGCTGGTGTTTATTTTTGCTGTTGTGTTTCTTGTTGGTCCTATTTTTTTCTTTTTCTTCTTTTTCCATTTTCTCCTTTTAAATTGATATTGATAGCTTCTAGATAGACCCTTCCCAGCATTCTTTTTATCACCAGAAGCAACACCCAAGTAGTGAACCAACTTTAGTCTTCAGGTACCATAGTATCAGACCACAGAATTAAAAGTAACAAAGAAAAAAATTCCCTTATTCATTTTTTTAATTTTTACTGTGACCACAGTGCATTACAAATCTTTCACTGCATCATTTATGGTACATAGTGACAATGAATGAGGGGCATTACCACCACCAGTGCTGTCCTTTCCACACCTGTTCCCAGCATGTATCCCACATCTCCCTCCGTTACCTACCAGAATGCTAGTGCAACTGGTCTCCACTTTACAGCTTGTTGGAGATTGAGCAGCCATTTCACCATCATTGGAGATAAAAAGGATAAGAAAAAAGGGGAAAAATGGGTAACAACTACCAAAAAAAGAGAGAAAAAATAAAAGAAAAAAGAAAAGAATGCACCCGCAAATAAAAATAAAAATAAATCACCAAATAATAACCACAAGAGTGAAAAAGAAAGAGAAAAGTGGAAGAAAGGGGGAAGGAAAATAAAGTAAAAAACTAACAAATCAAAACAAAACAAGAAAATGTAGGGGTGCTGGAGTGGCAGGGTTTGGCTTTCCCAGCACTCTTTTTTATTTTTTTTTTCCATAGGTACTGTAAGCATTTGTGGAGAATGGGAATTCCCATGGCCTAAGAAATTCAGGGCTTCTTCATCCTTGAAGCATACCACCATGGGATCAACCTCTGGCTCCATATATACTCATTACCCCATCCCAAAGGCTATTTTATGGTTCCAGGAAACTTTCCTCTCAGTTGTGTGTGATAAAAACAAGCCATTGTAGCTAGTGATCTTGGTATTTGCATGGGTTATAGGTCAGGGTCTAGGTTAGAGTCTTTAGGGTTTAGGGTTCTAGAGGTTCCTATCCATCATTGTTGTTGTTTTCAGTCTTCTTGCTCCCTGTTTTCGTTCAGTCCCTAAGCTGAAGCCTAGGATATTATGGATCCAAAGGTTCTGCTCAGTCTCTGTTGTCTAAATTGGGCCTCTGCAATAAGACATTTTGTTGTTGTTGTTGTTGGATTCCTGGGCTATAGCCTAGGGAATGGGGAGGAGGAAAACTCCTCTCCCATGTATTTTCAAACTGGAGAGGGAGGCTGCAGCTGGGCCCAGAAGACCCCAAATATCAGGACTCCTGCTCCTCTTCTACTGGTATGGCTGGGAATCTGGGCAGACAGCTGGACAAAGGCCTTCTGGGCTGACCACTTGGTCCAGGAGACCGAAATCCCCCCATGTCAGACTGGCCTTCAGGGCCAGGTCTGGCAACTGGGCTCTGGGGGGAGGGGGAAGGAGGGAAACCCCTCCTCTATGCATTTTCAAACTGGAGAGGGAGTCTGCAGCTGGATCCAGAAGACCCCACATGTCAGGATTTCTGCTCCTCTTCTACTGGTATGGCTGGTAATCTGGGCAGACAACTGGCCAAAGGCCTCCTGGGTTGACCACTTGGTCCAGGAGACAGAGATCCCCCATGTCAGACTAGCCTTCAAGGCCAGGTCTGGCAACTGGACTCTGGGGGAAGGGGGTGGAGGGAAACTCCTCCCCTATGCATACTGGACCCACCCTGCAGCTTTGTTTTTTCTTACTAATGCTCATTTTCAAATTCCCTTATTCTTATTTTGTTTGTTTTGGTACCACACAGAGCTATGCTCAGGTTTTACTCCTGGTTCAGTGCTCTTGGATCTCTCCTGACAGTACTCAGGAGACCATATAGGTTTCTGGGGATCAAACATTGGCCAGCCATATATAAGTTGAGTACATCACTCCTGCTGTACTATCTCTCCAAACTGTGAAAATTATCCTATTTCGTTTAATTAAAAATTTTTGCTCTTATATGTAATTGGGCATGTGGGTTGATTTTATAGTCTAGTTATTGTACTAGGTGCTGCAGTGAACAAAGCTGTGCATATGAATTTTTTAATGAATGTCTTATATATTTGTATTTGGTAGCTAGAAAGAAATGGAATTACTGAATCATACAAAATCTATGCATATTTTATTAAGCCACTGTGAATTAAATAGTTATTTATGATTGGGTTTCAGGAATAGTGTTTCAACACCAATCCCGAAGCTCTATTCTTACTTTTTGGAGAACTCCTCCATATATTTTTCCATAGATACTGAAACAACCAATATGCCCACCAGTTGGTGGTTAAAAGTTTCTTTTTTTCACCATATCACATTATCATTGATTGTTTCTTGTCTTTTTTGATAAATTCCATTCTCATTGGTGTGAGGTAATGTTTCAATTAAAAGAGCAGGAAAGGGAAGAAATTGGGAAAGTAAGAAGAGAGTGGAGGTAACACAGGGGTAGTGGTCAATGGGCCATGAATACATTGGTGGTATAGAGGTGTAGTATCTGTATACATTTGTATACACAAAGCCAAGTCTGGAACCAAAATTACAATAATTAAACTGAAAAGTATGTCTGCTAAGGAGGAAGACAGAGTGGTAAAAGGAACCTGGGACATTGTTGAAGGGAAGTTGAACTTGTGATGAGATTAGTGTTGGAACACTGTGCTCCTGAAATTCTATTACTGGTAGCTTTGTAAATCCTAATGGCTAAGTAAAAATTGAAAAGAATAATTTTTTTCTAGCCAGGAGTCTATAATATGAGTCAGTCAGTACTACCTTGGCTCTTAAAATTAGTTATTTTAGCAGTGTTAGGAATCATACTCTGGACCTCACAAATGTCAAGCATGTGCTCTACTGCTGAGTCACTCATTGCCTTGACCTCACCTTGGTGCATGTGTGGTAGCAGGCCTCTTGCTTTTCTTGTGTATTTCCGAAGTAATTGAGCCACCATATGGGACCCCTTCCAGTGATTCTTAAAGGCAGAGCTGTTAGGAACACCTCAGAGATTTTTGGGAAGCCCTAGGTTTGAATTTTGGTCTTGTTCTTGCCAAGAGAGTACATTAAGAGTACAACTGAACCATTTTCTAGGCCCTCTTTAAGGTCTTCAGATAAATTCTTAACCAGCATCAGAGAAATCGATTAGTTTATTTGATGCAAAAGCTATATGAATGATCAGTGATCCATTTTAAGTTTTTTTGAAGTAGTTAAATGTTTGGGGAGCCGATTGATAATTGCTCTAAAAGTTTATCTGTTAGGGAAATGGCTGAGCTAAAAATATCAGATGTATGAAAATGAACTGGAAAAACTCACTATTTAAGTTAGCTTGACTAATAAGAGTAGTGTCTGTTTTTTTAAATTATTGATGTATCCAGCATAATATTTCATTAAAAATAAGTTCATACAGTTTTAATGGCTATATATATATATATATATACCTTCTGTCTCATCCTATACTGGCAAGCCTCTTTTAGAAGATATTTTTTGTATTGGCTCTCTCATTAATTACGATGATGTTCTTGGGCAAGTTACCTAATATCTTTTAGTTATATGGTCATTATTTATAAATCAGGACATTGAAAACTTTGAGGTCTATAATTTCTTCAGATTTCAATTGTCTTTCCATCGTATATCACTTGGTTTCCGGTTAAAAATTCCCATGTCATTCTTTATAGAATTATAGCATGTTTATTATAAATGAAATTCTCTTCTTAATTGTTTTCTAGAATATTATGGATTTATTAGTAAGTGGAAAGAACTAGAGAAATATGATCTTATGTAAATAGGTTTAATTTAAGGGTACAAAGTGTGTAGTTCCAAGTATTTCATGATGAATTGAGTGTGGTACTCCTCTCTTAAGCTGTTTAACACACACAAAGAAATGAGGAAAACTTGGATTGTGGAAAGCTGGGGGTAGCTATAATTTTATTCAAGCACAAGCATTTTATTTTCCAATATTTTCATGTTGGGATTGTAATAGTGTCTTTGTTCCTTTCTCCCTGCTTTTCTGGCCAAATAAACAGACATGTTGTTTTACATAGCAAGGGTGTTGATGGTGTCTGAAAGGAAAACAATCTGATTTTTGAGTAGATTGTTTTTTATGGGTCAGCACTTTTGTGACTATCACAGACCGTGACTGATTAAGACAAATGGTTGTTGGATGATTCGAAGTAAGGAGAGGTTCTTTCAGTGAGTGGACTAGAGAGGGTAATAACTCTGGTTTCAAGAGCTGCCAGGAGTCTCCAGCCACCGAGAACAAATTCTAGCTATCAAGACCAGGGCTTGGCAAAGTCAGGTCTCATTTGAAAATGCCTTTTTCTACACGAATAAATGTCAGATTCTTACTTGAAAATAAGAAAGATGGATGATACCCTAATTAAAGACCACTTTGATAACACTAAGGAGATGGCTTAACTAAATGCTAGACTTGAGGTTGGATTATATTCTGGATTTAACAAAAACAATTGTATAAAGAATATCACTGGAACAAATGGCAAAATTGGATTGTTGACTGTGCATTAGAAGATGTAATGACAAATTTCCTGGTTTTATTTTATTATTGTCAGAGAATGCTCTTATTTTTAGGAATTGCTCACTGAAGTATTTAGGAGGAAAAGGGTTTGATGATTGCATATATTTTTGATAGGCTCTTTAAAAATAACATCTAGCTGCACTGGTGAAGGGGGTGTTCTTTACATGATTGAAACCCAACTACAATTATATTTTTAATCACAGAGTTTAAATAAGGATATTAATAAAAAAATAAATAACATCTAGCACGTAAAGGACATAGGGATAGAGAGAAACTATGCTTGCAACTTCTTGTTAAATTTGAAAATAAAACTAATATCCCCTAAGGAAAGACAAAAGACTCCTGATTTTTGTTGAATGTATGGAGGGAGATAGGGAATAGCAACAAGTTCATCACATTTATTTTTGGGCAGGCCCAGCAAACAGTTAGGTCCTAAAATAAAATTTAAAGGATTTAGTTGTAAAGAAAGGTTTACTGATATCATGAAACCATAAGCCCCTCTCCCTTTCCTTACACAACATCACAACCAGTCTGGGCATTATTTTGAGTTAAATCAATTACACTTCTTGAGAAACTCATTCTAAACCTTGACTTAAGTCAGAAGAAATATGTCAAAATTTTCCCCAGGAATTGGAAGAAGACCAGTAATTTTCAAGTATAAATACCTTTTTTTTTTTTTTTTTTTTTTTTTTTTTGGTTTTTGGTCACAAGCAAAAGTCTGTAGATAGTGTTCTGTTTGTTTTTCACCACAGCTTACTTTTTTCTTTTTCTTTCTTTCTGGTCTTTTACACTTGGCAATGCTCAAGGATTACTCGGAGCTCTGACTCAAGAATCACTCCTGATGGTGCTTGAGGGATCATATGGGGTGGTGAGGATCAAACCTGGATGGGCTGCGTGCGAGGCAAGCACCTTATCTGTTATACTATGGCACCAGCCCCAATATTTAATCCCTCTTTCTAGCTAAAACGGAAACCCCCCAGATTTGGATTTTGTAAAGTCATGTGTATGCATGCCTTTGTGTTTATGCATGCGTTTTGTGCAATGTTCCTGAGTTCCAGAAGACTCATTAATTGCAGGAGAAAGTCATCAGAGGGCTAATAGAAGGGCAAAATGATCAGATAGACCAGGGACCTTTATTTAATGAGAATATTTGTTTTTACATGCAGGTTTCATTGCTCCCAGAGTATTAACAACATAATGCAGAAGATGCCAGTCTTCTATTTGCAATTCCCACCCAAAGAGCTACCTTTGATCTCATCTGGAGTTCATATTCTGGGAGTCTTGGGGAATGAAAGTCTTTTCTGGCTACTTCATGGCTATAAAAGCATGTCTAATTTGGGAACTTGGTGTAAGCTGCCTGTAAAGTAGAGATTGCTTTGAAGGAATCTGGTCAGCTGGGGTGTTCCTGGAGGAGGATGTTCAGAGAATGCCTTTCTTCTTCCAAACAAAAATCCACTTCAACATGAGGCTGAAGGAGGTGAGAAGGATACTTTTGCCTTCAGGGTATCCCATCTCCGCCTCTGGGTACTAGTCTGGGCAGGTACTAGTCTGGGCAGGCGCTGCTTTAGTTGACACCTTCAGGATGAACAGACAGGGAGAAACTTGTAGTCATTTTTCTTGGCAGAAGCCACAACCCAGCCCAAGTTAATTATGTCTGAGAAGAAGAATAGTGTCTGGGCACCTGCAATTTTCAATTTGGTACCTCATTTTCCAGTGCCAAGTATTCTATCAAGCCATTCATATGTATCTTCACAAAGTCCCTTCCTGGTTTCACAGTAGACAATAGGAACCCTGCATTTAGAAATTTCTGTGCAATTGTCACTATTTGCTGAGAACTTCTTCAGTCCCAGCTGATTAAGTGCTGTCCATGTACCCTGCCATTTAATCTTTTGCACAGCCCTGTGAAGGAGGGATTATTGTGCTTCCATTTAGCAGTCAAGAAAACTGAGATTGACAGAATATCTTGTCTCAAACTACATTGCTCAATGATATGGAAACTTGTGCTTGAAATCAAGCCTATCAGATTCAGGGACTTATATAAAGTGTTATTTAGGAATAAATAGTTTCTTCCCCTCTGAACATTTCCATAAATTAAAGAGTAGGCATTAATAGTTCTTACTTCACAGCCAGACCTAATTCAGTTATATTTGCCCAGAACTATAGATTGATTAGAACTAAAACTAGAACTTCTCTTTGCTATGCTATTTAAATCTGTGCCTCAATAATCTTAGTTATCAATCTTAATTATCTCCTTCCATAATAGTAAAAGCCACTGGCAATGTATTCTCTTTGGAAAGCCTCTGAAGGAAGGATTAGGAAAGTCTGAGAAAATTACTTTCAAAAGTATAAAACTTGCCTCTCCACTGACTCCTTTCCCACAAACCATAAATATGCTTGTCTGTCATCTTAAACAAAACAAAATGAAATAAACCAAACAGAACGAATGAGAAAGCAAACAAAAAATCACCTCCCTCAATTCTGAATTCTCTTTCTTGGACAGTGTTTGTTTCTTTCTTTTAGCAGTGAAGCTTTTGGGGAATAGATGCCAACAATTACAGTCTCCAATTTCGGCATCTTTCTTATTTTTTAAATTACTGTGATCTGTTGCACATACATCTATTGGACTAAAACTTTTTTTAAGAGGGCCATCAGTTATCTAATGTCAACATCAATAGATTTCCTTTCCAAACATTTTATTATAAACATTCCAATCATTCAGAAAAGTTAAAAGAATTATACAGTAGCTAGCCATATACCTAACAAGAAAATTCTAAAAAGAAAAATTACAGCCTTTTCTTTATATATTCTCTACCTGCCATCCTATCTGATTCAAAGTTAGTTAGAAACATTAGTATGCTTCACTCCTATGCACTTTAGATTTTATATAATTGACCAGAACTCAATACCTTGTTTTTTATTTTTCTTCACTATTTGTTTTATTTTGTTTTGCTTTGGTGCTTAGGGGTTACTCCAGTTTCTGCACCCAGGGGTCCTGTTGGGCTCAGAGGACCATATGAGATACCATGGTTGAATCCAGGCCAGTCATATGCAAGCACATTACCTGCTGTATTATCTCTTCTGCCCAATACCTTTATTATTATTTTTTGTTTGTTTTTGAGCCACACCTCTGGCGCTCAGGTGTTACTCCTGACTGTGCTCAGAAATGACTCCTGGCAGGCTCAGGGGATTATATGGTATGCTGGGGATCGAACCCCTGGGTCTGTCCCTGATTGGCAGCGTGCAAGGCAAATTCCCTGTCGCTGTACTATTGCTCCAGTTCCCAGCACCTTTTTTTTTTTTAAATATTTCTTTATTTTTTAATTTGGCCTGGTTTTCATCACAGTAAGCTAAAACTCCAAAATCTAGCCTTAATCTTGCCCGAAATTAATAGTTTCACTTTGTCTAGTGAGCATTCAGATATCTTTTTCTTGTCACGGTTCCCTCTTTAACTCTATGGCTCTTCCTTTTCATTTTTGTTTTGGTCATTTTCTTTTAATCTGTACCCCTTAAACATTGGTGTGTTTGATTCTTCTAAGGTTTCCTTGTATTTTAGGTTCAGTTTCCCAAGAGACAAAGAGGAAGCTGGTAAGTTTATTGAAATGTGCTCTTTGGAACAAAACTGAGTGATGAAAGCAAGATATTGTTACTCTACAGAATCTACCATTAATTCCAAGAAGAAATCTGGGGTTTGGTAGCTCTCAAGAACTCTCCCAAAGCAGTGTATTTAGGGTAGATTTTTTCCATTCATACATTGAGCTGTAGCAGAAGGACACCTGGTGTCCTTTCATGAAAGCCTCTGTGGTATGATAAATTAAAGCCCAAACTGGGAAACACTGTTGTGAATTGTTTATAAACTGTGGGTGGCCCTTGCTAAAGACTCTAATCATTAGTGTCTTAGAGAATTATTGTTTTCTTAAGGAAATCTTCTGTGGAAAGTGTGAATATGTACACATATGCATTTATATACATGTATGTTCAAAATTTCTAGTGGAAAACTAAAGATTCTTCACTCTTGTAGAGTAGTTCTGAAGTGACCCTGATTTGTGAAATGAGTCTGTCCTTTATGGCTGTATCTTATGAAGGCTGTATCTAAACTCCGAAGGTTGTCTTTCCTTTCATTACTAAATATATAGCTGCCTACTTGAATGCTTTATTTCCTTTACTTTATTAGATAGTCTCACATTATTTAATCTCATGTTTAATAATCCATCTCATATTTGAGTATTACTTTTTTGTCTACTTGGTTTATTGTTTATTGAGAGAGAATGTGTTGAAATATATGACTGTAGTTGTGAATTTATCAATTTTTCTTTTAAATTCCATTGGATTTTGCTTCATGCATCAAACACTAGTGTTGGAAATGTATGATTTTTGAATCCTCTTGACTCTCCTTTTTTATTATTAAATTTATGGATATTATGATTGTAATAATTTATGTCCCCTTGACTTTTATTATTAAATCTATTTATGATAATATTATTGTCCTAATATTTGTATATTAATATAAGCATTTTAACTATATAAAGTCTAGCTTAAGGGGCCCGGAGAGATAGCACAGCGGTGTTTGCCTTGCAAGCAGGGATCCAGGACCTAAGGTGATGGTTAGGATCCCGGTATCCCATATGGTTCCCCGTGCCTGCCAGGAGCTATTTCTGAGCAGACATCCAGGAGTAATCCCTAAGCACCGCCGGTGTGGCCCCCCCCCAAAAAAAGTCTAGCTTAATGAGAGGTTTGCACCCTTATATTTATGACAGAATTATTCCCAAATAGCCTGAACAATCAACAGATGATTGCACAGAGAAGCTGTATTATGGGAGATGCAAGAAACAGGAAGTAGCTCATTCAAAGAGATAGAACACATGCCTTTTTTTTCCCAGTTTTTTTTGAGCCACACTCGGTGACGCTCAGGGGTTACTCCTGGCTATGCGCTCAGAAATCGTTCCTGGCTTGGGGAACCATATGGGACTCCGGGAAATCGAACCGTGGTCCTTCCTAGGCTAGCACCAGCAAGGCAGACGCCTTATCACTCCGTGTCACTGCTCAGGTCCCAGAACACATGCCTTTTACATGTGAACTTTTGATCAGACCTCTGAGCACCACTTGAGTGTGGGTCTCTTGTTGCTGAGCACCATTTTAAGATAGATGCTATGGAATATATATACATACATACATACATACATACATACATACATACATACATACATATATGTATATTCCAAGTAATTCTGCTCTCCCATTAAAAATGAAGTTATGAAATTGTGCCTAAGGACAAAATGGATAGAATTTGAGATAATTTTGTTAAATGAGATAACCAAGAAAGTGAAAGACAATTATCAGACAGTTTCTGCAACACAAGTTTCTAAAACAAATGAACTAGCAAGAAATAGAAAAACTAATTACTAGATTCAGTGAAAACTAGAGTGTCTGCCAGAGGAAAAGGGAGAGGAATGGAAAAAGAGGAGGTCTGCTTTTAATGGTAGAAAAGCATTTCGAGTTGTGAACAGTGGCAATTTTATGTGTATCAATGTATGAAGCTCTGAGAATTTCATAGAATTATAAACCTATGACAAACAAATGACAAACTAACTACTAAATTTTCTTATGCTTAGTAATGGTATAATATAAATTTTCCCACACATAGTACACACTTACTTTTAGTGATTCTTGTTTAAAGTGAGAAACAAAGAAATAGCAGAACATTGATAATATTGGAAACAGAAGGGTTTTTACCTTTTTCAATCTGACAATCTCTGCTTTTTATTGGAATGCTTATATCATTTATATGTAGTGTGCATTTTTATAATTCCATTTAAATATTTTATTCTTCTACTTGTCTGTTATTACATACTTAAATGTAACTATTTGCTTTCTAAATTCTACTATTTTATCTATCTTATGGTGTTTTTATTCATTTTTTTTTACCTCATTTTGGATGAATTTAGTGTTTTGTATGAATACAGTTTTTATTGGTTTATTGGTAATAGTTATGATTCATATTTTAAACAGTAATATTTACATTGCATAGTTTTCTGGGAAGTATGTTGAGATGTACCTTATGGTATCCCGGCCTTACTCCTGACATGGTGCTCAGGGTTTACATTTGGCAATGCTGGGAGAAACCATATGGAGTACTAGAAATTAAATCAGGATTTGCCACATGCAGAAAAGCACTGTACCCCTATACCATCTCTCTAGACCCTATAATACATTTTAATCTGTCTCTATTCATCTTCAATTTATAGTATTTCATATTTAGCACAAGGGATTTATAATGTTTTATCTTCACATCTGATCTTTATGATGAGATTTTATATTAACCCATGATACAACATTCTTGCTATAAAGTTATCTTTTAAATAAATAAAAAGTTTTTTATGTCTTCCCACACTTTTGTATTTTTTGGTTCTCTTTTCCTTTTGTGTAAATCCTATTTCCATCTGGCATCATTTTCCTTCTGCTGAAGAACTTCCTGTGATGCTTCTCTGTTGAGGATGCTTCTCTCAGCTTTTGTTTGTCCAAACAATATTTTGCCTTCATTTCTGAAAAATGTTTTCACTGGCTGTACAATTTTGGGTTGACAGTTGTTTTCTTTCATCACATTAAAAGATAGCATATCTTGAAAAGCAAACCCTGATGTTTTGTGTTACACAGCCTGCGTCACCATATGTGGCAATCCCATGTTCAGTCCAGAGGCTTCAAGAGCTCTGCTAGTGTGTGAAAAATGCAGTGTCCTTCTCCCTCAATATTTATTGAATCCTTTAGTTTTGTATTTGTAAGTTTTGTTACCTACATACACATATACTACACACATTTCCTTGATTAATTATTCTCAGATACAGTGCATTCTATTTCTCTATTAAAAATGAAAACCAGAGTGGCCAGAGGAAAACTCAATGGCCTAAAATCATGCCTTTTATGCAGAAAACTTACCTTAGATCCCTGACAGTGCTTCTAATCTCTCAAACACTGTAAAGAAACAATTTATGAACTTAGAACTGGGAGTAACTCCTAAACGCCTTCAGCATGACACCAAATGTAAAAAAAATAAATAAAAAATCAGAGAAAACAGTTTTGTATAAAAAACTTCTTTTTTTTTCAACTTTTCATACACTTTTATTTTCTCCCTTCTACCATAATAATATGATAACCAAATTTAGTCTTAACTGGAGGGTCTGTAAAGACAGGTTTATCTAGACCACTCACAGGCAAGGCAAATGCTGCTTCTTGAAATGGTCCTACCATAGAGCCTCTGGTCATCCAACCCAAGTCACCCCCTTACCTGGCTTTATCTTCACTATACTGTGTGGCCACTTCATTGAATCGCATTCCAGACTTTAACTTTTCCATGGCTTCCATGATTCTTCCATGTTTTTCGCACAGAATGTGCCTGACCTTTACTGCATTGCCACCACCTTTGGGACCCTGAGCCTTCTTGTCAGCACTGTCACTCCCAGAAGCTCCTCCCCCTTTCCCCGCTTTCCCGGAGCAGCTTTTCCCTTTCGGGGGCATCTCCAAACTCAAACTTTTCTTATTTTGCAAGTAAAGTACCTGTAGTTTAGAATATTTATTCTACTATTTCTTATGATCTGGGTTCTATTCTGTATCTTACCTTACATTAAAAAGTAGAATAACAGCGTGGTATATAATTGGGTTATTTTCTTCTAAAATTCTTTCTTTCTTATACAAAGAACTGGAAACAGTTTTTAAATGAAAGTTTTTCCTTATATGGATCACATAAAGTTATTTATTCATTCCCAATTAGAGCAGATGCTGTTTGCTTATGATTTTCAACTATGCTTGTATGTTATTATTCTGCCATACCATAACCTATCTTTTGATGTCAATATGAAACTATAGTAAGCATCATGTTTAGTTAATATACCTTGGAACCCTGAAAATTACTTTTAATATAAATAAAACATGAATTAATTTCTTGATTTTATTTATTTTTTGAGGTTGTCTGCTGTTAACAATGATGAAAGTTCTAGTAATAACTGAATAGACTGAATTTTGAGTATTGGATTTGAAATGAAAGAGCTCTTTAATCATAAGACCAAGCACTAATATAAAAATGTACAAAAGGGGATGGAAAGATGGCTGTAGTATAGATCCTTTGAGAATTCAGGCTTCTTCATTTAGACTTCTCTCCAGACTGGCTCCAGAGAGGTCAGAAAATTAGGGCAAAGAAGTCTGCTATCATTTAAAAAAAATTCTTGAAGTCAAGTGGAATGCTTTGGCAGAATCTGAGAGACCAATAGTTTGTCCAATATAAATATATTGAGAACTATCCTCAGAAATGAACAGTAGCCCCCTGCCTATTGATGTAGTTCACAGAAAATTTAATTTATTTATTTTTAAACTGGTCAATTACCCACCCACAATTTGTAGTATTAACATTACAGAAGCAACATAATACTACCCATGTATATGAAACTATTTGGAAAAGAAAAAGGAAACAACTTTGGTGTATGCATGCTACCAATGGAGTCCTCAGAGGATATTTATTGGAGGTAAACAGGGATGTTCAAAATTTGTGTAATTTAGTTTGGGAGCTGTTTGTACTGAGAGAACCTTGGCAAGGACTACAGACTATGGACTCAGACTTTATTTTTCAGAGAAGAAACAGTCAGCAAGTTAATGGTACAACGGAATTAACACTATTCTGCCCACTTTCAGAGTTACATCTGTGTTGCAGATCTGGTTTGCAATTAATGGCTACATTCCTAAATTCTAGACCTGGGAAAACAGGGTCATGAGTTATTCTGATTCAAAATGCAGTCAATGTAAATACATGCACATGTTTAAACACAAACATAGATGCCTTCATATGCACCTTCTTCCTCATAAATGGTGCTACAATTCTAACATAAGCTAAATCTTAAAGGTCTTTCAAATTTGAATTGAATTTGAGTTGAATTTGAATGTTTGCCTTTTCCTCCAACAAGTAATTGAAATTCAGAACATATTTGTAAACTGGTTATAACTGAACCACAAAGAAGCAGCTTTCAGAAAAATAGGTCTTTGGTGAGTATGTTTTATTATGTCATTTTGTATTGTTCTGTGCAAATGACTCATTATATTAACATAATTCTGGATATGTGCAGCTTGTAGACTTCATTATGTTTGAGTTAGAGGTCAGTGATATCTTTCTGGTCATCTGATGTGAGCTCATCTTCAACTGAGAGTCTCAGTAATGATTCTTATTGTGTCCTACCTTAGAGTCATTAAGTTGTATGTATTAATTTAAGACAGTATATGCAATTATGTATCTTCAAAGTGGATCCCAGCTCATGCCCGAATTGAAATTATTTTTTCAACTACATTTTAAAAACAGTTAAGTGCAGAAATTTAATTCCTCTTCTATATGTTTTTAGGACACTAAATATAATGTCCCTGATCCTCTTGAATAATTTGTATAGTGATTTAAAGCACATTTTCTGAATTTAGAGAACTTAACTTCGTAAGAGTGGCACTAATACTTCTAAGGTGTCTATTTTCTCATTTGTGATATGTGCCTATTAATGACATCCAATTTACTAGATTATTTTGAAGAGCATGCAAGGGACCTTTCACAGTGCTTGGCCTGGTAAGTAGTCAATTAAGCTATCCTCATTCTGATTAAAACAATTACTATTATAGTTCTAGTACAAGAAGAGCTTAATTAATTCCATCATCTGTTTACTTTTTGAGAAAGTGGTCTGGTGTGATTATATTGGTAAATGTCTAGATTCATAGAAGATCAGGTAAATGTAAATTGCAATATTACATGAGTCTTAGGGAAAGAAGCCAGATTTGGTCATAAATTTTACTAGGGCTTTATTATTATTTTTTGAAAAGCTTAATGGTATGAGAAAACTAAGTCAAATGCAGTGCATTATGAAATCAGCACTATTTTAATATCACATTAGCAATTACATGGGATTATCCTAGAGTGATTTTCAAATCACTTTCTCCATAACCCAAACCAGTGCATTTTGAACATATATATGCAAGCATACACTTGCACGTGAGCATGTCACATGCAGTCATTGATTTAGGAACAAAAAGCCCCTAAGGGAGTTTCAAAAACTGTGCTGTGTCCCAGTGTGCTAGTCTGTATTTTATGTCCATTTCTGAGTCAGCAGAAATGTGTGTAGAATCATATAAAGTCCGATAACTCCCTTGCTAACCATTGAAGCCAGAACCCACATATGGGGGTGGTGTGAATTACTTATCCTATCCTAGGTCTGGAATATGTCATTACCACAAAATTCATTCCCTATGCAATCATCAGGACCAGTGGTAATATAAGAACAGTTGGGGCATGAAACCATAGTAAATTGTAAGGATTGTCTAGCATATGGTGGATCAGATGCAGAGGTATCGCCTTCTGATCTCTGGGGAAGCAATATTGTACTGGAGACTGGGCAACAGGCCACTAATTAGGGGCCTGAGAATTCTGATCATTCCTTTGTTACTAACCTGTGTTGCAATTTGTAGCTAGTCACTTTGTTTCTTTATCTGTAGATGAACATATACTCAGCTGCCCATTTATAATGTAAATAATCAGTCTTTAGAACATCCTTAAAAGCAAGCTAGGAATCCTCATTCCAAAGTATTTTGACTGTAAGGGCTGTTTCAGTAAGCTATTTTAGTAAGTAAAGGCAATCCAACCCCACTTTGCTGACCAAAATTTGGGAGATTAATAAACTCCTCAACTCTTTAAGGAGCAGCATATTTGCTCATTTACCTGTTTAGGACACACCCTGTAACTTCATTTAGTGACTCTCAGTTTACTCAATGTTGAAGAATAATCGAAATTAACATTAATATAATTGTGAAAGAAGTTGATTGTGGGAAAATATGGTCTTGAATTTGAATTCAAATTCTGTCATTTACCTTTTTCTGACCTTGGTCAAGTTACTTACCTTTTGAAACTGCTCATCTATAAAATAGAAAAAATAATGGCAACTCCCACATGTTGTATAGTTTTATGGATTAGAGAACATTCTTGGTATTCTGCTTAATGCATAGTTCAGTGCTAATAAATGTAAGGTAATGCTGTAGTTATGAATGCAAATGGATGAAGCAGTTAACTTTTAAATTTGGAACGAGAGCCTAGACTTCATTGATATGAATATCAAGGGGTTATCAGCAAACAGTATTCCATTAACCCTAGAAAATATAATAAAGCTTTGAAGAAACTAGATGATAAAATTAATAACATCATTATGAGCTGTTATAGAAATATCCAATCCTGAAATACTTAATCTTTGTTTCTAAAGGATGTTATAAAATTTAAATGAGATGGTTTCATTAATTGCCAAACATGCTGCTTAGTATAAAATATGCACTCAACAAAAAATATTTTTTATCTTTTATCTCTTAATTCTTGCCTTGGGCCTGTGTCTTGGGTTTCTTTTAGGACATCTGGTGCCATGTAGGAATTGGCTCTATACTGGTATCATGGAAGCTTTTTGGGGCCAGGGCTGGAATGATAGTACTTTGCTTACTTTGGACATGGCTAACCTAGCTTTGATCCTGAGCACCTAATATGGTCCTCCAAATATTTTTTAGGAATGATTCCTGGGAGCAGATTAAGGATTAAGCTCTGGGCACTAAACCCAAAAACTCAAAAAAGAAAGTTTTGGGGGCCAAAGTGAAGTGTACCGGGATAATTTCTGGGATATTGGTTTCCTTATATTTAAATGAAACTTTTACAGTTTTTGTTCTAAGTATTCCAAATCTAGTGCATAATGTGAATTTATTAAGCATCACACTTTGAGAGCAAGGTTCTAGAAAAAGAGGAAAGAAAATATAGAAGAAATAGAATTAAAGGAAACTACTCGGGGGGAAGGAGAGATAACACAGTGGGTAGGACATTTACCTTGCACACAGCCTACTGGGATTCGATCCTAGGTATCCCATATGATCCCCTAAGCCTGCCAAAAGTAATTTCTGAGCTCAAAACCAGGAATAACTACTGAGCACTTCCAGGTGTGGCACAAAACAAAAACAAACAAACAAAATAAGCAAACTCAAAAATGTTGCTTTGTGTTCTTAGTCCCACCATGAATGTATTAAAAGTCTGAGTTTTGGGGCAGGAGTGATAATGCAGCAGTAGAGCATTTGCCTTGTATGCGGCTGACCTAGGACTGACAGTGGTTTGACCCCCCCCATGTTGGCTGTTGGCTGAACAGATATTAACTATACTAATATTATACCATATTACTCACTATCCTATCCAGCCCTATTATTTATTTATTTATTTTTATTTTACTTTTTACAGTTGCTTTATTAGATGTGAGTGTGCATAAGTATAGCACATATTTTTATACATACAGATAAGTTTATACAAATTCATGTAAGTTGTGAGAATATTAGAGCATAAACACAGGTCATCTGGGATCAAATCTAGGCATTGACACGTATAAGTCATCTGCTCTACAAATTGAACCACATCCCTAGCCGCCTCCTCCTCTTTTCTCTTTTCTTTTCTTTTCTTTTTTTTTTTTTTTTTTTTTGGTTTTTGGGCCACAGCAGGCGGTGCTCAGGGGCAACTCCTGGCTGTCTGCTCAGAAATAGCTCCTGGCAGGCACGGGGGACCATATGGGACACCGGGATTCGAACCAACCACCTTGGGTCCTGCATCGGCTGCTTGCGAGGCAAACGCCGCTGTGCTATCTCTCCAGGCCCTTTTCTCTTTTCTTCTTCTTCTTCTTCTTCTTCTTCTTCTTCTTCTTCTTCTTCTTCTTCTTCTTCTTCTTCTTCTTCTTCTTCTTCTTCTTCTTCTTCTTCTTCTTCTTCTTCTTCTTCTTCCTCCTCCTCCTCCTCCTCCTCCTCCTTCTTCTTCTTCTTCTTCTTCCTCCTCCTCCTCCTCCTCCTCCTCCTCCTCCTTCTTCTTCTTCTTCTTCTTCTTCTTCTTCTTCTTCTCCTTCTTCTTCTTTCTTCTTCTTCTTCTTCTTCTTCTTCTTCTTCTTCTTCTTCTTCTTCTTCTTCTTCTTCTTCTTCTTCTTCTTCTTCTTCTTCTTCTTCTTCTTCTTCTCCTCCTCCTCCTCCTTCTCCTTCTCCTTCTCCTTCTCCTTCTCCTCCTTCTCCTCCTTCTACTTCCCTTCTCCTTCTCCTCCTCCTCCTTCCTCCTCCTCTTCCTCTTTTTCCAATTCATCTTATTATTATTCTCTTCCTGGGTCTCTGGGACTCCAAAAATTCCCATGTTGTTTGTGTTGAGTTTATCAAAGACTTCTATTTTCTTCTGTTCACATTCTTTGAGTAGTTTATCTATTGTCTAATTATTTAAGGTTCTTTTCCGATCACTTTTGCTGTATGGAGTTGTTCTGTATCTCATCTTCCTGCACACTGATTCTGTCCTCAGCTGCTATTATTCTGTTGGAGAAGCTTTCTATTGAGTTTTCCATTTCATCTTCTGAATTTTTCAGACCTGTTATTTCAGTTTGAAGTTTTCTGATTTCTCTCTTCATATCCTCTTGATTCTTATTTGTGTTCCATTCAACTTGATCTATGCTTTCTTTGAGCTCTATGAACATTATTCATATTTCTTCTCTGTGAACATTCTCTATATTTCTTCTCTATGAACATTCTCCATATTTCTTCTCTAAACACCTTTCTGAGAGGATACCTTGCTGGTTGGTACTTTTCAGGTTATCAGAGCTGCCATCTTCATTCTCTATATGTGGGGTTGTCCTGCATTGTTTATCCATTGCCATGCTTATAGTGTGGTTTTTACTATGTTCATGGGTTAGAAGATGCACATGGCCATGGAGCAAAGCTGAGTGGCTATGTTCCTCTGGCTCCACACTTATTGGGAGGGGACAGATTAGCAGGTGTTGAGCCCTGAAGAGATTATATATGCTGTCATCTTCTTGGTAGGCAGACAGCAAGGTAGTAGCCCTTTATTTTTTTATTTTTTTTATTTATTTATTTTTGGTTTTTGGGCCATACCTGATGATGTTCAGGGGCTACTCTTAATTATGAGCTCAGAAATTGCTCGTGGCTTGGGGGACCATATGGGACACCAGAGGATCAAACTACAGTCTGTCCTAGATTAGCACATCCAAGGCAGATGCCCTACCACTTGCACCACCACTCCAACCCCACAGCAGATCTTTATAATGGCTCTCTTGTGCCCAAACACATGGCAGGAGTCAGCTCCACCTTATTGGGTGGGGATAGCTTACCGAATATTGGGCCCTGGACAAGATTATATTTGCTGTTGTCTTATCGGCTGCCTCACACAGAAAAGCCTTATTATTTATTTCTTGAGAACAAGTTTCCTTACTGATTTGATTTTGTGCTCTTTAAAAGTCACCGTTTAGCATTTTATATGTAACATTCAAAATTTAGGAATATATTTAACAAATAAACAAATAGATGAACAAGGAACAAAAATTCTGCAAAATCAACTTTTCCCCTATTTGATAAATATCACCTTCATTGATACGAGAATCATGATAGTCTTAGAATCAGCTTCTACTCAGCATTAGTTTCAGTTCATTCAGCATTTTACAGGTACCTACTATAAACAGGTACATCTTGTTAAGTGCTACAAAAAATATTGTGTTGAACAACAATATGATTCCTGATTTAAATAACATTAGTTCCAATGTTCTCCTAAGTTAAGAATAAAAATCTTGGTTTTCTGTTATGCTAATTCTGAAAAAAAAAGGTTAAAATTTATGCTGTGCAATTTCATAATTTTGGAACTTCCTCACCTAAAGAGTTAAATATATTTGCCTAGGAAATTGCCATTTAAACTATGCCAAATGAATTTCATAAAAGATGTTTTTCTCCCATATCCTGTCATTTTAGAAGCAAACAAAATAAGAGAGTATTTTTAATTCACACTATTAACTTGAATCAAGTTATCCCTGAGGAGCTTAGGAACTTAATATTTTTTGCTTTAGGGGAAAAATTGACACTGAGTGCTATAAATATATCAAGATTCAAAATCTATTTTAATTCAATGGCATGGGCATGTAAATTCCCCCTGGGAGTTTTAAAATTCATGTTTCAATCATTGGTTATGTCTTCGTATTTCTAGTCTAGTTAAATATTAAAAATATTTACTTGGGGCCAGAGAGGTAGTACAGAGGTTAGGGCTCTTGCTTTGTGTTTATATGGCTCAGACTTGATAGTTGATATCATAGAATGACCCCTGAACACTGTGAATGACTCCTGAATACAGGAGTGATCTCTGAGATTGAATAATTGAGACAGAGACTGGAGTAAGCCATGAACACCCCTAAATGTGAACCCAAAGCAACCCAAAACCTCCAGAGTTTATTTGGGATAGAAAAGATAATTCAAAGGACTGAAGTGCAAATTTTGTATGCAGGAGTCCCAGATATGATGACTGACTTCACATGATGGTCCCCAAATAACATGGTAAAAGTAGCTGATGTGAATTTCAAAGAAAAAGAAAAACAAAGTGTTTATTTGTCTGATGATTTTCTTGAATTGGGGGTGCTTTAATTATTAGGAGTCTTTCTCACTCCCTCACTTTCTCTCTTGCTCTTCATCCATTCTTCCATACTTCTACCTACAGTATGTGCCCAACTTAATTCCTTCTGTATGCTGGGAAATCAACAAATATCTGCAGAGAGAATAAGACAAAATTAAGTACATGGTTTGAATTTTTGACTGATTACGTTGATATTAGTAATTTGCATTTGACAGATGAGATGAAAGTATGAATAACCAGGGATGTGTGCTCTCTACTCCACTCTCATTCATGAGTAACCATATTCACTGATTGTGGTACACACTCCTATTACATTTTATTTTCTCCCTCATTTCCCCTTTCACATGACTCATCTGGTTACAACCCTTACATATTAATCATTTTGAAACCACACTACTCTGAATCATTGATGGGTTCTGGGTTGCAATGAAATTTATCCGCTAGGAAGTGAGAGCACTTCTAGGAAACATCTTGGTGCCACGTGGCTCTTTTGATATGACTCCAGACTATCTATCCAAATCCATCTAAAGGAATCAATCTTCAGTATTCTTGTGGGGGAATTGAGAAGAGTAAAAACAGTCATGAATACTGGCAACTTTTCAAGTCTATTTTGTGAGTGCAAATGCAGGTTTTTGAACTTATGTCAACAATCGTTTACCTGTCTTATTTTAAAAGCATAATATGTGAATGAAAAGTTAAGTTTGATGGACCAGCTCTAGTGACTCTCAAACGGGTTTGCTCTTCCTGCTCCAGAATAATTGGCATGTCCTTAGAAGTTGAACTTCCGTGGTTTGTTTCTAGACATAAAACTTGGTTGTTAAAGCCTTGTAGGCTAGAAGTCTTTAATCTTCCTATCTAACCATCTTAACATGGGTTATGTTTGTTTTTATAAACATACTAGTAAAAAGGTTTGAAGCAGTTTGGACGTCATGAGAGAGTAATATGCTGATGAATAACTAACTGTATTATTGGAAAGCTCTAGAGTGTTTTATTGATTGTGAAATCAAAGGTTGTATAATCTTATATTTCTTATATTATAATGCTTAAATTTTATGATGTGTTGTTGCCTGTAGACTGGATCCATTGGGGCAACACAAAATTTTAAGATGCTTTTTGTCCTTTGTATGCTATTATTCACCATTAGTATCTCAACATTTAAAGCAACACTGCTTTGAATTTCTCTTTTAAAAATAATACATGAGCCAATTCTTGAAAACTTTTTCAGTTTCTTCTGGGATTATAAAGATCTACGGCACTGTAAATTCTCTTGATTGAAAATTTGATAGAAAGGCACATGTTTTTAGAAATTGAAATTTTGGATTCATGGTTTATAATCAAAACCACCATTTTCATTCCACACACTCCCATTAAATCTATTCTGTGGGTTGAGTTCTTTCCTGCCATAGACTTCATATTTGAGTAGTGAGAGGCTGGCCCACACACAGTGGTGCTTAGGGTTTACTTATAACTTAGTGCTTAAGGGAGCATATTTTCATGCTAGGGTTCAAATCAGGGTCTGCCATGTTCAAGGCAAGTGCCTCACCCTATGCACTGCTACTTCTCCTGTCTCTTGACTCCATATTTTTCTCCACTCTTAGAAATATTTTCTCCTTTCAATTACTAGAGCAGTTTTATTTTAGATTGAATGTCTCATACTTACTGTAAAAATTAAAGACAAATACTGGGCCTCAATTCAAATCAGAGGTTGGTCTCTCCTAAATTAGGCCCATATTTGCCAGCCCCTAGAAACTGGCAATTTTGCTTATTTCTCTATCTTCTAGTCTTTCTATCCTCCTGTTATCCCCTGAAAAATGGAGGGAATATGGGGACAGGAAAAGCAGACTTTTTATACACAGCTGAAATCTGGTACCAAATTCCTTTAGGGAAGAAGTTCTTAAAATCAAACTTTTTGCATCATGAGATTTTGAAAGATGCTATGGATCAATTCTATGGCATACTTCTTAACTCAGGCTCTCAATTAGTAAACTATTTTAAATCTGTTTTTCCCCCTGGTCAACGCATTTAGGTGGAGTTAAGGATTGAATTATATCTTATCAATGGTGGGTTGCATATGCAATGTCTAACATCTTTTAACTCTTATTTGGAAGTAGGGTGTTTATAAAAGTAATTAAAATTTAATTATTTTATTAAACCACTATGATTTACATAGTTACAAAGATATTTATGATTGACTTTCAAGTATACAGTGTTGTAACACAAATTCTTTACTAGTGTCCCTTACTTTCCCTCCTGCCACACACACCCACACCAGTCTGCCTGTGTATACATTTATACTCTGCCACTGTCCTAGTGTTCCTTTTCCTTCCTTTCCCCTTCTCCCAATCCTATTGCAGTGGCAGGTGTCCTAATGAAGACCAGTACACCTTCTCTTTGTTTCTAGTGCTTTTGGGCATTTGATATTCTCTAGGAAGTTTCTTTATATCCCATAGATGAGAGAAACCATTCACCAATGTAGTTCACTTAAGATGATTTCATTAGGGTGGAACCTAATCCAATCACTTTGTCCTTATAAGAAAAGAAGCTGGAGCTATACCAAAAGAGGACTACATGAGGACAGAGGCAGAAATTAAGTGTAAGTGGTGATGGGTGGGGGTGTTCTTTTTATGACTGAAATCCAACTATGATCACGTTTGTAATCATGGTGTTTAAATAAAGATATAATTATTAAAAATAAAGAAATATTAGGAACTGATAGCCACCATCTAAAGCTAGGAAGAGAATTTCCTTAGTTACTCTGAGGTAGCATGACTCTGACACCTTGATGTCAGACTTCTGGCTTTCAGAACTAGGACACAATGAAATTCTGTGGTTTTAAGTATAATTTGTCATGTACTGTTACTTCAGCTCTCAGTGACTAAACAGATGGATTCTGCCTAAGATGATTCCATCATGTCATTCCCAGGGTAGGTCTTCCTATTTATGCTAGTCATAAAATTTGAGAAAATAGTGACTTCCTAGCTCTGAAACCATAGTTTTGTTTTTCCCCAAGGATGAAGTCCATGTAGCCTGCTGTATACTGTTTTGTAGGTGAGACACATGGAGGTAGACTAAGAACCAGCTCATGAGCCTTTATTTTTCAATAACCTTCACTCTTTCACGATCTCTATATAGAAGTTGTAAATAATAAACATGAGCTTTGTATCTGTACAGGACAGACAGCACCCCACATTGGAAGTTAAGAGAATTTTCTTTTTTTTATTAATTAAACACCTTGATTACAAATATGATTGTAGTTGTGTTTCAGTCATGTAAAGAACACCCCCCTTCACCAGTTCAACATTCCCATCACCAACAGTTGAGAGGATTTTCACCTGTCTTTTTAATTTCTACCTTTTGGAGTTTTTGACCAAAATGATGTAAAATCATTTCATTTTAGTGTTTTGATTGTTATGACATAGATAAATTTAATTATGATGTATAAAGTAATTACTAGAATTATTTACAAAGTTTATAAATATTCTTAATTGTTCAAAGTCTTAATTTGAGTTAAATACTGAGGTTTGAGGTATAAATATTTATTTAAAGGGGCTGGAGAAGGTATAAGATTAAGGGACTTTCTTTGCATGTAGTGGTTGCAGACAGCCAGGAGTAACCCCTGAGCACCACTGGGTGTGGCCCAAAAACCAAATAAAACCAAACCAAACCAAACAAAACAAAACCAAAAAAAAAAAAAAACCAAAAAACAACAACAACAACAACAACAACAACAAAAACTTTAAGCTGCAAAACAAAAATATATAAAATAATTTGAGCTGATTTTTTAAATCAGAGGTGCTATCTAGATTAATTACAACAATGAGCACGTTTTGCAATGCATAGCTTTTCGAAGTGGGGTTTGAAGCAGGACACAGCAACTCTCAGCTCCAGAGACATACAGAGACATAAACGTGGGGCTTAGCTTGTTATGACAGTGTTTGCCGAGGTCAAACGCACCCCCCTTTATGGAGCCTCGTGCCCCGCCCTGGGGGCCAATCCCACTATTTGAGAAGCACTGTACTACAGATATGTCTTTTTTTTGGGGGGGGGCACACCCGGCGTTGCTCAGGGGTTACTCCTGGCTGTCTGCTCAGAAATAGCTCCTGGCGGCACGGGGGACCATATGGGACACCGGGATTCGAACCAACCACCTTTGGTCCTGGATCGGCCGCTTGCAAGGCAAATGCCACTGTGCTTTTCTCGTCAGAGACAACAAGTCCACAGGAGACAGAGCCAGAGGCTTAAGGACCCAGAAGCCATGTTGGCAGTGCCCAGGTAAGACATGGAATCCAAATCAAAAACAAAGAGCTAGTGGAGCATGGCCACTCCATTTCGGTCCACTGCTGAGCACTCTTCCTACTCAAGGAAACCCATAACTGGATATAGAAAACATCACACTACAACTGCGACAATGAAGAATCAACGCAGGGCCCCACCATGCTTAGAGAATAAAGATGGTAGCTCTGATGACCCCCAAAATACCAACCACCTATTTACTCTCTCAGGTAAGGACTTTAGAGAAGAAATATGGAAGATGTTCATAGAACTCAAAGAAAGGATGGAACGAACAGAATGTACCACAAATAAGAATCAAGAGGATCTAGAAATAAGAAAACAGCAAACTGAAGTAACAAGGCCGAAAAATTTGGTAGACGAAATGAAAACCTCATTAGAAAGCCTCTCAAACAGAGTAACAATGGCAGAAGACAGAATCAACGAGCTAAGAGAGAGATGCATAACAACGCCATACAACAGAAAAGATTGGAAAAGGGGCTCAAAACAAACGATCAGACAATAGGAAAAGTCCTCAAAGAATGTGAAAGAGGAAAATAAAAATAAATTTGATTTTTTACTTGATATAAAATAAGTCTGGCTTATTTAACAACTCTTACTGATATTGCCAATTAAGTTATATTCTGACTTTACCAAGTAAGTTATTTGCTTGAGACTTTGTAAATTATATAATAACAATGGTAACAATTCTGCAGTTCCAATAGTATAACATAAACCAAATTAATTGAAAGCATTATAAAGTAAAAACACCTTATTTAAAAATTTAATTAAAGTGTAGTGAATAATAATTTAGTTCTGCATTTCTTTCTGCATATATCATATTACACAACACTCCTGAGTGATATAAAAAGCCATAATTTGATAAATTTTGATTTGATAAATTTGACAAGTCTTAATTATAAGAAAGTGGGTAACAAATATATATCATAGATTCTGAAAGTTACATATTTTTAATTCTTCTGAAAATTTTAGAATGTCTTAATCAGACATTCATTAATTCATCAAAATAATATTTGGTAGAGATAACTAAGATATTTGCATTTCTAATATTTAACATTTTAATTTTTAATGACTTAGTGTGACAATATGCAGCAATAATACATAACAATAATTTGAAAGTTAGGTCACAGGAAAAGATAACATATCTATATAATTATCCTTAACAAGTCTTTTTTCTGATTTTGAGTGAAGGGCCTTACAATTTTATTTTGTTCTGTATCTGGCCTTCCTCATCTCTTTAAGAACAAAACCAGAAATAAGCTTAAGGTAGCCTTTTCTGTGAAGTGAGAGGTGATGGGGAGGTGTTTCGACCAGGAGAGGAATAAGAACTCATAGCTCTCTGGCTATTTTCTGAGAAATTGGGTGGAAAGTTCAGTATGGAGTAAGGTGCAGGTAGGTACTTCTCTTCAGGCATGTTCCCTAGTCCAGCTGTACCAGCAACAGAGTAATGACTATCTGACTCTGGGGTTGTCTTCTGAAATAGAAAAAGTAATAATTTGGCAAAGTACTTTGTCTTTTCTCTCAAATAGACTTAAAGGTCTGGGTATATCTTTGTAATAAAATAATATTCTAGGAACAATAGAATAACATAGCTAATCTTTTTAAAGGACTTTTATAGCTACAATTCTCAGTCACAAGAGAAAGATTTTAATAGAAAAAAAGGGATTTTTCTCTCTGTAATAATCAGGGTCACTGAAATAATGCAGAATTATGCTTGAAGTTAAATATGACCTTATGGAATCAGCCAGAAATGTCCTTGGTCCTAGGTCTTGTCTTCCTGATTATATGACTTGATGCCATTTCCCCAGTGCAGGCCCAACTCATACACATGTAGTGAATATATTAATAAATAATGCATGACACATACTTAGCACATTGTATTATAAAAATTCTCAATAAATTACTGTAGAGATATTGACATCCTACATATGATTCCTGAACTATTCTACACTCCCTATATCCACCCCACACCCTTCCTATACTACCTACTTCATTCATACCTGATGCCTTTATTCTCCTTTTCTGATAGCGCACCTATGTAGAAAGAAGTCAGTCTACTTCCCACTGACTTATCTTCTACAGACATGTTGAGTGTCTGATTTATTTGCACTAAAGGGAGTTGTACTTTAATGGGTAAGCATCCACATGATTTTCTTGATATTCACTGTAATAAAAAGGATGATAAGTATTAGGGACACAAGTGAGATGTAACTTAGAATAATGCTTCTTTGAATTAAAAACAAGATAGCTAGAAAATAATAGAGGTTATAAGTAGATATTGCTGATTGAAAAAGCATCAAGTAGGAAGTGTAGACATCTCTTGGAACTTTGTGGGTTTAGAGAGTTATATATTTTCTCTTGTTTCCAAAGTATATTTTCCACTCATTATATAATAAAATGTGATAAATAGAAAATAAGAATGTAGTTTATTTTGTGATCATATAATTGGTTAAAATAAACTTACATATAAAAATCTCTGGGCTAAAGGGATTTTATTAGTTTTTTTCATAGTCTCAGAATGGTGAAAAACTATACCATTATTATTACTTTATTATCTTTATTAAATAATTTATTCTGCATTAATTTTTGCTTTTCTTGAGAAAAATCAACTTGAGTGGAATGCCATACTTATGAAGCAATGGTTTGATCACACAGAGCCATTACCTCATTGTAGTGACTCATCATTCAACCCTTGGACCTTACATTCCCTTGAATGACTTCTGTTATTTATTTGTGGAAATTCCAGTGGGATGGAATGCAATTTTTATTTTTGCTTTCAATTCATGATTTTGCTCTTTAGTCATACTTCCTTATTAGGTGCACATGGATCGATTATTCACTTCTAGGTAATAATGTGCCAGACATTGGGAATAAAACCATTACCAAGAAAACTCTGATTTTTAAGATTCTGTGTATTTAGTGGTATGAGTGGGAACTGAGGCAGAATAACAATGGGTGGGAATGAGAAGAGAGGTTAAAAATTACAATGCAGTAATAATGTGAGTAGTGGTAGAAGGCAGATAGAATGCTTGAGAATATAGAGGAGGAGGAGATAGCCCAGTCAAGATACATCAGCCCAGTCAAGATACATCATTTCAATAACATTTAAGGGGAGGAGAAGAAAGATATGGTTACAGAAACTTAAATCACCATGTGTAAACTACATTAGGTTTAGCAGTAAAAGTACAGTTAAATTTTCCATCATACAATTGGATTCTTTTAACACAGTATACCCACTTTTCTTCTCCTCTAATAGTCACAAATTAATTTTATTATCTAAAGTTTGTTTTTTTGTTTTGCTCCTCTGTTCTATCTGTGTATCAATTAGGAGTGAAAATATTTGGTGGCTTGCTTTTCTCTGTCAGACTGATTTTACTAAGCATAATTTTTTTGATTCATACATATTACTTCAAGTGGTAATATTTCATATTTCTTAAAAATAGTTTGTATATTGCATTGAGTTTATTTACTTTATTCAATCATATGTTCAAGAACACTTAGGTTGTTTCTAGATTATAGGCAACTGTGCTGTTTAGAATTTATGGAGATTTACTGATAAAAAGAAAGCCCTTAGCCATGTGTGACGCCATCATTCAATTCTTCAAGCAAACACAGATGCACAAGAGATTAAAATATTTTAGATGAGCCCAACAAAAAGACCACTGTTGTATTCATCTCCACCCCTTTCAGAACCACCCACAAATAAATGGCTGTTGTTTTAGATCACCATATTTTGAGATAGTTTGTTACAAAGTAATAGATAGAAAAAAACACCCCAAGTTAATTATCCACCCAAGAACAAATTCCTTCACAATTCTAGTGTCCATATCATTCACCTGGAAAATCTCTTTATGAGATATGTCATTACACATTCTTTAGAGAACGCAATGTCCAGAGACAAAAAATTGTTTGTCATTTTCTAAAGTTCCATCCTGAGTCTCTACCTTTCCCAGATCCAGCAAACATTTCTTGGCCTGAAATACCCTTAAGAAGAGGAAAATATTTAAGGAATATAGAAGAGCACAATCCAAGATAAAAGTTTTTGGTCCCCGTAGGGGCTCAGTGTTTATAGAGATCATGCTTTGTTTGTGTGAGGACCTGGGTCCAATCCCTGAGCCTAAAAAATAAAGCCCAAGATGCAGTGCCCATTTAAGTTTATTTAAATACAGTTTACCTTTTTTCACTAGGATGACCACAAATGGAAATGCCTTAAAATGATTAAAAAGGATTGTGCTTATTGCCAAAAAGAAGTTATGCTTTTTCAGGGTCATAAAATACAAGACCATTTTTTCCCCTTTGCAGAGCACTTAACCAAACCAAGAGTGTCAGAACTTAGTATCCTAAGAAATATTTCTACTTATTTCTAATGGTTCAGATGCTACAGTTTTTTAAAAGAAGAGATGAGACTTGCTGGGTTGAATGGAAAGCAAAGATTTCAAGAAACAATTTTCTAATAGGGGAGGATCACTGTACTATATTTAAGAAAGGTATAATTTCCTACATATTATTTATTTTCTGAAAATAACTTGGATATAGATAATGCTTACCATGGTTCTATCTTCTTTTTCAGAAGATCTTAAACATATCCTTAATTAAGTACACGAAAATTATGAATTATCTTCCATCATATTTTGCAATTGAAAATGGCAAATTTTGCTGGGAAAGGCATTTTTAACTTTGACAAGGTAGTTCTCCAGAGTCTTATTACACAACAGAAGATTACAGAATCAGCACTTACTCTAGAAATTTGCATCAGTTTGTGAAAAAATGACCCTCCCTAAGCCTTGAGTATTTGGCAAAGAGAATGGGATGTAAAAGGCAAAACAGAGTTCAGATGTTTATTTCTTTATTAACTAATGTAACTTAAACAGAGTCCAAACTATAATTCCATAGCAATGAACTAGTTTTGCTTTGCAAAGCTTTGATGAAATATTTGATACTATGATAATACTTAACATTACATCATTGAAATTTGAGGAAAATGTGAAATGTGAAAGAATAATATAGTCTTCTTATCACTTCCAAGCACTAATATAAGATGACTTTGATATTGTGTTCTATTTATCTGGCCTATGCAGCTGAAATTCTCTGGGGAAAAAGTTTCATTGTGTTCTGGGTCATTTCTGACTTAAAAACTCTCTCCAAGCATCATCTTAAATGACACTAACCCTCTGACACTTACCTACCTATTTAGCAAAACTTTAATTAACTTGAATTTTTGCCTATGCTCTACCTACAACTTAGCTGCCAGAAGTGGTTGTATAATTTCATTAAATTGTGCTACTGAAGATTTATGGCTAGTTTTTAGTTCAGTATATAGTGTAGCTTTTGATTTTTCACAATCTTTGCCAGTTCTTGCATGAATTCACCAATGAAGCTAATTAAAATTGTTATTTTTGTCAAGTATAAAGCTCATTGCTACCGTCCCTTCCCTTAGTCATGACTATATCAGGCAGAATGTATCAAGAAAATGCAGACACAATAGGTATTTTGATAGTGAAAATTGACTGCAGGAAATTAGAATTTTTTATAAGGTCCAACCCAAATGAAAATTTGGAGATAAAAGGTGATAATAATTTCAAAAATAGCCCCTATCTTGTGAGGCTGGAGAAACAAAAGGGGGAGGGATTAAGTATTGAATGTATAAGGTGGGGCTCTGTGGAGCTCATATCTCTGAATCTGAGGAGGGACTGCGACTTAGATGTAACAGGAATTTCAGAAGGGATGCAATGAGACCTACACAAATGCCAAACTCTACTTTTTAAGAAATATGAAGTGTGTTTCAGAAGTTCTAGTAATACCATAGAACATAGTACAGAGGTAGCATTTGAGAGACATAAATCAAATAACTGGTCAAGTCTATCCTTTGGTTACATGTCTTAGCTTGGATTCCTAAGAAAGGAAAAAAGGGCATATAAAAGATTATTCACTACTCATAATTGAGAAGTAGAGAGGCAGAAGCATTATGTGATGGCTTCATTCAAATCTCTTCAGAGTCAAAACACCATTCATCAGCTACTTGGGATTAGAGCTTTTGAAGGCTCCGTTGCATTATGCAGGGGAATTACCTTTGAATGAAGGAAATTGTCTTACCCAAGGTTCCTCACTTTCTCATGATTTTGCTCACAGTCAATGCCTGGTTATTTGAAAGCCCAACATTCTTGTCTCGATTTAGAAGATCCCAGCTTCAGAGATTCTTATAGGATTGTCTGAAGTCTTAGTTAAAATTTTATCAGAGAGAGAGGGTGGTGGTAGAGAAAGATAGAGAGACAGACAGAAACAGAAAGAGAGAGACAAAGACTGGCAGAGACAGACAGGGAAAGAAGAAAAATGTCTACCACTGTGGCAGGCAGGGGTGAGGGTGGGAGACATTGGTGACATTGGTGGCTGGAAATGTGTACTGGTGGAAGTGTACACTATATGATGAAACTCAATCACGAAAAAATTGTAACTGTGAGGAAAAAAACCTGTATTACGAACAGCTTTGTAAACCATGGCATTTAAATAAAGTAATTAAACAAAAACTGTTGTTCAGGCCAACTCTTCCCTTTGCCATCTTGCCTCACCTGCCTTTCTTCTTTTCACAAAGGTGTTTTCTTACCAATCTGCATACAAAGCTCCATTTCTCTAGAAAAAAGTGTAAGAATGAAGATAATCTTAAAAATGAAAATTTAGAGATGAATCACTGACTGATAGTTTGATCTGAGCTTTGAAGATCCATTCTATCCCCAGGATCTTCAATCCCCCGGATTGGTAGAATGTAGATGATTACTATTGTGCAAATGATATTTGTTTGTTGAAAGTTTTATTAAGGATGAACTAAAATGACATGCAGGTGTAAGGGCCACACTGAGTGGTGTGATACTTTTGTCACTTGTACAGTGAAGGGAAATGAAAACTCTAATAATGTTGGAATTAGCTGGCTTTTTGAAGCTCCATTAATTTATCAGAGATAATGACATTTATAAAATATTTATTTAGTCATTCAAAGCATGTATAAACACTAGATTATCTTCTTGTAATCATTTCAGGAAGGTCTAATCTCTGGCAACCAGAGGACAAAGTAGAGAACCAAGCTAAATGTTAATCACATAAACTCAAGGTCTGAGAGAAAGTTTAATTCTTACCTCTACAAATATTCTGTGTCATATTTAGTACACTCATTGGAAGAAGTATTCTAAGACTTTGGATGAAAATATTCAAATAAATTCATTTCAGGACCTTGAATTCTTTTTTTTTTTTCAGGCCACACTCATTTGATGCTCAGGGGTTAAGCACTTAGAAATTGCCCCTGGCTTGGGGGGACCATATGGGACGCCAGGGGATAGAACCATGGTCCTTCCTTGGCTAGCGCTTGCAAGGCAGACACCTTACCTCTAGCGCCACCTCTCCGGCCCCAGGACCTTGAATTCTAATTCAAGTCCAGTAGCTTTGAGATATAAAGTTCTAAGTAGATTCACTTCAAAACTTTTGGTAAGTAGATAATTATTCCAATTAGATTTCAATATTGTTTTATGAATGTTTACAGCTCTCAAATAGCCTTTTCTCTTCAACAAGTAGATAAACTTTCTTTTGGTCAACCAAAACTAAATCTGAGAAACTGAAAACAAGGGGAATCCCAGGACAACTGGACTTGAAGCTGCTGTTCTTTTAAAGAAGAGAGACAGATAGACACATACAGATACACACACTCATTTTCCCCCTCTATTAATTGGACAAAGATGGATGAAAGGAGATGGACTCCTCCCAGTTTTCTTTCTTTTTTCTTTTCCGTTTTATCTCCAACAGAACCACATAACTTGAATCATCTTATTCAGCTTCACAAATTGAAGGGGAAAATGAATGGAACCAAGACCAGACAGTTGTATGAACTTTTAGTAAAAAAAATTTAAATATTAAAAAAAAATGATCAGACTTGAACTCCAACCCAAAGTCAACGACAACAGAACTGATACCCAATCTACAACAAGCTGTACAAGTGGGAACCAGTTACATTAGCATTCTGCAGGGTGGGTGGGAGGGGGTAAAGGAGGGAGATATAGGATGCATGCTGAGAACAGGGGTGGAGGAGGACAACACTGGTGGTGGGATTATCCCCCATTTATTGCCACTATGTACCTTAGATATCATTGTGAAAAATTTGTAATATACTTTGGCCACAATAAAAATTAAAAAAAAAGATGGGTGAAAGGGGATATGTGACAATGATGAAAATTAGGAACTTTCCTATATAACCAATGGAACTTTAAATGTATTCAGAACTTTTAAGGGGATATTAAAAAGGTTTTTCAAAATTTTCAATAGATTTTTTTTTCTGGCCATGATGGAATAAACGCAACAGCTTTTATTTTTCTTTCTTTTTATTTTGCTCTGCCCCACAACAGCTATTATTTTTACTTACTATTCAGTTAATTTTTATTTATTTATTTATTTTAAAAAATTGATACTATCTTTATTTAAGCACCATAATTACAAGCATGCTTGTAGTTGGGTTTCAGTTTTAAAAAATTCACCAGTGCAACATTACTATCACCAATGGCCACATCTTCTTTTTCACCCACCCCCTGCCTCGGCTTATTTTTAAATATTTTTCCTTTTATATTTATAAAAGCTTTATACATGGCAGTTATTGTCCTCTGGTTGTTGATGTGCGTTATTTTTTATAATTTCCACTTTATTAATTTTATTTCTTAGGATTAGAGCCAGGATAAGATAGGCAAAATGCCTACAGTAAAAATTTTAAAGAGACTGTCACTCTTGGGTGTTAATTCTGCATTTGCACTTTCCTGAGTGCAACTCCTTCAAACTAATGTGCCAGAAACTTACCCTAGTCATAAGCCTGTTATTTATGGTATTAATATTCTTTTATAAAAGTAAAAAATTGAGCAATTTTTTTTGAGTGGGATGAAGTGAAAATCTCTGTTCTCTAAGGAAAGGAAAACAAGTGAGATAAATAAAATTTGTTTTTCTACCTGATGGAGCATTCTAAATCATTGAGCCGGGAGGAGATTCCCACCAAAGTGTATCACATTCACTGAGTTGAGGAAAGTTGGAAAATATAAGTTTGTGGTAGTTGAGGCACCAGAAATGTTCAAGACAGAGTGCCAGAAGAGAGAAACTATGCAGAGGAATTTACTGAAATATGCATAGGAGTTCTTTTAATGTGTTGTTGAGTAGTAAGACATTCATGCTTACAATGTAACTGCATAAATCTGGGCAAAGAACTATCAGAGTTTTAATATTAGCATTTTTAAAAATTCACAGAGAGCATGAAAAAATAAAGGTTAGCCAACTGGAGTGAAAAGCATTCACTGAACACCAGAAACATTCAGCAGATATTCTAAGAAGTGTTAAGCTTTAATTGAAGAGGCAAACCATTCCAATAGTCAACACTACTTTTAATACTCTTTGATACACCTAAAACCCATGACTGAAAATAACTCAGATGATCTTTAAATAATTTGATGACCTACTAAACAAAATCCACCGCACTATGAAGGAAGCTAATAGAGATGCTACTGAAGATTCAATTCACAATGTCCAGTATTTGACCAAAAGTTTCCAGACATAAGGAGGTGCAACTATATGTTAGACACAGTGAGGAGAAAAAATCAGCCAGTATAAACAGATCCAGAAGTTTCAGAGATGACAGAATTATCAAATCCATAGATGATAGATTTTAAGAAAAACATGAACCTATGCAGAAAGACATGAAATAATAACAAAGATTTAAAGACATACAAAACCAGTATCTTAAGTAAATGATTCCCCACCCTTTTGTGCAAGTTGTGCTGCTTGCACTTGTCTGGCCATAGTGAGGCTAGAAACTGCTTGTGACTCTGGATTCATAGACAGCAGAACTGCTAAAATCATTCAGTACATATAGCAGCACTAGGTCTTACAGCCTCATTCTTGCATGTCACATGCTTTAGACTCCTAGACATCTCTTGTCTTTTGTTATATTTGTATGTGTATGTATAAAGGGGTATCCAGTGGTATTCAAGGAATATTCCAAGGTCTATGCTTGGGGATCACTTCTGAGGGTGCTTGGGGGCACCAGTGGTGCCAGACATCAATCTAAATCTTCTGCATTCAAAGTATGTGTACAACCAGCTGCACCATCTCTCTGGCCTTCATACAAAAATATTTTAGAAATTCTCCAAGCACGAGGTAAACAATGTCAGATAGAAATTTTGATCTTAGACAAAGAAAAGCTGAACAAAAAGAGGTAAATATAAGGACTAATAAAATATATTTCCCCGTTACTAAGTTTGTTTGTAAGATAATTAACAACTTTAAGAGAAAAACATTCAATTCTGGCTTTATATCATATCCAGAATAAAAGATATAATAACATCTATAGAAAGGATTAGAATAGGCAAAGAAAGCTATTTATTATTTTATGTGTGAAAAAGCAATATATGTCAAATTATGATATGTGATAGATTAAAAATGAACTATAAGCTACATGTGCATGCACATAAAACAAGCTATGTAGCTAAAAAGTTAATAATAACAATAAGATGTACAACACAAAAGCAGTTAGTGAATTGAGGAGATTAATATGATCCCTGCAAGCCCACCCTAGACTCTCACTCTTCAATGTCTGTTTCCAGTCACAAGTTACCCAAAATCCTGACATTGCTCCTACAGGCCTGCAACTTATGTATTTGGTTATTGCTATTTGATTCTAAAACCAAAAGATTTACAAGGAATAAATCTACAAATAGCCCTCAAGAATTTAGATGTTAAAATCCTTAATAAAAGACTCACAAATTTAGTCCACTTATATATAAAATGACAGTAAGAAATTACTAGATGGGATTTGTCTTAGAAACAAGGGATTCGGGGCCGGAATGGTGGTGCAGTGGTATGGTGTTTGCCTTGCACATGGCTGACCTAGGACCGACTAAGGTTAGATTCCCTGGTGTTCCATGTGGTCCCCCTAGCCAGGAGCTATTTCTGAGGGCATAGCCAGGAGTAACCCCTGAGTGTCACTGGGTGTGGTCCTAAAACCAAAAATTCAATAAATAAATAAAACAAAAAACAAGATTTGTTTAATTTTATAAAATAAATAAATATAATTTAGTATGTTAACAATAAAATATAAAACTATGATTATTGCAATATGTTCATTAAACATCTGACAAAATTTTACTTCATTCAAGATACAATTATTTGACAAACTAAACAGAAGTAAATTCCTTAAAAATGAAATTTATGAAAATTTATAACTGTATTTAAAGGGTTGATTCTAAGTTAGGGAAGAAGGCAAGGTTATTTGTTTTTACCACTTCAATTAGCATTTTGTTTAAGATCCTAGCCAGTGGGGAGAAAAGAACATGAAAATAAAATGTGTCACACACATTAAAAAGAATAAAAAATGTTTTTATTTATAGATGACATGATTGTGAATGTAGAAAATAGTAATTACAAAAAAACAGAATAAGAAAGCACATCGGCGAGTTTTTAAATATAAGGTTAATATATAAGAACTAGCTATTTATTTATTTTTTTGGGCCACACCCTGTGACTCTCAGGGGTTACTCCTGGCTAGGCACTCAGAAATCACTCCTGGCTTGGGGGACCATATGGGACGCGGGGTTATTGAACCAACGTCAGTTTTGAGTCAGCCTTTTTTTTTTTTTTTTTGTATTTGTTGCTTTTTTTGCCTATTTGTAAGGCAAATGCCCTACCGCTGCACCATCGCTCTGACCCTGTGAATTAACTTTATTTTTTACACTAGAAAGATACAAATTGAAAATGAAATTCTAAACATTTCAGTAGTTTCACTTAGTACACTACATTCAGTAGTCTGAAAACATAAATAGTTAGTACTAGATTTAATAAGCTGCTTGCAATGCATGTATACTATCCTAAAGATCAGTAGGAAAATCAGCTAATTGGAGAAAGAGAAATAGGCTGATTAGTTTAGAATATAGCATACTATTAAAGTATCAGTCCTTCCAACTCTACTAAAATTTGTATGAAATTATTATTAATCTCCCAAATAACTAAATCAATCTTGTCAGATATGAAGACATCCCACAAATAAGCAAGTTTAGCCAGAGAGCTGATAATCTGAGGGGAGGTTCAGATAAAGGTCTGAGGCCTCTTAATGTAAATTACCTGAATTCCTGTTGACTGCATGGAAAGCCTTACTGACTGGAGTCCTGTATTCACCCTTGTCTGTCACCCCTCCTGAGGGAAGACAATCTTCAGAGATTTTTACCTTAGTTTTCTATTTTTTCATATATTCCTTTACAGAAAGGTAACCTCCCCTTGGGCTTATTTAGAATTAGAAAGGAATATGTTTGCTATTGCTTTTCTTCCGATGATTGATTATTCTGAACAATAAATGTCCTACATAGTATCAATTTAGAGAGCCCCCTGACCCTATACTGGTGTCTACTACAGCTTTAGTGTTTTTTTCCTTTATTTTTTAATATAAATCTTTATTTAAACACCATGATTACAAGCATGTTAGTAGTTGGGTTTCAGTCATAAACAGAATACCCCCTTCACTAGTGCAACATTCCCACCACCAATGCCCTCCCTCCTCCCTTGCCCCTGCCTGCACCGTTATAGACATTCTACTTTTCTCGTTCTTTAACATTGTCATGCTATCTGTTAGTGTAGTTATTTCCCTAACAGCATTTACCACTCTTTGTGGTGAGCTTCACATTGTGAGCCGGTCCTTCCAGCCCTTTCAGCCCTTAACTCTATTGTCTCTGAGACTTATTGCAGTAAATGTCTTTAATTTTTCTTAAAATCCATAAGGAAAACCCATATTCTGTGACTATATTTCTCTGCCTCTGACTTATTTCACTCAACATAATAGATTCCATGTTCATCTATGTATAGGAAAATTTCATGACTTCATCTCTCCTGACGGCTGCTTAATATTCTACTGTATATGTGTACCACAGTTTCTTTAGTTATTCATCTGTTGAAGGCCATCTTGGTTGTTTCCAGAGCCTGGCTATTGTAAAAAGTGCTGCAATGAATGTAGGTGTGAGGAAGGGATTTTTGTATTGTATTTTTGTGTTCCTCAGTCATATTTCTAGGAGTGAAATAGCTGGATCATATGGGAATTTAATTTCCAGTTTTTTCAGAAATCTCAATTATGGTCTTGCACATGACTCATTGAGGTTTAATCCTTGATACCCAGCATCCTATAAGGTACCCTGAGTACTACCAGGAGAGATTCCTGAGTGCAGATCCAGGAGAAATTCCTAAGCATTGCTGGGTGTGGCTTCAAACCAAAAAACAACAACAAAAGTACATATGTATTTCAAAATTCACATATTTGTACAAAGAACCTAGAATCATTGAAACTGAAATTTTAAATGAGAATGTAACTTTAAAGCCATTTTATGTCAAGACTTACATTAAACTAAAAATCTGTCTAGACAATATATTACTGGTGTAAGGATGTAAATGTAGGCCAATGAAACAAAATAGAATGGTTCATTGATATCCTGATATTCAGAAAACATGCCAAAATGAATATAGGGGGGAAATAATGGTTTTTTTTTTAAATATAGCTAGATAAACTGGTTTATACAGTTTATGTAGGAAAAAAATCAATTTTTTTACTTAAGAGGCAATCCCACTGATATTTGGAGGTTACTCTTGGCTCTGCACTTAGGAATCACTACTGGTAGGCTTGGAAAATTCTATGGAAAATATTTAGTTATTAAAATAATTAAATAATGGTGATACAGTAAATTAGGTGGAGTTTAAAAGTATGCTGAATAGAAGAAGACATACAAAGAATACCAATTGTATGATTTTCTCCTGTGTGAAACTGTAGAAAAAGAAATCGGGCCAATACTACTATTAGTTATGTAGCTATCAGAACTCTCCAGTGAGAAAACACTTTAACCTTCCTAATTGGGTCTGTATCTTGTCATATGAGATATGGAACAGGCAAAAGACCTTCATTTGGAATGTCAGGATTTGATTCTCCCTTCCATCCCTTGTTAATGACTTTATTATGTGAGTACACAAATGTATGCGCCCATGCTAATGGCTGTTGATGAGTTAGTTGTACTTCCAATAATAGCAAAGCCAACCAGCTGAGACAGTTTTTTATCTGAATCAGAGAATTTGGCCTCCTTATCCTTTCTGTTCCTCTCATGACACTTTCAAACAACAATGGCTCCCTTAATTAAGTGGCCACAAGGAACATGCTTGTGCAACTTCACGCTTGTTTTCTTCCATGTTATCATGCTAGCACCTTCATATCAGCTTCAGCCAATTAAGAACACTACTGCTCAAGGGCAGAACCTTGTCATCCAGGCTACCTCCAAGGGGTATGTCAGCCACCTACCCATATGGGTGATAGACAGCAGGGAAAGAGGCGGATTCTGTTTTTGAAGGTGGAAATCACATATGAGTGACTGCAGTTAAGTGTGTTACAGTAATCTGGTTTGCTTATTTTATGCTTCACCTGCACCTAGCTTCTGTTTAGACCACTGATTTATACATAATCCCCCAGTAAAAGCAAGTAAGAACCTGCATTAAGTTTTATTAGGAGTAAACAGTTATTTCCCATTCTGTGATTTCCTTTCATATGAAAGACTCATCTATTAAAGTAATCTTGGGCTTCTCTGTCCTTTTATTCAATCCTCCTCCCTAAACACACACTCTCTCTCTGTCTCTCTGTCTCTGTCTCTCTCTCTCTCTCTCTCTCTCTCTCTCTCACTCTCTCTCTCTGACACACACACACACACACACACACACACACGGAAGAAGTGGAGGAAAAATACATCAACATCCTTCCTGTGTGAGTTCCTATGTGGATGTTTATACCTTTAAAAAGCAGAGATATGGAATTTTATCTGAATATTTTTCTCTTTACACCTAAGAATATATTTCCATAAATCAATATGGATATGCTAGCACTAATTTCTGGGTGCCAGAAAGAGTATAATAGATAAAGCACTTGACTTTTATGTGGTGAACCTGAGTTCAATCCCAGCAGCATTCTCAGTCCCTTGAAAGCCACCAGGAGTTATTCATGAGCACAAAGTCAGGAATAACTCCTGAGCATTGCCAGGCGTGGCCCCCAAAACTAAACTAGTTTCTATAGATAAAATGAAAATAAAGAAAAAATAAAAATATATGTTTTCATAGTAAGAAAAAATGTTTCTTTCCAAGTTGCCTATAAAATTATGGGATATTTTGTTGTTGCTATGCAGTCAATGTAATTTTTTAAATTAGTTTATTTAAACACTGTGGTTGTAGGATTGTTCATAATACAGTCTCACAAATACAAAGTTGTTTGTGATTGAGTTCAGTTATACAATGTACAATACCATTCACCAGTGTACATTTCTTGCCATCAATGTTCCCAGTTTTATTGAAAAATTATATCATTGAACACAATTATTAGACTTAGAGCAATTTACAAAGAAAAAAAAGATGTGGCCAATCAAAGCTTACAATTAACACTGGTGGTGGGAATGCCCCCGATTCAATGTCACTATGTACTTAAAATATTACTGTGAAATATTTGTAATTTACTTTGGTCAAAATAAAAATCATTTAATTAAAAAAAATTAGGTCAGGGCCAATAGTACAGCCAGTTTGGCATTGGCCTTGCACACAGACAATTTAATCAGAGCCAATTGATCCTGGCACTGCATGTGATCTCCAAGGAGTGATCACTGAGCACAAATCCAGGAGTAAGCTCCAACCACTGCCAAGTGACTCCCCCAAAATATACAAATTGAAGTCAGAATATGATTGTAAAATATTCTTGTGTAACTTATTCAACTATTCCTTTTCTTTAAACAGATAAAATAAATTTATCTGCATTATTTTGTTCATTAAAGAGAAGCTTGCCAAACCTTATAAATGGAATCTAGTTTTAATATACCACCCCCTCTACTTATTTTTAAACTAACCTACAATTCTAAAAAAATTGTTCCCAGGTACTAAAATGAAAATTGGTATTCTTTCCTAGTCATCATGAAGAAATCATTATTAATATTAGAAAAATCAGTAGGTGGCTATTGGTAAGGCAGCAGATATTTTTAAAGTAAAGAAAACAATAAAACCAATTTTGGTATTGTTAGTAATTGAGATGGATATTACATGCTTTGGGAACTGTGTTTGTATTACATGTCAAATACCATTACCAAAAATGTCACTAAAATGGAAGGGTCGTAGCAAAAAGCTTATCCACACCCCTGGCCAATAGCCCACTTATTTCAAGGATCATTCAATATAAAACAGACGTTTTCACTGTCTTTGGGACTCTAATAAAATTTGGCTTGTATTGCCATAAACATCTTGCCAAGGATTCACATCTAGCACACATTTTCTTTTGCATCAGTCCTAGGGCTGCATTCTTCATGGTCCCTTTCCATACTCCTTTGAATTCCCTCTCCGCATTCCTGCTAGACTCTTAAACTAGGCTATGGATTTTACTTCTGTTGAAATGTTCAAAATGGGTGGAAAATATTTAAGTCAAACTGGGAATTCTCTAAGTACATTACTGAGATCTAATTATTCCAGATGATAAAGCATTGCCTACCAATATGTCAGGATTGTGCAGCCGAATCTGCTGATATCTAAGGAGTGTCATTTGGCTATCATTGGGGTTTAGGGCTTCCAGAGGCCTGAGGTAGAAGGGGAATGGTTCTGATGCTAAACAAGAATACAAATTTTATGGCATTTTTAGCATCTTTGAGAATAAAACAGAACCACATGTGAGGCAAATTTCTAAATGAACAAATTCCAACATAAGAAGTGGCATAAGTTCCCAGTATGAGTGGGAAATTAAGCTTCTCTATGAATCTACTGATTTGGCATGCAAAAGTCGTCACCTAATCTGAAAAGAGTCACTTCTAGAATGGGAGGGACTAGATATTATAGAGAAAAGCACTTCTTGGCATACAGTTCGATACAAGTAAGAAAACTGGAGTGATATCTGAGAAGTTTGATTAGAAGACTAACCTGACTACTAATTTGAATGTTGCTAGTGCAGCATAGGGTCACCCTTGCCAATACTAACTCATGAAACCTTTAATGAGTGGAGATATTTTTTCCAAGTTGCAGTATCTTGGAAGAAAAAAAATACTTTTATTCAATTTAGAATTGTTCATCCATTGCAACATTCTCAGCAAATATTGAACATTTGTCAAATAAATTTAAAATTTTTATGTAAAGGTATAGAAAATTCAAACATATCTAGGAGTTATCATTGGTTTTTAAAGTTGTAATTGGTGGAGAGAAAATAAAAAACAAAAATTTCTTCTTTTCTCTTTCTCCTCTTTCTCTTCCTCTTCGCTCTCCTCCTCTTCCTTCTCCTCCTCTTCTTCCTCCTCTTCTCTTTCCTTACCATCTCTACCTCTTTGTCCTAATTATCCATCTCCTACTTAATTTGGAGGGCAAACCTTGTAGTGCTGGGTTCGGGGATCACTCCCTGAACTGCTCATGTGATTCTGGGGTTTAAAATGGTGTCAGCTACTTGCAAGGGAAGCTCCTTAAATTCTGTGCTTTTTCCTACTCACATTTTATTAAATATTGCATTTGTGGATGAATCTTCTAGTAAGTTGTGATAACATCTCATGAACATATTTTCTGAATGGAATAGTTCTATAGCTCAATTCATAAATGCATCAGAATAATATTGATTAATGAACTAAGAAAGGACTATTTCTAGGCACACATTTGCCTCATGTTGTCATTCTATTCCTCTGAGGGTTCCCAAAGTTTTGTTCTTTCGTTGACCATAAAATGATCAAGTCCTCCTAATATACACTGAATTATTTTTCTAATTTTATAACCCAACAAATAGCAATAGTGTACTGTATCATTTCTGATAGTGCAGGAACCTTAGAAAGTTGCATTCTACTCATTAATCAAAGACCAAGTTCAGATGTTCACCATATACCTGAAAGTAACAAATGCATGTGTTATGCCCAGAGAGAGTTCTTTATTTCAATCCCAGAGAACTTTGAAACTGATCTTTGACAGATCCCCCAAAATATTAATACAATGGTTTATTTCTCAAATGGCAGTTTGACTTCTTTGTTGTTATTGTCAAGAAGCTTATCAGGGAGGTTCTTCTAAGTAAAATAACTCCTAGTAAACTTGTTCAGTTAAGAATGAGAAGTTTTGAGGGAGGGACTTCAGAGCATAAAAACCGGCTAACCTTTGCAAAAGCTGGCTCCCTGTGTGTGACACCAGGCGGGGAAAATCCGCGAAAGTACACCGGCCCAGTGGGGCTCAGCTGTGAAAGACTGTGAGTGTGACCTGTCTATGTCTGTCTACTGTCCTCTTGCGTGAAACTCTTGCGAGTGGGGCAAAAAGAGGCTCAGAGGAGCACGGCCGCTCCGCTTCGCTACGCTACGCGGCCGTGCACTCTTTCTAAGGAAAGAACTCCATTGCAACAAGAAGGAAAAATCACACTAAGAACGGCGCTATATCACAGAAGCAAACATTTCTCTCTGGACTGTCTTCTCTGTTGCATGCTCGGGCCTAAGATTTGACCCAGTGTGAGGCTTCATCCACGGAGGACTCCCCTCCCTTAGAGGCAAGTCAGCCCATCCAGAAAGGGAGGAGCCAGAGGAGTGTGCTGCCTACATCATATAGACAATGAATACCACCACAACACGTAGAAAAACCCACAATACAAGTGTGACAATGGGGAAACAACGCAGGCCAGCATCAGACATAGAGAATGAAGATGACAATTCTGAGGACCAGATAATGACTGAACAACTAATCAACCTCTCAGATAAGGACTTTAGACTAGCAATATGGAAGGTGCTCAACAGACTCCAAGAAACCATGGATCGAGTTGAACAGAACACTAATAAGAACCAAGAAAATATGAAGGCAGAAATGACAAAACTCCAAACTGAAATAACATGTCAACTAACAGGACTGAAAAAGTCAGTAAACGAAGTGAATGACAAAATGGATAAGCTCTGGGACAGGGTATCAGAAGCTGAGAATAGACTTGGTGCTGTGGAAGATGAGATACATAACAATTCCATACAGCAGGAGAGATTGGACAAAAAACTTAAAGCAAATGAGCAGACAATGGAAAAATTAGTCAAAGAATGGGAACAGACGAAAATAGAAGTCTATGATAAGATCAACAGAAACAACTTAAGAATCATTGGAGTCCCAGAGACCCAGGAAGAAAATTTCCAGGAAGAATCAATGGTCAAGAACATCATTAAAGAGAAACTTCCAGAGCTAAAGAATATATGTGATCAAATCCTGCATGCCCGAAGAGTACCAACCAAAAGAGACCCCAGAAAAACCACCCCAAGACACATCCTAGTCACAATGACAAATCCCACAGATAGAGACAGAATTCTGAAAACAGCAAGATCAAAAGGGGAAATCATGTTCAAGCAAGCTTCCCTGAGATTTACAGCAGACCTGTCACCAGAAACGCTCAATGCCAGAAAGCAGTGGTGGGATATTGTGACAAGACTGAATGAAATGAATGCTTCACCCAGAATACTATACCCAGCAAAACTCACTTTCCGGTTTGATGGAAGAATACATGGTTTCACAGACAAAAAACAGCTCAGAAACTTCACAGACACAAAACCAGTCTTAAGAGAAAAACTGAAAGACCTAATCTAAGACAAGACTACCCAAAAGACACACCAAATTTTGAAATAAAGATGGCGTTAAATCCCAGGACAATTCTTTCTCTCAACGTCAATGGACTAAATGCACCAGTTAAGAGACACAGAGTGGCTAAATGGATCAAAAAACTCAATCCAACCTTCTGCTGCCTACAAGAAACGCACCTGAATAGTCAGAACAAACATAGACTCAAAATAAAAGGCTGGAGAAAAGTTATCCAAGCAAACAACACCCATAAAAAAGCTGGAGTGGCCATACTAATATCAGATAATGCAAACTTTATACTCAGGAAGGTTGTAAGGGACAAAGACGGACATTTTATATTAATCAAGGGGTACGTAGAGCAGGAAGAATTCACTCTCCTAAACATATATGCACCGAATGAGGGGCCAGCAAAATATTTAATACAACTGTTGACAAATCTGAAAAATAATATCAACAACAACACAATAATTGTGGGGGACCTTAACACGGCTTTGTCAACACTGGACAGGTCAACCAGACTGAAACCCAACAAGAATATACTAGACCTGAGGAGAGAAATGGAAGAAAGAGGCCTAGTGGATATATATAGGACACTCCATCCCCAGAAACCTGGATACACATTCTTCTCCAATGTACATGGGACATTCTCCAGGATAGACTACATGCTGGCACATAAAACATACCTCCATAAGATCAAGAGGATAGAAATTTTGCAGACTACCTTCGCTGACCACAAGGCTCTGAAATTATTTGTGAACTCCAAAGGGACTCAGAAGAAACACTTTAACACCTGGAAGTTAAACAGCCTCATGCTCAATAACCAGTGGGTCCGAGATGAAATCAAGGAGGAAATCAAAAGGTTCCTGGAAACAAATGACAATAAAGACACAAACTCTCAGAACTTATGGGACACAGCAAAAGCAGTACTGAGAGCAAAATTTATAGCTTTGCAAGCACACATCAGGAAGGAAGAAGGAGCTTACCTGAGTAGCTTAATGACACAGCTAATAGAACTAGAAAATGCTCAACAAAAGGACCCAAGAATAGGAAGACAGAAGAAAATAACAAAGCTGAGAGCAGAAATCAACGAAGTGGAAACTCAAAAAACAATCCGAAAGATCAACGAAAGCAGAAGTTGGTTCTTTGAAAAAATAAACAAGATTGATAGACCACTGGCAAACCTAACAAAGAAAGAGAGAGAGAGAAACTTGATAACTCGTATCAGGAATGAAAAAGGAGAGATCACTACTGATATGACAGAGATTCAAAGGGTAATCAGAAACTACTTTGAAAAACTCTACGCCACTAAAAATGAGAACCTGGAAGAAATGGATAAATTCTTGGACTCTTATAATCTTCCACGGTTGAAGGAAGAGGATGTAGCATATCTAAACACCCCCATCACCATTGATGAAATTAAAACAGTAATCAAATGTCTGCCGAAAAACAAAAGCCCAGGTCCAGATGGATTCACTAATGAATTCTATCAAACTTTCCAAGAGGAACTACTGCCAATCTTGGCAAGACTCTTTCATGAAATTGAACAAACAGAAACACTTCCAAATAGCTTTTATGAAGCCAACATCACCTTGATACTTAAACCAGACAGAGACGCTACCAAAAAAGAAAATTACAGACCAATATCACTGATGAATGCAGATGCAAAGATCCTCAACAAAATCCTGGCAAATAGGATTCAATGCCTCGTTAAGAAGATCATCCACTACGATCAAGTAGGTTTCATCCCAGGAATGCAAGGCTGGTTTAACATCCGTAAATCTATCAACATAATACACAACATCAATAACAAGAAAAATAAAAACCACATGATCATATCAATAGATGCAGAGAAAGCATTTGATAAGGTCCAACACCCATTCTTGATCAAAACTCTCAGCAAGATGGGAATGGAGGGAACCTTTCTCAATATAGTGAAGGCCATCTACCACAAGCCAGTGGCAAATATTATCCTCAATGGAGAAAAACTGAAAGCCTTCCCTCTAAATTCTGGCACAAGACAAGGCTGTCCTCTCTCACCACTCCTATTCAACATAGCACTGGAAGTACTTGCTATAGCGATTAGGCAAGAAAAGGATATCAAGGGAATCCAGATAGGAAAGGAAGAAGTCAAGCTCTCACTGTTTGCAGATGACATGATACTCTACTTAGAAAACCCTAAAGACTCTATCAAAAAGCTTCTAGAAACAATAGACTCATATAGCAAGGTGGCAGGCTACAAAATTAACACACAAAAATCAATGGCCTTTCTATATACCAATAGTAATAAGGATGAAATGGACATTAAGAAAACAACCCCATTCAAAATAGTACCACACAAACTCAAATATCTTGGAATCAACTTGACTAAATATGTGAAGGACCTATACAAAGAAAACTATAAAACTCTGCTCCAAGAAATAAGAGAGGACACACGGAAATGGAAACACATACTCTGCTCATGGATTGGCAGGATTAACATCATCAAAATGTCAATACTCCCCAAGGCATTATACTGATTTAATGCCATCCCTCTAAAGATACCCATGACATTCTTCAAAGAAGTGGATCAGACACTTTTGAAATTCATTTGGAACAATAAACACCCTCGAATAGCTAAAGCAATCATTGGGAAAAAGAATATGGGAGGAATTACTTTTCCCAACTTTAAACTGTACTACAAAGCAACAGTTATCAAAACAGCATGGTATTGGAATAAGGATAGGTCCTCAGATCAGTGGAATAGGCTTGAATACTCAGAAAATGTTCCCCAGAGATACAACCATCTAATTTTTGATAAAGGAGCAGGAAATCCTAAATGGAGCAGGGAAAGCCTCTTCAACAAGTGGTGTTGGCACAATTGGATAGCCACTTGCAAAAAATTAAACTTAGACCCCCAGCTAACATCATGTACAAAGGTAAAATCCAAATGGATTAAAGACCTCGATATCAGCCCCAAAACCATAAGATATATAGAACAGCACATAGGCAAAACACTACAGGACATTACAGGCATCTTCAAGGAGGAAACTGCACTCTCCAAGCAAGTGAAAGCAGAGATTAACAGATGGGAATATATTAAGCTGAGAAGCTTCTGCACCTCAAAGGAAATAGTGCCCAGGATACAAGAGCCACCCACTGAGTGGGAGAAACTATTCACCCAATACCCATCAGATAAGGGGCTAATCTCCAAAATATACAAGGCACTGACAGAACTTTACAAGAAAAAAACATCTAACCCCATCAAAAAATGGGGAGAAGAAATGAACAGACACTTTGACAAAGAAGAAATACGCATGGCCAAAAGACACATGAAAAAATGCTCCACATCACTAATCATCAGGGAGATGCAAATCAAAACAACGATGAGATACCACCTCACACCCCAGAGACTGGCACACATCACAAAGAATGAGAATAAACAGTGTTGGCGGGGATGTGGAGAGAAAGGAACTCTTATCCACTGCTGGTGGGAATGCTGTCTAGTTCAACCTTTATGGAAAGCGATATGGAGATTCCTCCAAAAACTGGAAATCGAGCTCCCATACGATCCAGCTATACCACTCCTAGGAATATACCCTAGGAACACAAAAATACAATACAAAAACCCCTTCCTTACACCTATATTCATTGCAGCTCTATTTACCATAGCAAGACTCTGGAAACAACCAAGATGCCCTTCAACAGACGAATGGCTAAAGAAACTGTGGTACATATACACAATGGAATATTATGCAGCTGTCAGGAGAGATGAAGTCATGAAATTTTCCTATACATGGATGTACATGGAATCTATTATGCTGAGTGAAATAAGTCAGAGAGAGAGAGAAAAACGCAGAATGGTCTCACTCATCTATGGGTTTTAAGAAAAATGAAAGACACCCTTGTAATAATAATTTTCAGACACAAAAGAGAAAAGAGCTGGAAGTTCCAGCTCACCTCAGGAAGCTCACCACAAAGAGTGATGAGTTTAGTTAGAGAAATAACTACATTTTGAACTGTCCTAATATTGAGAATGTATGAGGGAAATGTAGAGCCTGTTTAGGGTACAGGCGGGGGTTGGGTAGGGAGGAGGGAGATTTGGGACTTGGGTGATGGGAATGTTGCACTGGTGATCGGTGGTGTTCCTTTTATGACTGAAACCCAAACACAATCATGTATGTAATCAAGGTGTTTAAATAAAAAAAATTATGCATTAAAAAAAAAGAATGAGATGTTTCTTGTTCTGATAACTACTTATTAAAATTTCTTTGGGAATTGTTCTGTTCTCCTTTATTGTTTCTTCGTACTTTCAAAGCTTTCATTCTAACCACTAAGAATTCAGGATATTAGGCCATTCTTTATATCTCTCTGTAAATTACCAAAAATGAACTTTATACAATGTTTCACATGTTAAAAGAAGTAAATCATGTTTACTTGCGCTTAAAAATTTAGGGGCTGGAGAGATAGCATGGAGGTAAGGTGTTTGTCTTGCATGCAGAAGGATGGTGCTTCGAATCCTGGCATCCCACATGGTCCCCTGAGCATGCCAGAAGCGATTTCTGAGCCAGGAGTAACCCCTGGCACTGCCAGGTGTGACCAAAAACAAAACAAAACAAAACAAAAAATAAAAATACCTTAATATTTTATACACGTTTATTTATTTATTTGGTTTTTGGGCCATATCCAGTGACACTCAGGGGGTACTCCTGTCTATGCACTGAGAAATCGCTCCTGGCTTGGGGGACCATATGGGATGCCGAGAGATCGAACCGTGGTCCATCCTAGGCTAGTGCATGCAAGGCAGATGCCTTACCACTTGCGTTACCACTCCTGCCCCAATATACATTTATTTTAATATAATAGATCTTCATGTTACTACTGCAGATTCCCAAGTTTAAATATAAGAATGGTGTTACCTTACAGAGCAGTACCACTCACTGAAGTAGCCACTAAGTATTAGCTTGTTAAATATGAATTTAAAATAAATTAAAAAATTTATTTCATCTGTCATTTTTGCCACCTTTTAAGCATTTCACAGCCTTTGATGACTATCATCTACTGTTAGAACAAATTGGTAAATAACTTTTCAGTCATCTTAGAGAGTTTTGTTGAATAATATAGAACACTGTTATAAGATTCTTGTTGTTTAAATTTTATAAAAAAAATTAACAAAAGCAACTTTATATCTTGCATTTCCCCAAATATAAGACATATAAATACTGTTGCAAAATTTCTGTACAATCATGTGTTTTGATTTGCATTGCTTATTTTTACACTTGGGAAACATCAGAAAGGTCATAGGACTTGCCTCATAATCTACAAATGGTTAGTGAGTGAATCAGGTAGAATGAAAGCTGACAACCTAGACCAGTTAATCTATGGAGAATCAAGGTGCCAGATATAATGGGGATGAATTTCACTAGTGAAAACAATTTCAAACAGGCCACTGGCAAATGTCAACTTCTGTGTAAATATTATTTATGCACACTGAAATAGAAATGTGCTCATTGTTTTTTTTTTATTTAGTCACCATGAAACTAACAAAAATTAATTTATGATTGAGTTTCAGGTTCAAAATGTTTCAACACCAATTCCTTCACCAGTGTCCACTTCCTTCCACCAATGTCTCCTTACCCTCATTTGCCTCCCACTTATTAGTCTTATTCTGTAAGAGGTGCTCATATATATAAACATATGTGTATATATATATATATATATATATATACATTTTTGCACTGTGGTTTATTGTACTCTTGGTGGAGGAAAGCATTCAACCAGTAGAAAGATAATTTTCTTCTTGGCACTGATCCCTTATTTACTTTGTAGTGATGACATCATTAAAGTTATGTAATATAGACATGTAAATGTAGAAAATAGTTTTGAACTTTTGAAAAAATTTTGGTCTGTTTGTTTGCTTTAGGGTCACACCCAGTGATTCTCAGGTTATATTTCTGGCTCTTCACTCAGAAATCATTACAGGTTGGCTCAGGGGACCATATACGATACCTAAAATTGAATTGAGTTGGGCCTATGCAACACAAGAGCCCTACCCATGGTATTGCTCTGGCTCCAATTTTACATTTTTAGATTTGAATGAAGAATATTTAGACATTGAGAAAATTAGATTAGTTCAATTCTTGGAAACAGAGCAATTGACTTGATTAGAAATGGACACCAGAGACACAGTCTATGGTTTAAGGTACTTATTTGACTTGCACATGCCCAACCCCAACTCAATCTTGGCATCATATATGGTTCTCTGTGAATCACTAGAAGTTATCCCTCTGCACAGAGCCAGGAGTAAGATCTGAGTACAGCCAATGCACCCATCCTCAATTAAAAAATAGTGATCTATTGAAACTAGACTATATTATCAATTATTATTAATTATTATTAATATTATTCAATAAGTAACATTTCAGGAAATTTACAAACTGGTAGTTAAAATCAATTATTACTAAAATTGAATCATGTAAACTTAAATTAATAATATTATAAACAAAAGTAAAGATACTTAAGGGTAATCATTTCTTAATTATATTTTTTGTCTGTGCTCTAGTTTATAGTTAATATCTTTACACAGAAATGCTATATAATAATGTACTAATGCACATTTTTTACAAATCACCTGTAACTGAAATGCTCTGCTATCTATTTTAATTATTATTACCTCTGATGCTATTTTTTTGCAATAGAACCAAGTATTATTGTTCGATATGTGCAGTTATGCTACTCACGACCACCATAAAAATTTTATATAGCTGAGATTTTTGTTCTCCCATTCAGCACCCTTAGATCATAGTTCTAATGATTGTGTTAGGACTGTTTCCACCTGAAATTGTCTAATCTCTTTCTTTATTTCTTTGTACTCTTCATATGTGTGAGATCACCTAGTGTTTATCTTTTTTCTTTCTGACTCACTTCACTTAGCGTGACTTCCTCCAAATACATCCAATTTGCAGCAAACTGTAAACTTTAATTTTTTCTTATATTTTTGTAGTATCCTGTTGTAAGTCAGTCCCTGAAGAGGTTGACTGATGGAGGGATGGAGGATGAGGCCTTTCTCTTCCAGCTCGGAGCACGCGTCTGCCACCCTGTCTAGCCGACGGTTCTGAGGTGAAACGGCGGGTAAACAGCTCGCAGACAGTCAGGCTTGTGGAAAAATTAGCTTTATTCGGTGGACAAGACTGAAGTCCCAAGACTCAGCCTCAGTTCCAGCAAAAAGCCCCCGCCTTCCACAGACCCTTGTTTTTATCCCCCAGAATCAGGTACCACCCAATGGTGGGATCAGATACCAACCAATGGTGGAAGCAGAATCAGGTACTACCCTAGGGTGGGGGCAGAATGCCAGATCACACCCTACGGTAGGACACAATCACCAATCAGGTTAGGGTGAGTAACATAGTAATCCCCTAAAATATTTACATACACAACAGTATCCCAGTGTGTGGCGTGTGTATTTGTGTGTGCATGCACATGTACAGTTTGTGTGCATGCCTATGTGTATCACTGTTTCTTTTTCAGTTCATCTGCTGTTGAGCACTTGGGTTGTTTCCAGATCGTGGCTGTTGTACATGATGCTGGGTTGAACATAGGTATGCTATGTCTTTTTAAAATAATGACTTCATGATGTTTGTGTATGTGTCTTGGGGCTAGATACCAAGGAGTGGAATTGCAGGATCAAATGCAAGCTCTATTTCTACTCTGTCAAGTCTCAAGCCATTTTCCAAAGAAGCTAAACAGAGCAGCAGATCAATCAGCAGTGAATAACAGTTTTTGTTTTACTGCCATGCTTCCTGCCAGCACTTGTTGTTTGCAGACTTTTGATCTTGGTCATTTATGCTGATATGAAGTGATACCTCATTGTTTTTTATTTTAATATACCTAAAAATTAGTGATGATTAACATTTTTCCTATGCCTATTGACCATCTTTGAGTCATATTTGAGAAATTGTCTGTCAATCTCTTCCCTTAAATATTTTATGGGTTTGTTAATCTATTTAATTTATTATTCTTTTTTGGTGTTTGGGCCACATTCTGTGACACTTAGGGGTTACTCCTGGTTATGCGCTCAGAAATTGCTCCTGGCTTGGGGAACCATATGGCACGCCTGGGAATCAAACTGCAGTTCATCCTAGGTTAGCGCTTACAAGGCAAATAAATGCCTTACCACTTGCACCATTGCTCCAGCCCCTTAATTTGTTAATTTAATTAATTTGAGAATGCTGCACAATTTATACCTGGAATATTTCCATATTAAATATAACCTAAGAGGCCAATGAGTTTTCTCATCTTGCTGTTTTTCTAAAAGTCCTTTCCTCAATTAGAAATACTTTATTCTTGCCACAAATACTGTCTATTAATATTTTTTCAAGTGTTATTTTATTGCTTTAATTTATTGGGATAAAGTAACTTATTTTTCTTTTTTGTTATTTTCCCATAACAATATTATAGGAAACCTTGGACTAATCTTCAAAGATCAACAATATTTCTTAATAGGGGAAAGGAGCAAAAAATATAATTCTTAGCTTTTAGAGTGAACTGAGATACCTCCTGAGCCTAGCACAGCAAAGCCAACATCAGTGAACTATAGTTAAATTTTAAATAAAGTTTATCCTTGACTTTCATCCATTTTCTGCATGGATATTCCTAATAATAAAACATTATCAAATAAATGTATTTCCTCAGGCCTCATTTCACTTTCTTATGTATTCCTTAAAGTTCTGGAATCTTAATGTTATTGTCTACTTCTCAAACATCCCTCTTATTTCCTCATTTTCTCTCTACCTCTGTGTTTCAGAGATGTTTAATGTTTCCAAAATAAATAAATATTTATATTAGGCTAATAATAGACTATTTAGCATTTATAAACTCTGAACCAAATCTTTATCCCTTAAATATATGCAGACTCTTGCTCCAAATGGATACTAAATCCACGATCAACAGGACACAGAATCTGAATGGCAATAATCAATTCTCAAAGAAGACTGCTATTCAATTTGACCTGCATTACTTCTCTGGCATATTTTGATATTTGGCAAGCTCTGTTGGTACTCATGGTCATGCTAGATGTCTGATCATTTGGTATTAAATAATCCTCAGTCATAATTTCCCATAATGAGCTGAATATTTCATCCCAAGTAACTTGGCTTTAGTAATTTTATTATAACATGAAAGTGATAGATACAGTTTGAAACTTGAGCAATTCCGGAAAGCAAAAGCAACCTACAAGATACTTACTTTTATGTCACATGCCAGTGTTATGCTAATGTCTCTTCCACAGCTCAACTAGAAAGACTCTACATTGTTCTTACTAATAACAGAAGAGAGACAGAATCTGTAGTGTGGTTCATAGTTCAACTGGTAAGAGAATGGGTGCTCTATTATAACCACTTAAAAGAATGAGGCTGAATTACAGTGCTGAGAGAATATTCTTCAAATGGACAATTGTTTAGCCAGTGATCTGGCTTAGACACATCGTTGAAGTGGGAAATGGCTTGAAATAAGTTATTTAGTGGTTTAAAATATCTAAAATTTTGGGATGGCACAGTATTACAGTGGGTAGAGCATTGCACGCAGCTGACCTGGGTTCAATTCCTGGCATCCCATATGAACCTTCTCCCCAGTACCTCGAGGAGTTCTTCCTGGATGCAGAGCCAGGATTAACCTCAGAGCACTGACAGATCTGGGCCAAACAAACAAAAGAAATATCTAAAGTCATGGGCAAACTTAGAAGGAACATGAATGAAAGATTAGTGATGATGGAGAACGCAGTTAGAACTATTAAATTGCGTATAAAATGTAAGTAACTTAGTGTCACAGAAGAGAAACCAAACAATAAAGCAGACAGGATAAATGTCACCCTTCCTCTATCCCCAGTTACTTCACAATTTGTGCAATAGACATTTTGAATTGAGTGGCTCTGCAGAATCATACAGCAGTAACATTGAGGTGCTGTTATACTATTCAGTGTTAACTCACCATGACTAATAATAAGACACTACAAAGGTGCCATTTTTTTTTAAAAGAAACCAAGTTGGTATTTGGAGAAAAGTTTTTACTTTGGTCTCCTTTACACTCTGTAAGCGACATTAGTTAATTCTAATTGATTGTGTTATATTTCATGGAGGTTGACATTTTCTGACTTGGCCAGAATCACTACACAGGCATTCACAAAGTAGTCTACTAACATGGGGTTTTACCTTAAACAAAGGAATAAAAGTATAGTAGAGAAGTACAATGTGATCAGATGATTATAAAATTTGACACATCCCTATAAAGATGGGATCCTATTCGTCATGGTGTGGCATGCATGTTAAAATCAATGATGATTTTGTGCTGCTCTCTAATAGGCAAACTATATTATTTGGAGAACCAAGGAGTTAAAAATAGAAGTGACTCAATTCACTCTCACTCCCATTGGCCTACTTGGGGAATCTGCTTCATATTCCTGCAGCTATTGGTTCTGTGGGTCTGGGATCTAAACTCTTTTTTTTTTTTTTTTGGTTTTTGGGCCACACCCATTTGACGCTCAGGGGTTACTCCTGGCTATGTGCTCAGAAATCGCTCCTGGCTTGGGGGGACCATATGGGACACCAGGGGATCGAACCGTGGTCCGTTCCTTGGCTAGCGCTTGTAAGGCAGACACCTTACCTCTAGCGCCACCTTCCCGGCCCCAGGGATCCAAACTCTTAAAAAGATTTCTTTCATCCAAAAATACAGTAGTTTTCCATGCTTCTAATGATCATTTAGAGATTTCTCCTCCTAGGCTTTCTTTGTTAGTGAAGAAAACAGACCAGTTAGCTAATAAAATTGACCCCAGTCACCATGAGGCGATAAGGTTGTTAGTAAATATTATGGGAAGGTATAGAATTACTTTTATCACTGCTTATACATTTTGATATATTTTGGATTTCTCTTTTTTTCCTTGGATTGGGGATCCCAAGTGATGCTTAGGTGGTTCAGAGATCCAGTCCAGCCACTGTTAGTAATCTGGACCAGCAGTTCAATGCAAAGACTTGGGCACTTGTAGTGCTAGGAATTACCTAGGCTCTCAATAGCTGCTCATGAGCTTCCAGTGCTGTGCCCTGTGGTGTTCAAAAGACCTTATGGAGCTGGGAATCCAATGTGGGCCAAGTACATGTAGAATGCACCTGAAGCTCTATGTTATTTCTTCAGTTTTAAATGTAAATAAAACTACAGCAGCATGGCCTGATAAGGACACGGTCACTTGACATTAGTACTCTCAGGGATGAGGGTTCATTGGGCAAACCATGTCAAACATCACATATGATGGAGTGGGAGAAGTACTTTGCAATATGTGGTGGAACAAAGAAACAATGAGTCTCCATTCAATCTTGGAATAAATTGCAATCATCTTGACAATAGGCTTATGGAGTCAATCAATTCCACAGAATGTGTAAGTAATAGAAATCTTGGAGAAGCTATGCTGAAAGAAATAAACCTACTGTGAAAATCTGTGTGAGCTATACAGGTAACTGTATAGGCTGTAATAGAAATTTCTGGAGTCCTGCTTAGATGTTTTTATTTTAAAGAAGAGTGAGTGTATTTAACTCTTACCTGCTGTAAACATGCTCGTGGTCAGATCTCAGCTGCTTCCTTCCAAGGAGATTTTTTTGGTCAAATGGTAGCCCTCTATCTTGGTAAATGATTTGATTTTCTTCCACAAGTATCTAAGAGAACAGATAAAAATTTAGCGTCCTTCTCTTACTCTTTCTACAGTGAAAATCCTACTTTAGAATTCCTCATGGGATTAAACTGAACTTAGTAATTAGTTGAAATGTTTTCCTATGTTTCTTTCCTGTTCTCCTACCACTCACTTTAGGAATTAGAGCTTTTGCATTGATATAATAATTTATAAATAACTCAAATAAATAAGATAAATAAAATGATCTGCTTTTGACTTGAATATTTTACTTTCCTCCTGATATTATTTCCTCAATAAATAATAGTTACACAAGAATTCTCATAAGTCTCTCTTTCTAGGGAAGCTGACCCAGGATAATATATAAAACAAATTTCTAAGAATCCTTATATATGTTAAATCTAAATTCTAGTAGTTAAAAAGAATTTTAATAAATTAAGATCTTATTATCTTAAAGATGTGTATGTAGGCAAGTATGCACATAAAATTACATATATAGCGGTTTCTTCTCTGCCTTAACTGCATTTTCCTACCCTGTAGCAAGATTCCTACCATAGACTGGTCCTCCTGGCCTTCATACTATCTTTTTAACTATCTCACCAATATTATTTTATGTCTGTCCCTCTCCTTCATTTCACTCAGCATAATATTCTCTATGTCCATCATGTATAAGCAAATTTCATGAATTCATTTTGCCTAATATCTGCATATTATTCCATTGTGAATATGTATCACAGTTTCTTTATCCACTAATATGTTCTCTGGCACTTGAATTGTTTCCAGATTCTGGCTATTGTGAATACTGCTGCAGTAAACATAGATGTGCAGAAGACTATTCTGCACTGCATATTTTGACTCCTATATTTCTAGGAATGATTGTTGGTCATATGGAAGCTCAATGGACCACTGTGACAAGGATAGTTGGAAATGAACACTCTGGACAATTATTAGGTGCTAAAAAGAGATAAAGTGATATGAATGATACCACTTCAGTAACAATATTGCAAACCACATTATTTAAGAGGAAAAAATGGAAGCGAGAAAAAGGGAAGAAATTGTCTGCTACAGAGGCAGTCAGAGGAGAAGGCAGGGTGGAGATTGTGGTGGAAATGAAGACACTGGTGGTGAGAAATGTGCACAAGGGAAGGGTATTGTACATTATATGACTGAAATTCAATCTCAAACAACTTTGTAACTGTGTATATCATGATAATCCAAATAAAGAATTTATTTTAAAAAGTATGTCTGGGGAACATTCTTTGAGTACTCAAGCCTATTCCACTGATCTGAGGGTCTGTCTTTATTTAAATACCATGCTGTTTTGATAACTATTGCTTTATAAGACAGCTCCTAAATGGAGCAAGGAAACCTCTTCAACAAGTGGTGTTGGCACAACTGGTTAGCCACTTGCAAAAAAACAAAAGTGAACTTAGACCTCCAGCTAACACCATGTACAAAGGTAAAATCCAAATGGATTAAAGACCTTGATATCAGACCTGAAACCATAAGGTATCTAGAATGACATGTAGGTAAAACACTCCATGACATTGAGACTAAAGGCATCTTTAAGGAGGAAATGGCACTTTCCAAACAAGTGGAAGCAGAGATAAATGGGACTATATTAAGCTGAGAAACTTCTGTACCTCAAAGGAAAAAGTGTCCAGAATACAAGAGCCACCCACTGAGTTGAAGAAATTATTCACCCAATACCCATCAGATAAGGGGCTAATATCCAAAGTATCCAAACTTTACAAGAAATAAACATTTAATCCCATCAAAAATGGGGAGAAGAAATGAACAGACACTTTGCTAAAGAAGAATACACATGCCCAAAAGGCACATGAAAAATTGTTCCACATCACTAATCATCAGGGAGATGCAAATCAAAACAACTATGAGGTATCATCTCACACCACAGAGATTGGCGCACATCACAATGAATGAGAACAAGCGGTGTTGGCGGGGATGTGAAGAGAAAGGAATTGTTATTCAATGCTGGTGGGAATGCTGTCTAGTCCAACTTTTATGGAAAGCAATAGGGAGCTTCCTCCAAAAACTGGAAATCAAGCTCTCATATGATCCAACTATACCATTTCTAGGGCTATACCCTCGGAACACAAAATACAATACAAAAACACCTTCTTCACACTTCATTGCAGCACTATTTAAATAGCCAGAATCTGAAAACAACCAAGATGCCCTTCAACAGATGAATGGCTATAGACACTGTAGTACATATACACAATGGAATATTATGGAGCCATCAGGAGATATTAAGTCATAAAATTTTCCTATACATGAAAGTACATGAAATCTTATGCTGAGTGAAATAAGTATGAGGAAGAGAGATAGATGCAGAAATAATCTTGGTCATCTATGGGTTTTAAGAAAAATGAAAGACATTTTTGCAATAATCCTCAGAGATTAAAGGGAGGAGGGCTAGAAGGTTCAGCTCATGACATGAAGCTCACCACAAAGAGTGATGAGTGCTGTTAGAGAAATAACTACATTGAGAACTATCCTAACAATGTGAATGAATGAGGGAAGTAGAAAACCTATCTAGAGTACAGACTGGGGTGGGGTGGGGAGGAGGGAGATTCAGGACATTGGTGATGGGAATGTTGCACTGGTGAAGTGGGGTGTTCTATACATGACTGAAACCCAACTACAATCATATTTGTAATCACTATATTTAAATAAAGATATTTAAAAAAGTAAATTATGCACACTTCAAGTTATATATAATAAATCACATTTTTATATTTTCAAATCTTTATTACTTCACTGAAAATCTTTTATTTTATTTGTACTTGTATATGAAAGTTCTAGATGCTCATCACTAAAAATCAACATCCATACTACCTTACATTCACCAGTGAAAGTCTAATTTTATCCTTCACCATACATTTGATCCTATTTTACTTGATTTGCTCACCCACTTACCCTTTCCCGTCTTGTAACCACTAATTAGGGATTAGACAGTCTCCAATGCAAACAAACCATGAGACATAATAGAATTAACAGCTGAAGAGGTTGTTGGGTGGAGGTGGGGGGGCAAGTGGGTGGGAAGGGACTGTGCAATAATGGTGGAGGGATCTTGAGACATTGGTGAAAGATTAGTGTAGTGTCACTGCTAATATAGAACAATGACTTCAATATCATTGTAAACTATACCTCAATAAAAATGAAATGGAAAAAGTTTTTGATGTTTCAATAGATGAATAAGACAATTTTATTTCCCAAATGCTCTGGGAACTTTTACTTTTCAACAGTATGAAAAGCTAAGGTTCAAATACTCAGTAGTGGACATGCTTGTTTCAGTGACTTGTGGGTACATGCATTTTCTTCTTAGAATGGAATGTAGGCTGTATGCCTGCATGGGAGTGCCTGGGATGAATACATGACTCAATCACATGTTTTGGAAAAGTACCAGTAGGCACATAGTCTGCTAAATAGAGTACAGGTGAAGTAGTTTTGATTTATAAATTTATTTTGAGAAGATTTTTGTATTAGACAACAATCAAGACTTTCAAAATAGGACTGGATCTAATTCTTTGAACTTCAATATAAATTTATTTTCATAATTATAGATATTTTGTTAATATAATCATTTTTAAATAACTAAAATGAGAAGAATGATAAGATCATCTGCCCTTTAGACATAGATCTCTGTATGGTACTTATAAATGATGAATGAAAAGATACCCAATGACTTGCAAAAATCAACATCTCAGCAGGAATAAACAGGATAGATCAAAAGATCTGAATCTGAAAACTGTCCAAAATTAAAAAAAAACTTTATTTGCATGCTAAAAGCTTTACTGAAGCCACATGTGTGGTTATTGAAATATCTGATAAATGTCAAAGTGAATCTGGCCCAGCATTTTAGTACATTTGGTTTAGTTTCATTAACTATTTAATTTTGAAGTTGGCCTTGTCATCCATCCCTCAGGTGCCAAGAATACCAAAAGGAGGCTCCCTGTGTGTGACACCAGGCGGGGAAAATCCGCGAAAGTACACCGGCCCAGTGGGGCTCAGCTGTGAAAGACTGTGAGTGTGACCTGTCTATGTCTGTCTACTGTCCTCTTGCGTGAAACTCTTGCGAGTGGGGCAAAAAGAGGCTCAGAGGAGCACGGCCGCTCCGCTTCGCTACGCGGCCGTGCACTCTTTCTAAGGAAAGAACTCCATTGCAACAAGAAGGAAAAATCACACTAAGAACGGCGCTATATCACAGAAGCAAACATTTCTCTCTGGACTGTCTTCTCTGTTGCATGCTCGGGCCTAAGATTTGACCCAGTGTGAGGCTTCATCCACGGAGGACTCCCCTCCCTTAGAGGCAAGTCAGCCCATCCAGAAAGGGAGGAGCCAGAGGAGTGTGCTGCCTACATCATATAGACAATGAATACCACTACAACACGTAGAAAAACCCACAATACAAATGTGACAATGGGGAAACAGCGCAGGCCAGCATCAGACATAGAGAATGAAGATGACAATTCTGAGGACCAGATAATGACTGAACAACTAATCAACCTCTCAGATAAGGACTTTAGACTAGCAATATGGAAGGTGCTCAACAGACTCCAAGAAACCATGGATCGAGTTGAACAGAACACTAATAAGAACCAAGAAAATATGAAGGCAGAAATGACAAAACTCCAAACTGAAATAACATGTCAACTAACAGGCCTGAAAAACTCAGTAAACGAAGTGAATGACAAAATGGATAAGCTCTGGGACAGGGTATCAGAAGCTGAGAATAGACTTGGTGCTGTGGAAGATGAGATACATAACAATTCCATACAGCAGGAGAGATTGGACAAAAAACTTAAAGCAAATGAGCAGACAATGGAAAAATTAGTCAAAGAATGGGAACAGACGAAAATAGAAGTTTATGATAAGATCAACAGAAACAACTTAAGAATCATTGGAGTCCCAGAGACCCAGGAAGAAAATTTCCAGGAAGAATCAATGGTCAAGAACATCATTAAAGAGAAACTTCCAGAGCTAAAGAATATATGTGATCAAATCCTGCATGCCCGAAGAGTACCAACCAAAAGAGACCCCAGAAAAACCACCCCAAGACACATCCTAGTCACAATGACAAATCCCACAGATAGAGACAGAATTCTGAAAACAGCAAGATCAAAAGGGGAAATCATGTTCAAGCAAGCTTCCCTGAGATTTACAGCAGACCTGTCACCAGAAACGCTCAATGCCAGAAAGCAGTGGTGGGATATTGTGACAAGACTGAATGAAATGAATGCTTCACCCAGAATACTATACCCAGCAAAACTCACTTTCCGGTTTGATGGAAGAATACATGGTTTCACAGACAAAAAACAGCTCAGAAACTTCATAGACACAAAACCAGTCTTAAGAGAAAAACTGAAAGACCTAATCTAAGACAAGACTACCCAAAAGACACACCAAATTTTGAAATAAAGATGGCGTTAAATCCCAGGACAATTCTTTCTCTCAACGTCAATGGACTAAATGCACCAGTTAAGAGACACAGAGTGGCTAAATGGATCAAAAAACTCAATCCAACCTTCTGCTGCCTACAAGAAACGCACCTGAATAGTCAGAACAAACATAGACTCAAAATAAAAGGCTGGAGAAAAGTTATCCAAGCAAACAACACCCATAAAAAAGCTGGAGTGGCCATACTAATATCAGATAATGCAAACTTTATACTCAGGAAGGTTGTAAGGGACAAAGACGGACATTTTATATTAATCAAGGGGTACGTAGAGCAGGAAGAATTCACTCTCCTAAACATATATGCACCGAATGAGGGGCCAGCAAAATATTTAATACAACTGTTGACAAATCTGAAAAATAATATCAACAACAACACAATAATTGTGGGGGACCTTAACATGGCTGTGTCAACACTGGACAGGTCAACCAGACTGAAACCCAACAAGAATATACTAGACCTGAGGAGAGAAATGGAAGAAAAAGGCCTAGTGGATATATATAGGACACTCCATCCCCAGAAACCTGGATACACATTCTTCTCCAATGTACATGGGACATTCTCCAGGATAGACTACATGCTGGCACATAAAACATACCTCCATAAGATCAAGAGGATAGAAATTTTGCAGACTACCTTCGCTGACCACAAGGCTCTGAAATTATTTGTGAACTCCAAAGGGACTCAGAAGAAACACTTTAACACCTGGAAGTTAAACAGCCTCATGCTCAATAACCAGTGGGTCCGAGATGAAATCAAGGAGGAAATAAAAAGGTTCCTGGAAACAAATGACAATAAAGACACAAACTCTCAGAACTTATGGGACACAGCAAAAGCAGTACTGAGAGGAAAATTTATAGCTTTGCAAGCACACATCAGGAAGGAAGAAGGAGCTTACCTGAGTAGCTTAATGACACAGCTAATAGAACTAGAAAATGCTCAACAAAAGGACCCAAGAACAGGAAGACAGAAGGAAATAACAAAGCTGAGAGCAGAAATCAACGAAGTGGAAACTCAAAAAACAATCCGAAAGATCAACGAAAGCAGAAGTTGGTTCTTTGAAAAAATAAACAAGATTGATAGACCACTGGCAAACCTAACAAAGAAAGAGAGAGAGAGAAACTTGATAACTCGTATCAGGAATGAAAAAGGAGAGATCACTACTGATATGACAGAGATTCAAAGGGTAATCAGAAACTACTTTGAAAAACTCTACGCCACTAAAAATGAGAACCTGGAAGAAATGGATAAATTCTTGGACTCTTATAATCTTCCACGGTTGAAGGAAGAGGATGTAGCATATCTAAACACCCCCATCACCATTGACGAAATTAAAACAGTAATCAAATGTCTGCCGAAAAACAAAAGCCCAGGTCCAGATGGATTCACTAATGAATTCTATCAAACTTTCCAAGAGGAACTACTGCCAATCTTGGCAAGACTCTTTCATGAAATTGAACAAACAGAAACACTCCCAAATAGCTTTTATGAAGCCAACATCACCTTGATACCTAAACCAGACAGAGACGCTACCAAAAAAGAAAATTACAGACCAATATCACTGATGAATGCAGATGCAAAGATCCTCAACAAAATCCTGGCAAATAGGATTCAATGCCTCATTAAGAAGATCATCCACTACGATCAAGTAGGTTTCATCCCAGGAATGCAAGGCTGGTTTAACATCCGTAAATCTATCAACATAATACACAACATCAATAACAAGAAAAATAAAAACCACATGATCATATCAATAGATGCAGAGAAAGCATTTGATAAGGTCCAACACCCATTCTTGATCAAAACTCTCAGCAAGATGGGAATGGAGGGAACCTTTCTCAATATAGTGAAGGCCATCTACCACAAGCCAGTGGCAAATATTATCCTCAATGGAGAAAAACTGAAAGCCTTCCCTCTAAATTCTGGCACAAGACAAGGCTGTCCTCTCTCACCACTCCTATTCAACATAGCACTGGAAGTACTTGCTATAGCGATTAGGCAAGAAAAGGATATCAAGGGAATCCAGATAGGAAAGGAAGAAGTCAAGCTCTCACTGTTTGCAGATGACATGATACTCTACTTAGAAAACCCTAAAGACTCTATCAAAAAGCTTCTAGAAACAATAGACTCATATAGCAAGGTGGCAGGCTACAAAATTAACACACAAAAATCAATGGCCTTTCTATACACCAACAGTAATAAAGAAGAAATGGACATTAAGAAAACAACCCCATTCACAATAGTACCACACAAACTCAAATATCTTGGAATCAACTTGACTAAATATGTGAAGGACCTATACAAAGAAAACTATAAAACTCTGCTCCAAGAAATAAGAGAGGACACACGGAAATGGAAACACATACCCTGCTCATGGATTGGCAGGATTAACATCATCAAAATGTCAATACTCCCCAAGGCATTATACAGATTTAATGCCATCCCTCTAAAGATACCCATGACATTCTTCAAAGAAGTGGATCAGACACTTTTGAAATTCATTTGGAACAATAAACACCCTCGAATAGCTAAAGCAATCATTGGGAAAAAGAATATGGGAGGAATTACTTTTCCCAACTTTAAACTGTACTACAAAGCAACAGTTATCAAAACAGCATGGTATTGGAATAAGGATAGGTCCTCAGATCAGTGGAATAGGCTTGAATACTCAGAAAATGTTCCCCAGAGATACAACCATCTAATTTTTGATAAAGGAGCAGGAAATCCTAAATGGAGCAGGGAAAGCCTCTTCAACAAGTGGTGTTGGCACAATTGGATAGCCACTTGCAAAAAATTAAACTTAGACCCCCAGCTAACATCATGTACAAAGGTAAAATCCAAATGGATTAAAGACCTCGATATCAGCCCCAAAACCATAAGATATATAGAACAGCACATAGGCAAAACACTCCAGGACATTACAGGCATCTTCAAGGAGGAAACTGCACTCTCCAAGCAAGTGAAAGCAGAGATTAACAGATGGGAATATATTAAGCTGAGAAGCTTCTGCACCTCAAAGGAAATAGTGCCCAGGATACAAGAGCCCCCCACTGAGTGGGAGAAACTATTCACCCAATACCCATCAGATAAGGGGCTAATCTCCAAAATATACAAGGCACTGACAGAACTTTACAAGAAAAAAAACATCTAACCCCATCAAAAAATGGGGAGAAGAAATGAACAGACACTTTGACAAAGAAGAAATACGCATGGCCAAAAGACACATGAAAAAATGTTCCACATCACTAATCATCAGGGAGATGCAAATCAAAACAACGATGAGATACCACCTCACACCCCAGAGAATGGCACACATCACAAAGAATGAGAATAAACAGTGTTGGCGGGGATGTGGAGAGAAAGGAACTCTTATCCACTGCTGGTGGGAATGCTGTCTAGTTCAACCTTTATGGAAAGCGATATGGAGATTCCTCCAAAAACTGGAAATCGAGCTCCCATACGATCCAGCTATACCACTCCTAGGAATATACCCTAGGAACACAAAAATACAATACAAAAACCCCTTCCTTACACCTATATTCATTGCAGCTCTATTTACCATAGCAAGACTCTGGAAACAACCAAGATGCCCTTCAACAGATGAATGGCTAAAGAAACTGTGGTACATATACACAATGGAATATTATGCAGCTGTCAGGAGAGATGAAGTCATGAAATTTTCCTATACATGGATGTACATGGAATCTATTATGCTGAGTGAAATAAGTCAGAGAGAGAGAGAAAAACGCAGAATGGTCTCACTCATCTATGGGTTTTAAGAAAAATGAAAGACACCCTTGTAATAATAATTTTCAGACACAAAAGAGAAAAGAGCTGGAAGTTCCAGCTCACCTCAGGAAGCTCGCCACAAAGCGTGATGAGTTTAGTTAGAGAAATAACTACATTTTGAACTGTCCTAATATTGAGAATGTATGAGGGAAATGTAGAGCCTGTTTAGGGTACAGGCGGGGGTTGGGTGGGGAGGAGGGTGATTTGGGACTTGGGTGATGGGAATGTTGCACTGGTGATGGGTGGTGTTCCTTTTATGACTGAAACCGAAACACAATCATGTATGTAATCAAGGTGTTTAAATAAAAAAAAAATTAAAAAAAAAATGCATCACATAGGGAGAAAAAAAAAAAAAAAGGAATACCAAAAGGAGACTTAGACAATTGGCTTTATCTAATAATAAATTAAAGTTGCTTAGAATCTTTTCTAAGAGGCAGAGATGCTTAAAATCCTTTGTGGATTTATGAGTCAAGTTACTTAGTGTGAGGAAAAGATATGAAAAGTCCGTCAAAAAAGGACCCATACAGATCAAGAATAGGATGTTCCTTGGGGCCAGAGTGGTGGCGCAGGCCTTAAGGAGTCTGCCCTGCAGGAGCTAACCTAGGACAGACCTTGGTTTAATCTCCCGGTGTCCCATATGGTCCCCCAGTCCCCCAAGCCAGAAGCGATTTCTGAGCACATAGCCAGGAGTAACCCCTGAGCATCACCAGGTGTGGCCTAAAAAAACAAAAAACAAACAAACAAAAACAAAACAAAAAAGAATAGAAAGTTCCAAAAGGATAGAGAATGAAGATTAGAGAGAAAAGTTTGAATATCTTTAGATTAGTGAAAATTTGTAGCACATGAAGTGTTGTGGGGTGCAGTGTTAACAAAGCTGAATTCACTAAGGACCCTAAGGATTTCTTTTAGGTATTTGAAAATCTGTCTATAATGGCATTTCCTTTAAGTTTAGCTATATGTTATGGAACCAGTTATTTGAATCACCTTTCTTAAATTATTCTATCAGGTTTTCAAAAACAGTAACATCAGAGAATTTGCTTTGGTTACTTCTCTCTTTCTATTGCAAGGCAACTCCACTAACAGTTCCTGAAAGCTGAATTATCCAAGATGGGCCGGTGATTTGGAACCTAGACAGGGTCTACTCTTGTAATAAAGTGATAAAGGAACATTAAAAGTTTAGGTATAGAAGTATATGAAAGTACCTGTGAGACTGGACACTTTTCCAAACCTAAATATTCTTGAACTCCAGCAAATCTGGATGACAGGTCTTACATTAAGATCAGTTCCAATAAATTTTCCATCAGGTCACAAATGTTAAAAGAATAGTGTTTCTTGCTCCTTTGTTGGCATTTGTCTCATGTCAGTTTGGATATTGGCAGAGAACAAAAAAAACTTGAAGGAGAGACACTGAAAATATTTGAGTATTTTGGAAGAATTGAGAAAGTTGGGTGAAAAGTTTGAACCAGAGAACTGTGGGGGTAGATGTGAGAAATGCTCTTATTTTGTTACTGGTTTTCTTATTTTTTAAAGCAAATAAAGATTATATAAAAGCATTTCAATAGGCATCTGGATTAAGTCCTCTTCTAGAGTCATCCTTCTGCTGAAAATCAACTGTTTCAAGTGAACAATGTTGGAGCTCTAAGGAGAATATCAACTTCATTGTAAATTAAACTTGTAAAGACTTAGGTGCAACAGTCAAAAATAGCACCATAGATGATTAATTTGTGGTCTAAAATATTAAAAACCACCCAGATTGCTATGTTTGACATAAATTGATAATATAGATTTTTAAAAGCAGAATGTCATAGATTGTAGACGGTAACGAGGAAGGTAATGGATTGACGGAGTAGGAATTGGATGTTTTAATAGTAAGGGGTATGCCTCTTAATTTGCAAAATCAAGGTCGAATCCAGCCTCTTGAAGATTGACATCTCTTGATATTTTATGTAAGGTTTGACTCTTTAGGTAAAAGAGGTCTGTATCCATGAAGCTAGAGTTTGTTTTTTAATTAGACTAATTTCTTTTTTTTAACCTTTTTGCATTTTTTCTTTATTTAAACATCTTGATTACAAATATGATCGTGATTAGGTTTTAGTCATGTAAAGAACACCCCCTTCACCAGTGCAACATTTCCACCACCAATGTCCCAAATCTCCTTCCAACCCACCCCATCCCCACCTGTACTCTAGACAGGGTTTCCAGTTCCCTCATTCATTCACATGATTATGGTAGTTCTCAGTGTAGTTATTTCTATAACTGCACTCACCACTCTTTGTGGTGAGCTTCATGAAGTGAGCTGGAAGTTCCAGTCCTCCTCTTATTGTCTCTGAGGATTGTTGCAAAGATGACTTTTATTTTTCTTAAAACCCATAGATGAGTGAGGCTATTCTGCGTCTCTCTCTCTCTCCCTCTGACTTATTTTACTCAACATGATAGACTCCATGTACATCCATGTATAGGAAAATTTCATAACTTCATCTCTCCTGATGGCTGCATAATATTTCGTTGTGTATATGTACCACCTTTTCTTTAGCCATTCGTCTGTTGAGGGGCATCTTGGTTGTTTTCAGAGCCTGGCTATTGTGAATAGAGCTGCAATAAATATAGGTGTGAGGAAGGGCTTTTTGTATTGTATTCTTGTGTTCTTAGGGTATATCCCTAGGAGTGTAATAGCTGGGTTGAATGGGAGCTCAATTTCCAGTTTTTGGAGGAATCTCCATATCAGTTTCCATAGAGGCTGGACTAGAGGGCATTCCCACCAGCAGTGGATAAGAGTTCCTTTCTCTCCACATCCACCCACCCCCCAGCACCGATTGTTCTCATTCTTTGTGATGTGTGCCAATCTCTGTGTGTGTGAGATGGTATCTCATTGTTTTGATTTGCATCTCTCTGATGATCAGTGATGAGGTGCATTTTTTCACGTGCCTTTTGGCCATTTGTATTTCTTTTTTTTATCAAAGTGTCTGTTCATTTTTTCTCCCCATTTTTTGATGGGATTAGATATTTTTTTCTTGTAAAGTTCTGTCAGTGCCCTGTATATTTTGGATATGAGTCCTTTATCTGATGGGTATTGGGTGAATAGTTTCTCCCACATGGTGGGTTAGACTAATTTCTTAATTTAATCTATCAGTTACTCCAAATAAAGTCACTGTAAAATGAAGCCTTATTTTTATATCTTATTGCATATAAATTTTATTTTCTCTATAAGAAACAAACAAATTCTCGGACTTATTTATTTCCTGGCTTATTCTTTCCAGTTTCTTTTACTGAATTTACTCTCAAATGTTATGATGAGCTCTGGGTTTGCAAGCACAATTCAGCCTTAGATTGTTGCCCTTGGAGCAGGGTTGACTACATACATGTACCACCTGTGCACAAGGCATCTCTCTTAAAGGGAGAATTTTTTAATAATGTATAAAATTCTTGATGATTTTTAAACAATGAACCCTGCAGTTATTTCTGTACTAAGCCTTGCAAATTATGTAATTGGTCCTGCCTCACAGAGCTACATAAAGAAAAATAAACATTCAAACAATGTTTGAAATAATGACCACAAAAAATACCTTATGCAATGTGGTAATGTGAATTCTTTAATTTTTCCATCATTGTTTGCATTTAGAATTGCTATGAATTTCTGTTTTGATTTTGCAGCCTGCCATTTTATTGTATAGTTAATTACTTCTAGAATATTTTGTTAATCATTAGGGTTTTTAAAATATTGTATCATGCTATCTACAAAAAAGTGATTGACTTCTTTTCTAATTTGGATCTCTTTAATATAGCTTTATTGCTTAATTTTATATATTGCACAATAATGACAAAAGTGGGTAACCATGTCTTCACCTGATTTTACAAGGAAGTATTTTATTTTTCACCATTGAGTATGATGTTAATTGTGGAAATTGTAGTAAATGACCTTAACTATAATGATAGTTTTTTCTAGTTTCCATTTCAATGAATACTTTAAAAAGTATTACGAATGGATATTGGTGTTTGTTAAATGATTTCTCTGAATTTATCCCTTTGATTTTATGATCATTTTATTTGTCCTTATATATGTATATATATGTGTGTATATATATGTATATATATGTGTATATATATATCTAGTACTGATCTATTTGTGTAAAGCCTACTTCATAGTGGCATATATTCTTTGTAATTTGTGGTTGGATTTGATTCACTAACTTTAAAAAATTATCATGACACTGTGATTTACAAAATTGTTCATAAAACAGTTGTTTCTGGTGCTGGAGCAATAGCACAGCAGGGACACACTTGCCTTGGAAGTGGCTGACCTGGATTCAATCTCCGGCATTCCATATGGTATCCCAAGCCCACCAGGAGTGATGACTGAGTGCAGAAACAGTAGTAACAGCTGAAAACTGCCAGGTGTAGCCAAAAGAAACAAAACAAAAACAAAAATCTGTTGTTTCCAGCATTAAAAACCATTAAAACCAATGTGACTTACTCTTTACCAGTGTCCCCAATTTCCCACCTACTATCATAGCCTGCCACCTTCAGGCACAAACAAGTTTACTTCATATTATTTATTACAACACAAAGGCAAATGGAATTATCAAAACTTAGATCAATAAGAGTCAATTTGGGGACTGGAGCAATAGCACAGTGGTAGGGCATATGCCGTGCAAGCAGCCAACACAGGATGGACCCCAATTTGAATCCTGGCATTCCATTATGGTCCCCTGAACCAGCCAGGGGTGCAGGGGTGACCTCTGAGAGCAGAGCCAGGAGTAACCCCTGAACACCACTGGGTGTGACCCAAAAACTAAAAAAAAAAAAAAAAAAAGAGTCAATTTGGAATAATTATTATATCTCTCCATGACATTATTAAAGTCAGTATCTATGGATTTCCTGGGCTGAAGTTGGAATTAGTTGAACCTTCTGTGTTACTATTTAGGCTTACTCTTTACTAAGAAATGTTTCAATCATATTTCTTGTGATATTACATTAATATATACTACATTATAATATTTTGAAGTATTGAGGCCCAGGATTTATAGATCTGAAACAAATTAGTTAGCTTGGAAGTTTGATAGGGTTAAGTCATGAATCTGGCTGTTTCTCTTGGAGTTGGTAGGGTGTTATATTGGGCTGCCCAGGTTCTTGAAGAAAGGGAATCTGTCCCAACCCATTTTGTGAAGTCCACAGAGATATCAGCCTGAAGAGACTATCTGAGTAGTATCAGTGGTCATTATTTTATTTTGCAGGTTGGTATAGGACCTGGGCCATTTATATCCTAGGATGATGGCAGGTGTGGGCAGAGGCTGCTGGGTTTTCTGGTGGAAAGGTGCTTTAGGAGAGCAGTCTTGGCCCAACCCATTCTGAAATTAGTTCCAGAGTTTTCAGTCCCGTAGTCTGGTCCTACCTGAGAAGATTCAGCTCCACATATTATCTGAGTTTTGTTTCAGAGCCAGGTCATTTCTGTCTGTGGGTGTCAGGTGTGGAGGTTGATGTGGTTCATGAAGAAAGGGGAATCTGACCCCCACCCATTTTGAGAATGCCACAGAAGTATCAATCTGGACCAGAATACCTGGGAAATATGGGTGGTTATTAATTTCTTCTGGAGTTTAGTAAAAGACCTGGGCCATTTTTTTCCTCCCTGTGATTGCTTTTTTTTTTTTTTTTTTTTTTTTTTGGCTATTATTTTGTTTTCAGACAACACCAAGAAATACTCAGGCTGCACTTGGGGGCCCTAGGGTATGTCAGGAATTAAACTCAGGTCAGCCGTGTGCAAATGCCTTACTAGCTTTACAATCTCTCAGCTCCCACTGTGCCAATTTTTTAACACTTTATATTGCAGTTGCTCTGTGTTCCTTTTCATTCGCCATCCAACACAAATTTTTCTCACATTTTTCAAAGCCATTCTGAGTGGTTATGTTAAACTTAACTGCGATGTAGGACAGTGGAAGGAGCATCTCTCTGTAGAGCGTCTGGTCTACAGAGCTACTAAAACACCTTCCAGAAGTTGACTGCCAGTTTGACTTTCCCAGCCAGCCATCGAACTTCCATAGTTCCTCCAATTGATTGATTCATTAATATATTGCTGGGGATACTTTCATATGTGTTCATTAGTAAAGATGTTTTATAATTTTCTTTTTTAGTAATGTCTTTGTCTGCATTGATACCAAGGTCATGTTAGTCTTGTAGAAACATTTTAGGATGGAGCCAGAGTGGTGGTGCAAGTCGTAAGGCACACTTCCTAGGCACACTAGCCTAGGAAGGATAGTGGTTTGATCCTCGGTGTTCCATATGGTCCCCCAAGCTAGGGGCGATTTCTGAGCACATAGACAGAAGTTACCCCTGAGCATCACTAAATGTGGCCCAAAAATCAAAAATGAAAGAAAGAAAGAAATAAATAAATAAACAAACAAACAAACAAATAAACAAATAAACAAAGAAAGAAATAAACAAAGAAAGAAAGAAAGAAAGAAATGAAAGAAAGAAAGAAAGAAAGAAAGAAAGAAAGAAAGAAAGAAAGAAAGAAAGAAAGAAAGAAAGAAAGAAAGAAAGAAAGAAAGAAAGAAAGAAAGAAAGAAAGAAAGAAAGAAAGAAAGAAAGAAAGAAAGAAAGAAAGAAAAGAAAGAAAGAAAGAAAGAAAGAAAGAAAGAAAGAAAAAGAAACTTTTTAGGAGGATTCCTACTTATTTAAGGATCTGGGAAGATAGTTTTCTTTGTATTGGTCCTTCATGTTTTGGCCAAGTTGACTCCAAGATATTCACACTAATGTGAATGGTTTTTTTCTCTTTTTTTTAATTAATATTTTTTATTTAAACACCTTGGTTAACAATATGATTATGCTTGGGTTTCAGTCATATAAGATGACACCCCTCATCACCAGTGTAACATTCCCATCATCAATGTTCAAAATATCCCTCCTCCCCTCCCTGCCCCCACCTGTACTCTAGACAAGCTTTCTATTTCCCTCATATATTCTCATTGTTAGAATAGTTATCAATGTAGTTATTTTTCTAACTAACCTCATCACCCTTTGTGGTGAGGTTCTTGATTATGCAGCTGTCAGGAGAGATGAAATCATGAAATTTTCCTATACATGGATGTACATGGAATCTATTATGCTGAGTGAAATAAGACAGAGGGAGAGAGATAGATGCAGAATAGTCTCACTCATCTATGGGTTTTAAGAAAAAAAAAGACATTTTTGCAATAATTCTCAGAGACTAAACAGAGGAGAACTGGAAGGCCCAGCTCACAACGTGAAGCTCACCACAGAGTGATGAGTGCAGTTAGAGAAATAACTACATTGAGAACTATCATAACAAAAGCAATGAATGAGGGAAGTAAAAAGCCCATCTAGAGTACAAACGGTGGTGTGGTGGGGAGGAGGGAGATTTGGGACATTGGTAATGGGAATGTTGCACTGGTGAAGGCAGGTGTTCTTTACATGATGAAACCCAAATACAATCATATTTGTAATCAAGGTGTTTAATTACAGATATAAAAAGTGAATCTGGGAAAAATTGGAAATAGACCTTATTTGAATCTGAATGAACTTACTAGCAAACCCATATGTGCCTGGGCTTTTGTTTTGGGTGAGATTTTTTATTACCATTTTTACTTCATTTTTATTAATCGATCTTTTCAAGGATTTCTCTTCCTGATTCTGTCTTGGGAGGTTGTGAGAGTTTAAGAGTTTAAACATTTTTTCTAAGTTTTGTGACAAGTTTTCATAGTAATCTCTAGTATCTTTTACATTTCCGTAGTATCTGTTTAACATATACCCTTTCATTTTAGACTTCATTAAAATTTTAGTTCTTTCTTTGTGAGTCTAGCTAATGTTTTTCTGATTTTGTTATTTTTTTTAAAAAGCAATTTTTAGCTTCACCTATATTTTGAAAAACACTTTGTTTTGGGTTTCCTATTTTGTTGTTTTGGCCTAAAGTTTAATTACTTTCATCATTCTGCTTACCTGAGTTTCATTTGTTAGTCTTTTTTTTTTTCTAGTAGGTTAAGTTGTGCAGCTATTTATTGAATCCTTTTGTTTCCTGGAATATGCTTACATCAGTAAACTTCCCTCTTAACATAGTTTTTGCTGTTTTATATGATTAATGACTTTTTTATATTCTCATATATTTCCAAGATTCTTTGATTTTCTCTTTATTCCACTGGTTATTCAGTTGTTTAGTCATCAAGAGTTTGAGTTTTCCCCCAATCTTTGTAATTAACTACTTTTAAACATCATGGTTTGAGAACATAGTTGATAATATTTCTATCTTCTTGATTTTATGCAGATGTGCTTTGTGTTCCAGCATGTTGTATATCTTGAAGAATGACAATATGCACTAGAAAGGAATATATACTCTACTTTAGGGATGTGTGAAGAATCCTGAATATGTTTGTTTCCTGCACTGGAACAAAAATACAATTCTTCCTTACTATGTATCACTTCTCTGTGAATTATTATATTTACTACTTACACAAGATATTTTGCTCTGTTCTCAAAGTGTTAAAGTGTCCTAAAGTTAATTAATTATGACTCAGTTTAGTTGCTGATTGTGTGGGATCCCATATGTTAAAGGACACTTTCACATAGATTAGCCCTTCTATACCCATAATCTCACACACACTTCAGACTCCAATTTTAAGCTTCATGGAATGCCTGTATTTCTTTTTTATTGTTAATTTTTATTTTGACCAAAGTGAATTACAAATCTTTCACAGCAGTACTTTAGGTAAATAGTGATATCGAATCATGGGCATTCCCACCACCAATGTTGCCCTCCCTCTACCCCTGTTCCCAGCATGCATCCCATATCTCCCTTCCTTTGCCCCCCGGGCCGCTAGTATAAGTGGTCCCTTCTGTGTCTAGCTTGTTGTAGATTGGGTATTGAATCTGTTGTTGTTGGCTTTGGATTTGGTGTTTAAGTCTGATAATTTTTTATTTCTACTCAACATTCATACAACTGTTTGGTCTTGGTGCCCTCCATTATTTACCCCTCAATTTGTGATGGTTCAAGTTATGTGGTTCTGTTTGAAGGTAAGAAAAAGAAAGAGAAAAATAAAAAAGGGGGGGGCAAAATTCAAACAAGCAAAAAACGAGAGGAGTTCTAGAGACTATAAAAATCAGTTTAAGAAAAGAAAGGGGAAAAGGAAGGAAAACAGATGTATTTCTGACCAACAGACTATTGGTAGGAAGTTCTATCTCATTCTTGGGTTTGATAAACTTGTACTTTGTCAATGAAAACTAATTTCTCTAACTGAGAATAAATGTATTTGGGAGTTAAAGTATCCAAATTATCTAATAACAAAATGTGAAGAAATGTTTGAAAATATTTTATCAAAGTCCCAGAAAATCTCAAAGAACTATAACTACTCAGGAAATATTTGTCAGTACAGACCATTCTTTTCCTTGACACATATTCTCACTCCCCTTTTTTTGGTGGGAGAACACACCCAGGCTACTCAAGGATAGCTTCTGGTATTATCAGGAATCAAACTCAGGGTAAAGTTGCAAGGCAAATGCTTTACCACTGAGCCACATCCTTGGTCCCCTTTTTTCGTGGGGGGAGGTATGCCTGGCATTCCTTCAGAACAACACATATTTTTTAAGTTAAGTTAGTATTACTCATATTCTATAATCAGGTCATTAATTCATATGGCTGAGAGAGTTCATTCTTTAGACTTATGGATTACCCCCAAATCATAATTTATGCCTATCACAGAGGAAGTGGAATGCTGAGATTAAATGACTCAAGTGGATGCCAGAGTTTTTACTTCTATGCCACAGAGGAGAGATATTCTGATGTAAGGAAAATCCAGCAATAAAAGAGGCCAATAAAATTAACAATAGTGAGAAGACTTTTGACTTACAAGAGGAATAGAATTCTTCATATGTAAGTCGGACATAAAATGTTGCTGAATGTGTATTTGCCATCTATTATCTCCCTCTCAAAGGGCAATATCCTCAAAGTGCAAGGATCCTTTTAAGATCTAAAGTCTTAGTGATGGAAAAAGAATTTACACAAGAGCTATGGGTATAGTCAGTAAGAAAGCAAAAAGCTTTATAGGTTTCCTGTAAGGGAGAACTTGTGTGTGTGTGTGTGTGTGTGTGTGTGTGTGTGTGTGTGTGTCTGTCTGTCTGTCTGTGCTGCTAAAGGTCAAGAAGGAAAAAAGGACGAGTGATTTCTAGAAAAGTTCATTGAAGGAGAATTACAGAAACAAGAAGCATATAAGGCCTTTTTTCCTTTGAATTATAATTTAGCTTACATTAGACTTTGCGTAATACAAGCAAAGAATAGAACTATTCTTAATTGACCTTGACTCTTTTTTTACTGGACTGCATTCTTTGAATGAGACAACTTGAAATTCATTTAGATCATAATTAGAAGAGAGATAATTATTTATGAATATCTGTATAAAGTTAGCTTAAGGCTAGCTTCATGGGCCTGAGGCCAGTGCAGTGGCAGACCTCTGAACTCCAAGAACCCTAATGTTGCCAACTTTTGTCCTGAGAGTCTTGCTAATTGTACAGCTGAATTTTCTGTGTTGTCAGTACAAGCCAATAGAATGGAACAATAGACATTGGAATTAGGTGAAGGTTGGAGCCAGTGCTATCTGGGGGTAGGACATGGTGACAACTGTCCAGGCATCAAGGGATTTGGAGCAATCTGCTGTGACAGGCAAAGTAGAAACCCTGTCTGGTCTGATTCAGGAGCTAAGCAATTTTTGTCCAAAGCAATCTTGGTGATAACGAGAAACCAGGATGTGTGAGACCACAGGTTATACAAACTCATTCACCAAGACTGTAGGCAGGGTGGCAGGGTTCTGTATTAAGGGTAAGAGTATGCTAGGTATGTCTACTTTTCCCTAGCAAGTATTTCTTGGCCAGAACTGTGTTAACTCTTTTTGCGTCTGATTTTGATCATCTTGTCTCTTCTGATCAGCTTTGAAATATCTGGTGACAAATCATTAAAGAAGCATTGAATAATTTTAGTGGTTTTTCATATCTGTTAGAACTCTAATATTTTTATTTAAAATTCCACAATAAAATATGGAATATGACATTCATGTTACTAATTTTAAAGCTTCTGTTTCCTTTACTTGTGATGACATTAAACTGATCCACACAATTGAGTTGGGAGGAGGGATTTAAAGAATAGGGTGTTGGGATTCTTGAGGGAGGAATATGAGCCTATTGGTGCTGAGTGTTAAAATTATGTGCATAAGAAACCATTATTAACAGTTTTTCACTCATAAATTTTAATTATCTTAAAAAAGAATCTAAACATTTCTAGAAACAAGCATAAAAGGGAGGTATTATTAGGGGGAAAGCTTTATATTTTCTATTTTAGTATAGTTAGTTAATGGTATTCTAATCTTCCTCTACTTTTGAACAAGATTAAGGTCTCACAATTTAGATATCAAGCTATCCCTAGCCAGTTTGTTAGATACCATTGCTAAAAATTGGGATGAAATTGAGGCAGGTACAAAATGGAATTGAGCCAACATGCTTTACCATTAGAAATGATGAAATTAATTTGGCTGATTATATACTGAAGAATGTAAGATTCTTCTAGAATTCTATTGTGCTATTTTATCTGAAACTATGACGTTTTACAATGTATTTCTAAAAATTAATTTTTTTCTATAAAGTGAATCATTCCATCAATTACAATAGGGTTTATTGCTTGAGCATGGAACTATTTGAGTATTACATATACCCAATAAATTTCCCTTCCAAACATTACATCTTTATCTAAATTCAACATATAATTAATATTATCAACAAAATTATGTGCTGCACCCCTACAATGTGCAATTTTCACTGCAAAGTGACAGCCCAACCAGAGACTAACTTCTCAGACTACCCTCTCAGATATAGGTAATGCCATATGATGAATTATGACCCATAGGAAATTAAGACGTAAAATCAAAAGATGTCACTTTCTATGTGAGGGCATTGAAGAACTACATCATTCATTTCCATATTTCTTTATTCCTTTGCGTGTCAAAAGTATAAGGATCCAGGAGATGGAGCAATAGCATAACAGTTGGGCTTTTTTTTTTTTTTTTTTTTGCCTTGCATGTGGCTGACCCAGGATGGACCTGGGATTGTTCCCTGAGGTTCCAAGTGGTCCCCAAGTCAGGAGTGATTTCTGAGAGCATAGGCAGGAGTAACCCCTGAGCCTTACCAGGTGTGGCCCAAAAACTAAAAAAAAAAAAAGTATAAGAATCCGCTGGGAGAGATAGCACAGCGGCATTTGCCTTGCAAGCAGCCGATCCAGGACCAAAGGTGGTTGGTTCGAATCCTGGTGTCCCATATGGTCCCCCGTGCCTGCCAGGAGCTATTTCTGAGCAGACAGCCAGGAGTAACCCCTGAGCACCGCCGGGTGTGGCCCCCTCAAAAAAGTATAAGAATCCATGACTTAGAGAATGACTGGATTAGCATAATTTAAAAGACACCAGAACAGTAGCACAATGAGTAAGGCATTTGCCTTGCATGCTGCCAACCCTGATTCAATCTCTGAAACCTCATATGGTTCCCTGAGCATGGCCCGACTGATTATATTTAGAATTAAAAGTAAGCCCTGAAAATCACTGGATGTGCCCGTAATCCCTACATATTTTTTTAAAATATGTGAATAAAAAGCAAAAAAAATTAAATCTATTATTCTAACTTTTCTGATGAAGAAATTTAAGACTTGCAAGTTAAGTTACTTTTTCATATAAATATAAATAACTTAGAAATAGAAACAGATGCTGAGATCCTAGTTTCCAGTTCATCTCACTTTCAACTTTGCTAGTGATAAATTATAAAGGGCAAGCTTGGGAAATGTTTATTTATGGCAGGTTTTCATGATTTTTTACTTTAAAATCCTAATAAAATATATTAATAAATATATAAAATTTTCATGATGTTATATTGACTATTATTTAATTTTATTAATTATAAAATTATCCTTTTTTCCTTTAAGTATAATATCAAAGGCATAAAACAGTTTTTGGCTGCACATATTTAATTTCAAATTAAAATCAGAACACTTGATTCATTTGCCAACAATTTTCTTTATAGCATACTTTGTTAGAACATATTCATTAAAATTTCCTAAAAGAAGAAAAATGCCAGTTATGAATGCTATAGTTTAAAATTGAATGGCATTTTTGGAGAATGTCAAGAGATGCCTATGAATTCCATCACCAAAGACCCCTGTTCTGTTCTATCAAGAAAGACCAAGAAAGATAAGAAAGCATAAGAGAAAGAATGTGGAAACTATATTTTCCAACTGAATAGGAAGGGTGAAAACTTGCTTCTAAGACTTAAATAAAATTTTTGGTTAAAGAATAATTTTGTAGAAATAAAAATGTAAAATATGTACTAGCTTACATATAGGAAAATATTTTCAATGGGAAATAGAGATATACAGGGAAATTTGAAGGCAATTTTCCTCTAGGAGAAAGGATTAGGAGTTTTTCATCTTCTATGTTATGGATTTCTGTAATAAAGGAATATTAAAAGCTGCATTTTAAACAACAAACTTGAATTTAGTCTGGGCAATCTGAATCAGACCACACACAATGTGAGTTCTGCCAAATATTGACTAAAGGGTTTTGAAAATTTGTTCCATCCCATAACTAAGTAAATGGTCAAAGAGTAAGTTGTGTGGCATAATCTAGTCAGACATGTGAGAGAGTGTAAAAAGTGGTGAATGGAAGTGGAGACTCTTATAGAATTAAATATTTTAGGATTATATTTTTTGATACAGAAAAAATCATCAATCCTTTTTACTCAAAGCTCCTTTCATGGTAGCTCAGGTTTTCTCAAAATTATTTTCTTAGTTAACATTGGTTTTATTACAATCCTGGATGAGGGTGGGAAGAGACAGGAAGGAGGAGTATTAGCAGAGAAAGAAAGCATTCTTCAAGACAGGCCATGATCTGCAGAAATATCTCAGGGGTGTCTGTGTTAGGCACTCCTGTTCTTAATTTTTGTTGAAACCATTCATAGCCTCTTTGATGTACTGGGTCTAGTAATACACACCTTCTTCCTTTCCAGCCAGCCATATGAACTTATTTACATCACAAGTCTCTGCCAGAGGCCAGGAAAGAGATCTGTACAGTAATTTCAAACACGGTCAAAAAAGGAAGTGGTTCAGTAGTTTTCATAAAAGTCAGTGACACCTATCATATGGCATTAGAAATATTTAGGAAGGACTATTCACAATTGCTTCAAACTGACATGATGGTACCTGTCTCAAATGAAATTGCAGATTGCTGGATAATCTTTTAGACATTCATCTGAAGCTGTACAGTCAGCAAGATAATTTTGCCCAGAAAAACAGATGTTAAGTGATGCTTACTCTTTGAAATAAAAAGAAATTCAAGGGTCTTCTGTTGCTTTTGAGTAAGTTAAACTGAAGTGTAGAACAATTTAAAGTAACTACCATGAGAACTATCATAACAAAGTGAATGAATGAGGGAAGTAGAAAGCCTGTCTAGAGTACAGGCGATGGTGAGGTGATGACGAGGGAGATTTGGGACATTGATGATGGGAATGTTGCACTGATGAAAAGGGGTGTTCTTTACATGACTAAAACCCAACTACAATCATATTTGTAATCAAAGTGTCTAAATAAAGATATTAATAAAAACTTTCATATTGTAACTCACATTGTGTGTCATATTTATAAAACTAGAAAATAATTACAAAGCAATAATTATTGCATAGAATGAATAGTAAAATATGCAGTATGGGGCCTCTACTCACTTTATTATTTTAGAAGTAAACTGTTACCTGTAAAAATTGCTAGCTAATAGATAACCAAACATTTATTTTTATTTATAGATTTATCAGTAACAAATGTACCATAATACATCATATGTAAATAGCTCCATTTAAATAAAATACTTTTTAAATCCAAACCAGAACCTAACATATGTGTTCCAACATAGCATTATCTATTAAACTAATTGCACTAATGTTTACTTAAAGTAAACATTCAGGATTTCAAGGGCTACCAGGAAGTATTTTTCTATCAAGCAATTATTTTTGCTCTGTTACCTTTCTTAACAAGAGTTAAAGTTTATGCTACTAAGAGGTCATTTTCTTTCATAACCCAAAGTCCTGCTATATTTCAGTTAAGTAACGTGTATCATTCACTCTCCCACCACAGGTCTAATGAAAGCAACTGCTTACTCAGCATTTTCCGATACTTCAAGAAAACAATGATCTTTCCACATCATTTCAGCTACCCAACCTCATGATAAACATAATAATGTAAAAATATAGGTACCTGAAAACTGATAGGGTTCTTAATGGAAACCTCTTCTATGAGAAGTGTTGACTACTATCTAGTTAATTTTGATTTTGGATTAATAAAGTGAATATAGATTTGATCTGGAAAGAGAAGTAACCCTGAAATATATATGTATATATATTTGGTTTATATATATTGCATATATATGGTTTACAGATATACACATATATATAATTGGTTTTTTGGGTCACACCATGTGATGCTTGGGTTATTCCTGGCTATGCACTCATAAATCGCTCCTGGCTTGGGGAATCATATGGGATACCGAGAGATCAAACCCCAGTTCGCCCTAATCTATCACCGGCAAGGCAGATGCCTTACAGCTCCGTGCCACCACTCTGACCTCTTCCCTGAAATATTTGAGAATTACAATATTTAACATTTTGAAGTCAAATGATTTTTGTCATTAAGTATTTTTGAAAGTTACTTGTAAAAATCAGTTCACAATAATTTGAGAGAGTTAGGAGACCTATATCATAATATATAAAAATATTGATCCAATATAATTAAAATCTATGATTGAGAACATAATAATTTTTGTGTACACATATAATTTTTCTATTGTATTTATCTATGACACATAAATATATATTTATGTAAGTGTTTTCAATATTTGTGGTCAATAATACCCACCCTGAAAAAGTGGAAGTGTGGAATAGAAATAGGAAGAAGCTTTATTAAATATTTATTTAGCTCTCCACCTATTTATAATTCTAAATTGCATTTAAAAATATATGCATATTGTATGTAGTTTCCTTTATGAAGTGAAGTGCTTATATTTCAGGCAACCTTTTCAACATATAAATACAAATGAAAGGAAACTACTTACTATAATCTCCATTAAAAATAGACTATTTTAGAATTAAATATATGCTCCTCAATTAACACATGTTTAAAGTCAAAAACTGCCAAAACTGTCATACTTTGCACTTAACTGAACAATTACAAATATCATTTTTTTCACTGATCATCAGATTTTCAATTTATCACAAAATTATATGAACTTATACTAGGATGTAAAAAAAAAGTTAGGAATTAAGACAAAGGGAAATATTTCTTTGCTGAAAGAGAGTAAGATCTTCAGAATCAATTTTGAAAACACACACCCTAAATTCTAGGTGAAAGAAAATTAATGTAGTCAATTTCAATGCATGCTGTACTGACTTCATTGTTCATGAATTCATTTGGCTTCATCTCAATAAAGTGTGTTAATTCTTTTAGTTTATCCAAATGTTCCCTGGTAAAAGATTTTAATCAACAAGAACAGTGCCAGTGGCTCATTTCTCTTCACTACCCTCTGTTGTCTTTAAATCATTTCTTTCACCATGCTCAGCCTTGCCCATTGAGGCAGCACTTGTTTTCATCGTTTTCTGGAGTAGCATGTGCAAAATCTTTCAAAATTGTTTATGCTAATACCCGTCACATCTATATCTCTTGGTATGTATGATCTTAAATATATATCATATATTCTTAATGAATCATCAACTTTTCACCCCTTTTCCCTGGTAGTAAGAGACTACTTGCTTCTCCTTTTCCTCTTTGAGTTTAGAACGAAGTTCCCTTAATGACCACTGATCGCAGATGCTTTCTTTGCTTGGAAGTCTTTTTCTTCTTTTCACAGCTTGCATAACTTAAACAATCTATTCTTGTCTTTCCCTTTTCTTCCATGCAAGAAAAGGTTACAGAGTAATTTTGGTGATATTTGGGCTTAGGACAGAAGGCTCTATTTTAACTAGAATTTCTCATAAAATCCCATATTCTTGCTCTTGTCCATTTCGATATAGTTTTTCAAATCAAAAGGAAGTGTATGGTGATATATGCAAATTCCATTCCCATCTGGGCATACCCAAAACTAGCCATATTTGTTGTTTTCAGGATTTTTTTTTTCAAAATGCTTATCCACTATTTGAGATTTCTTTTCTTTCTTCCCTGTCTCACCATAATTCTTGTTCATAGTTTATTACATTTTTTCCTCATTCCAACGATTTACAGCAGTATTTCTCTCTGTTATCCATTGTACAAGACAAGGGTCAACCCATTGGATGAGGAGAAACAAAAAGAAAACAGGTCAAAAAAGAACCACAGTTGGTAAAAGGTTGAAATAGACTGATTCATAGTAACGTTTAAAAATTTTTATCTATTGAATCAAGGCAAAATTTTTGTTGATCAACTTGTCCTCTAGAATGACTTCATGAGAACATTTGCATGTATCTCTTTTGCTTCACTGTCCATGTGTGAAAAATGCACATGCCTTTGAATTTACTATCTATGCCTTTGCTTTTTTAAAATCTATGGACAACATTAGTTATTTATTTTTATTATTTGGGGGGCCACACCTGGAGGCACTCAGAGGTTACTCCTGCTCTGCACTAAGAAATCACTCTTGGCAGGTTTTTGGGACCATATGGGATGCCAGGGATCAAGCCTGGGTCAGTTGCATGCAAGGCAAATATCCTACCTGCTGTGCAATTGCTTCAGCCCTTACCTTTGCTTATTTTTTGAGTAGCAATTGTAAGTTTGAATAGCTCATTAATTATTGTCACCTATTAAATTTTTCTTTTGTGCTAATTTTCTGCTATTTGATATGTATTTTGTTCACTAAATTTCAGTGAAATTTGAGTGACAGCCTTTATAAATTGTTGCTTTTCTCTTTCCATAGTCTATTGACTGAATGTCCCCACTGATATTCTTTTACAATTTTATTTCGTTCTTACTTTCTTTACTCTTTCTTTCTTTCTTTTGTTTCTTTCTTCCTCTTTCTTCTTTTTATTTTTTCTTTCTTTCTCTTTATATTTCTTCTTTCATTTCTATTTCCTATTTCTTTCTTTAATCTTTCTATTTCTTTTCTTTTTTCTTCCTTCCTTTCTTTTTCTTTATTCTTCTCTTTCTTTATTCTTTCTTTCATTCTTTCTTTCTTTCTTTCTTTCTTTCTTCTTTATTCTTTCTTTTCTTTCTTTCTTTATTCTTTTTCTTTCTTTTCTTCTTTCTTTCTTTCTTCCTTTCCTTCTTTCTTTCCTCTCTTTTTCATTTTCTGCCTCTGACCTAAAATATTAGGAGGGTCTACTGCACAGGCACTGTCAAGATACCATAAGATCTGGCACCATTCTTCCATGGCTTAAGATTATTTTTTAAATTTATTTTGTTGTATCTAATATATATATATACTTATACATATAAGAATGAAAAGGAAATTAACTTCTTCTATTCTGTGATAATATGAGCATGTTTTACCAAAAATAATTCCATAATAAGATCTTGGATAGTATTTTTTTCTACTGTAAGTCTCCCTATGTCCAGAATTATACTACTTAGTTGGAACCTTGGAATTTCTCTGTGCCCATTTATTATAAAATATTAGGAATAAATGTATAAAATGACCAAAGGAACACAATTAAATGAAAGACTTAAATACCAAAACCAGACAGAGATGCTGCTAAAAAAGAAAATTACAGACCAATATCCCTGATGAATGCCAATGCAAAAATCTTCAACAAAATCCTGGCAAATAGGATCCAATGCATCATCAAGAAAATCATACACTATGACCAAGTAGGTTTCATCCCAGGAATGCAAGGATGGTTTAACATCCATAAATCTATCAACATCATACACAACATCAACAACAAAAAAATAAAAATCACTTGATCATATCAATAGACGCAGAGAAAGCATTTGATAAGGTCCAACACCCATTCTTGATCAAAACTCTCAGCAAGATGGGAATGGAAGGAACCTTTCTCAATCTAGTTGAAGCCATCTACCACAAGCCAGTGGCAAATATTATCCTCAATGGAGAAAAACGAAAAGCCTTTCCTCTAAATTCTGGTACAAGACAAGGCTGTCCGCTCTCACCACTCCTCTTCAACATAGTACTGGAAGTTCTTGCTATAGCGATCAGGCAAGAAAAAGATATCAAGGGAATCCAGTTAGGAAAGGAAGACGTCAAGCTCTCATTGTTTGCATTTGATATGATATTCTACTTAGAAAACCCTAAGGACTCTACCAAAAAGCTTCTACAAACAATAGATTCATATAGCAAGGTGGCAGGCTACAAAATCAACCTACAGAAATCAATGGCCTTTTTATACACCAATAATGATAGGGAAGAGATGGAAGTCAGGAAAGCAATCCCATTCACAATAGTGCCACACAAACTCAAATACCTTGGAGTCAACTTGACCAAAGACGTGAAGGACCTATACAAAGAAAACTATAAAGCCCTGCTCCAAGAAATAAGAGAGGACACACGAAAATGGAAACACATACCGTGCTCATGGATTGGCCGGATTAACATCATTAAAATGGCAATACTCCCAAAGCATTATACAGATTTAATGTGATCCCCTTAAAAATACCCATGACATTCTTCAAAGAAGTGGATCAAACACTTATGAAGTTCATCTGGAACAATAAACATCCTTGAATAGCTAAAGCACTCCTAGGGAAAAGGAAAATGGGAGGCATTACTTTCCCCAACTTTAAACTGTACTACAAAGCAATAGTTATCAAAACAGCATGGTATTCGAATAAAGACAGATCCTCAGATCAGTGGAATAGGCTTAAGTTCTCAGAGAACGTTCCCCAGACATACAATTACCTAATTTTTGACAAAGGAGCAAGAAATCCTAACTGGAGCAGGGAAAATCTCTTCAACAAGTGGTGCTGGCAGAACTGGTTAGCCACTTGCAAAAAAGCAAACATAGACCCCCAGTTAACATCATGTACGAAGGTAAAAATCCAAATGGATTAAAGACTTTGCTATCAGACCTGATACCATAAGGTATATAGAACAACATGTCGGTAAAACACTCCATGACATTGAGACTAAAGGCATCTTTAAGGAGGAAACTGCACTTTCCAAACAAGTAGAAGCAGAGATCAACAGATGGGAATACATTAAACTGAGAAGCTTCTGCACCTCAAAAGAAATGGTGCCCAGGATACAAGAGTCACCCACCAAGTGGGAGAAACTATTCACCCAACACCCTTCAGATAAGGGGCTAATATCCAAAATATACAGGGCACTGACAGAACTTTACAAGAAAAATCATCTAATCCCATAAAAAAAATGGGGAGAAGAAATGAAGAGACACTTTGATAAAAAAAAGTACAAATGGCCAAAAGGCACATGAAAAAATGCTCCTCATCACTAATCATCAGGGAGATGCAAATCAAAACAACGATGAGATACCACCTCACACTGCAGAGATTGGCGCACATCACAAAGAATGAGAACAACCAGTGCTGGCGGGGATGTGGAGAGAAAGGAACTGCTGGTGGGAATGCTGTCTAGTCCAACCTCTATGGAAAGCGATATGGAGATTCCTCCAAAATCTGAAAATTGAGCTCCCATTCGACTCCACTCCTAGGGATATACCCTAAGAACACAAGAATACAATACAAAAACCCCTTCCTCACACCTATACTTATTGCAACACTATTCACAATAGCCAGGCTCTGGAAACAACCAAGATGCCCTTCAACAGACAAATGGCTACAGAAACTATTGTACATATACACAATGAAATATTATGCAGCCGTCAGGAGAGATGAAGTCATGACATTTTCCTATACATGGATGTACATAGAATCTATCATGCTGAGTGAAATAAGTCAGAGGGAGAGAGTGAGAGACGCAGAATAGTCTCACTCATCTATGGGTTTTAAAAAAAATAAAAGTCATTTTTGTAACAATCCTCAGAGACAATGAGGGGAGGGCTGGAACTTCTAGCTCACTGCATGAAGCTCACCACAAAGAGTGGTGAATACGCTATAGAAAAAACTACACAGAGAACTACCATAATCAAATGAATGAATGAGGGAACTGGAAAGCCTGTCTGGAGTACAGGTGGGGGTGGGGTGGGATGGAGGGAGATTTGGGACATTGGTGGTGGGAATGTTGCACTGGTGAAGGAAAGGTTCTTTATATGACTGAAACCTAATCACAATCATTTATGTAATCAAGATGTTTAAATAAAGAAAAAAATGAAAAAAAAATAAATATCTGTTTAGGATGAATATTAGCCCATGACAAAAATTATTTTCAAGAAAGATCTTGCATTTGTGAATTAGCTAGTTAAAATTATGGTTATTATGTTTATTGAGTCCTGTCAATAATAGAAAATCTGAAAGAAAAGAACCAAACATCCAATTTTTGTCATTGTGTTTGAACAAAGAGCATTGTAGAAGCAAGTTTTTGATATAAGATAAAATAGGCAGATTATTTCAGTTTTAAGAATTGTTCAGATACTTCCATTACTTTACAATATTTTGAAAATTAAAATTCTGTAAAGTAATCTTATTTTACAAACTAAAACATTAAAGAAATGATTGATTTTCTAAGATTAGCTATATAGTACATGATGTGCTAAGTACTTAAATATTAAAAAGATATTGCATTTCAGTGTTGTACTTCAGTTTTAAGTGTACATAGAGCCACATGCAGGACACAGGACAGAACTACTCAAGCAAAGTGGGCAAGATAATGAAACTGTCTACAAATCTTCTTGAATAAATTGTATGCTTTCTTGAAGTAGCACCTTCTCAATTGTAACTTTTCTACGATGTCTATTGCCAAAAATATACATTAAGGGGCCAGAGCAATAGTACAGAGGGCCTTATACTTGCCTTGCACATGGTCAACCTGAATTCAATCCCCTGCATCCCATAAGTCCTCTTGAACTATCACATATAATCCCTGAGCACAGATCCATGAGTTTGCTATTGAACACCACCAGGGATAGCCCCCCCAAAACAAAAACACACTAGAATATAAATTAAAGTATTATTCCTGTACCTGTAAGTGGTTTTTACAAACATGTACATATGCTTGTGTGTACATAATTTATATTTTAATAAATTTAATCATAGATTTAATAAACCTATATATATTTGTGCATTACTGATCATTTACTTTGTACAAGACATTATTCTAAGGCCAAGATTTCAATGCTGAATAGTAGAAGTAGAAATGATAGAGCGAATATTTATTACTCTTCTAGAAATTTACAACTTTTGGTATGTATAAAATATTTGTGATTATTATAGAAATTTTAATGGACACGTGTATACTACTATCAAGAACATAAATGTACCACACTTTTAGAAATTGTTTGGGTCATGTGTATTCAAAACATTCAATATGTGCATTTAACTTTAGAGAGAGCAGTTTAAAAGCTACAAATATATTCTAATACCATAAAAAAGAGTGCAAATTTAAACTTCTAGGAAGTTTAGCATTGTTTATAAGAGAAGACTACTATAATATTGTATATGCAATAATATCAAAAATATTAAAGTACTGGTAACAAGAGTTAGTGCATCATATTTATATGTCAGGCAGCATTTAAATACTTTACATGTATTTAGTTTTTAAATTTTATTTATTTAAAAAATGCACTATATAGTTAGCATAGTTGCTAAAAAATTTTTTTCTAGATAAGTAGAAACAAAATTATTGAAAAAATTAAAATGGAAGAGAAGAGAAAAACAAGAAAGAAGGAATAAAGGTAAAAGTACAGTAGCAAGTTCATTTGTGATAAAGTCATTAATACAATGACAGGAGGTTTAGTAAGCTCTTGTTGTTGTTATATGTCCAGTCTGTTAGATTGGGATTTTGCTTTAGGGATAATAACAAATGACATCAAACAAATTAATTGGTCCAGAGATTAAAGCTCCAATACTATAAATTTTGAGAATATACTCAGCGTAAGGGTCTCCTTGTTACTTATTGAATTAATTCTAAGTTTAATTAAATTAGCTTGCAATAATACACAGGATAATAATTGTTAGATAGGATATTTTGTTACCCTTATTTTGTCAATATTTAATAATAATTGAATCATAGAGAAGTGAAATGATGTAGGTTTGTCAAATTAACACTTTGTATACTACACTTACATGATAAGTTGTAGACTTTATATATTAAGCTGTGAAAATAATAATAGATATTATATTTAGGTAAAGTCCTTCATAATACTATAGTCAGAGAAATGAAAAAATATATCTCAAGAGGTTAAAAATGTTATTGTATACTGGGAAAATATTAAAGCAAAATTAGGGGGCATACTAATTTGGATTTGAATTAATTTCAGCTCTGGAATGTTGAGGCATTAATAAAATAGAGGATGAAATAAAACATTTTTAGATCTTACATTGTATAGTGTTAAATACAATAAGCATTTTTAATTTTTGTATCAAGCACCTATTTTTTTAACATTTGTATTGTGAACAAAGTGAATTACAAATTTTTCACAGTAATATTTAAGGTACATAGTGACAATGAATCAGGGGCATTTCCACCACCAGTGTAGTCCTCTCTCCACCCCTGTTCCCAGTATTCATCCCATATCTCCCTCCTTTGTCCTCTGGACTGCTAATGTAACTGGTTCCCTCTGTATATAGCTTGTTGTAGATTGGATATTGATTTCTTTGTCATTGAATTTGGGTTTGGTTTTTAAGTCTGATCTTTTTTATTTTTATTCAATGTTCATATGACTGTTTGGTCCTGGTACCATCCATCCCCCCATCAATTTATAATGCAGAACAAGATGATTCAAGTTATGTAGCTCTGTTTGATAAAATAGAAAAGAAAAATGTCAAAGAAAAAACTGGGAGGAGTCCGTCTAGAGGTCATAAATATCAATTCAAAAGAAGAAAGGGAAAAAAGAAAAAATATAACAAAACAAAACAAAAAAAAACTCTCAAAACTAGCAACCACAAAAAGTACTATAGCAACAAATAAACAACCACTAAATAATAACCACAAGAATAAAAAAATTAAAAAAGGAAGGAGGGCTGGTGTGGCAAGGTTTTGTGCCTCTTTTTTTGGGGGGGGGGGGAATAGGCACAGTAAGTATTGTGGAAAGTAGAAAGGGAATTAGCTTGGCCTAAGAGATACAGGGTTTCTGCACTCCTGAAGCGTACTGTCATGGGAACAACTAGACTCCATGCATGCTCATTTTCACACCCCAAGGTCTTTTTATGGTGCCAGGAAACTTTCTGTTGAGCTCAGTTGTGGATGATAAAATCAGGCATTTGTAACTAGAGATCTTGGTATTTACACAGGTCATAGGACAAAGCCTAGGGTAGAGTCCTCCTTTATGGTTCAAGAAATTCTGTTTCATCACTGTCATTGTAATCAGTCTTCTGTAACTAATGGTCCTGGATTTTGTGCAGATCCTAGGATAAAACCTAGGATAGAGTCTTTCATTATATTTGCAGAAGTTCTGTTCAGTCGCAGTTGTCAAACTCAGACCTCTGGAATTAGAGGTCTTGGTCATTATACAAATCTTAGGCTGAAGCCTAGGCTAAGGTCTTTCTTATTTGTCTCTGGATAAGTTCTGCCTTGTCATGGTTGTCAAAGTCAGTCTTCTATAGTTAGTGATCTTGGTTTTTGCACAGATCAAAGGATGACATGTCTTATGATTTCATCTTGTCGTTTCCTCATTGTCAGGACGTCATATCAAAACTGGCTCAAGTTGGTGCCAGAGCAGTATTGGGAATTTCCCAGGGGGAGTTTGGTTCCTGAAGCACCTATGTATATGTAACCAATGTAATCTGCTCTGCAGACTTTTCAGGAACCATTGGGTGGATAAAGAATTATTATCCCTTTTGAAAAAAAAATCAGATCCTCCTTTCAAATGCTAAGTAACTGTGCCTACCAGTGTTGCTCATCTCCATGTTTTATTCCTATTAAGGACAGTTCCTTCAATTACTGTCAATGATTTGTCATCTTCTGGTGATGTTTCGAGCATGAAGCAACTTGGGCACATAACTGCAAAAGGTCAATTTTTGTCCTACTTTCTTGAAGAATTACTATTACCATCCCTTTCCTAGTTAAAGATGCCATGGTTTAAGAAGGAATCCCATAGCCATCTTAGCTTTGTTACTAAATTACTACTCTGCCTCTACTCCAGTGTTCTACAAATTAGATTCTCCTAATGAGAGTGATTTTTTTCCCCTAGTGCTTCCATCATTAGATAAGTTCAAAGTCTTTGTCTTGGAATCCTTAGCCATATGAGTAAGCCTTAATCATAAGCCTATACTCTGCCCTTGTTAAAGATAATATTTTTTTAGAGATGTCTTTGCCCCTTTTATCATTGTTGGGCCTTGTGCTCTTAATTTATCTTGGTGGCACTCCCTAACTTCAAAACTAATAGCCTCCAAACTCACTGTGGAAATGGACCTACCACATTCTCTATAATTAACTTTTCATACCAGTTATTTCATAAAATGTTAGAAGTTTTGATAGAGTCCCCAGTCCCCCAAAATAACAGTGAAATAGTTAGTTCTGGGAATAGTTAGTTCTTGCTCTCATAGCAATAGCCAAGAGGGCCATGTACTCATGTGGACCTTTACAGGACAACAAAAAAGTCAAGTTTTCTCATTTTATACAATGCATAAATTAAAAATGAATAAACAAGTTACTCAATTAAAACTTTGGCAAAAGAGCTGAATAAACAGTTCTTCAAATAAGATGTGCAAGTGTCCAATGAGCAAATGGAAAGATGATAACATCATTCATAATTATGGAAATGCAACTCAACCCTTAATGAGATACAACTCATATCCATCAGGATATTTCAAATAAAAAAAACTAGATAATAACGAGTAAGAAGGCCAATATTTTGTACAATGGTACAAGTATTATATACTTGCAAGTGTATAATAATACAAGAAATAGTACAATGTGTAGATCATATACTTTGCACAGAGCTGACCTGATTTTAATCCCTGGACCCACATATGGTCCCTTGGGCAACACCAGGTGTTATTTGAGATCAGAGCCAGGAATGAGCCATGAACACTGTCCAAAACAAAAATAAAAAAGTAGTGTAAGGATTTGAAATATCCTTACATTATTGTTGATGAAAATGTAAAGTTATGCAATCTTGGAAATCAGTTCGGCAGTTACTCAAAATTTAAATATAGAGCTAGAAAGATAGAATGGTGGATGAGGATTTTGTGTTGTATGTAGCTGATTCAGATTTGATGTTCTGCATAACATAGCATACCCTAAACCCTGTCAGCAGTGATCCCTGGGTAGAGAGCCATGAATAAGCACTAAATGCAGTGATGTATAAGAAAAATAATATAAATTAAAATTGCAAAAGGATGAGAGAGTATAGCAGGTAGGACACTTACTTGCCTTGTAGAAGCAGATAGTATTGCCATATCACCAACACGAAGAATACATAAAATTCAAATTAAACATAGAATTCTGAGGAACCTCACTGAGTAAATCTACAGAAGAATACAGCTGCTGTTTTGGGAGACTTGTAGTGAAATGCAAAATTGTGACAGTTCAAAGGTAAAGAACATATTTCTGAAATAGGGGATTATGTGAAGTGAGACTAAAAGAGAAAAAGAACCAGTAACTTGACATCACATATAAAAATTTACCTCAAAGCAGGTAGTACTAAGAACACAAATATTACAGAAGTCCTATATTACTCAAAGTAGCCCTGATTCACTGAGTACTTTCAGATGTGACCTTAGAAATTCCAGAATGCCCCTTGGATAACCATGGTGGTCCCTGGCACCCAGGATTATGAGCAGTATTGCACTAAATCACTGATTTTGTTGACTAAATATAATCAGAAGTGGCTCCCCAGATTCCCTGAGCACTGCCTAGTAGCCATATCCATGCATAAAAATGAATGTGAAAATGGCCTATATCAAACAAAAAATAAAAGTGTTGTTGGCATGGACTCAGGGGAAAATGATTTTTCATTCATTGTTGGTAGAACTATCTGGCTCAGACTCTATGGAAAAGAAATGGAGACTTCTCAAAGAAGGAAAATTGAGCTTTCAGATGGCCTAGCTCTTTGGTATCTAGCTCAAGAATATAAAAAATTTTTGCTCAAAATATATTTATATATATATTCAAACCTATGTTCTTTGCTGAACTATGTACAGTATCCAAATATGGAAGCAACTCTAATATCCAATGATATCTAATGACAAATGACTAGTTAAATAAATGTGACATACACAATCATAATAAAATACTAATTTATAAGGAAAGTTAAAATTTTGCTACAACATGAATGGACTTAGAGAATATTATGGTGAACAAAATAAGTCAGAAGGACAAATGCTGAATGGTCTAACACATACGAGATATCCAAAGAAACAAAGCTCCAATAACCCCTTGCTATTCATTTAAGAACTATGATAACCAAGTGGTGGGGAGAAGAAACCTTGAAAGGAAAGATGTGGAAGGCAGACTAGAATACTACTACATGAGAGTAGTAGTAGATGCTGCACAGCTGCCATTGCCTTGTCTGCATTAGTCAGCTCCGAGCACTCTATTCAGATGTAAACAGATATAAACCAAGCTGTGAAAAATCATGGGTACATTAGCTTTGCAGCTGAAAAAGGCAATCTCAGGAGGAGAGGACAAGTCCTCGTTCTGCTAAAGCTTCACCAGCTGCATGCTTCACCCACAATCACCTCTTTGCCAATGGACTAACCACACTGCTTAATCAATGACCTCTGCAAAGAAGCCTAATTGATCCAAACTTCAGGTTTGCCAGTATTTGGCCTGATACCACCAGGACTTTGTCCAAATGACTGTAGGCAACCCCCTCCTCAGCTTTCCCTTCCTCTTGTACTCCCAGAAGGTCTGGCAGCTGAAACCATGCCCCACAGACATCGCAATATCAGCTACAGAGCTTTGAATTCCTGGACCATGAGGCTGCATACATGGTTGCATAAAAAACTCCAAAATTTTCAATACTGCTATCCAAGTAGGAACATGTAATTTAGATGTCAACACTGAATTGAAGCCATCTAATATTTAGAAATAAAAAAATAACAAAAGATAAACTAGCAACAGATAATTTGGTAAAGTTTCTGATAATGACTTAATTGAGAAATTAATAATTTTCACAAATTTTCATTTTTACTGTACTTTTAAAAATTAAGTTTGTACCAATTACCTGTAAATAGACAACATAAAATATATTATTTTGTTTCTGCTTAGGGAGCAATTTTGAGAATGAGTGGGGATTCAGACATTGGTGGTAAGAATTTTACTTTGGTAGTAAGATTGGTGTTGGAATATGAAGGGGCATAAACAAATGTAGTATTAGTAACTATGTAAATAATAGTCTTTTTATTTTTAAATAATGGTCTTTAAATTAAGTAATTTTTTTAAAAAAATAGAGTAGTGGTAAAGATTATAGTGAGTAGGGCTCTTGCCCTACATGCAACCAACCTTGGTTTGATTTTTGGCATCTCATATAGTGCCCCAAGCACCAGCATGAGTAATTCCTGAGTACAGAGTCAGTAGTAACACCTTGTCTTCTCCCCCAAAAAGAATAGTGGTAGCTGGTCTTTTCCATCTTGATGGTGGTGAAGGTGCAGTGACTTTGTAAACCTAAAGTATAGATAATAGGATTGTAAGACTTATAATGAAGAGAGCGACTTCCAGGCAAATGTAAAGGTTTTTATTTTTCTTCATTTTTCTTAGGGCTTTCATTACATAGTATAGATATTAAAATTTCTGATATTTCCAAGTTGATATTTGTATTTAAGAGTGTTACCAGACAGTGCCATGGATGTGTGTGTATGAGGTGGAGGTTCATGGATCCTTCTCTTTGATTCTCAGCCAACTGGGCTGACAGTTCAATGTCAGAGCCCAAGGATGTGGTGCTGCTGGCCCCTGTATTTCTACCTGACTTTCATAGTATTGTGGACCATTAATATACTCCAACACTCCAACCATTACTCCAACTATGTACTCCAACCATTAGTGTACTCCAGTGCTCAATACCCTCCTGGGCTACACCCACAATGTGATGCTAGAGTTTGAACTTGGATCACTACATCCATGTGCATTATCTGTTGTACTATGATTCTGTTATTAATTTTGAACATATTCAAATAAATGTCACAAAAGATAATTACTATAATTAATGTTCTGAAATGAGCTGCAAATTGGCAGCTTTATAGCAATATCTAACCTGTAATGCTGTTTTGTCTGGATTTGTAGAATATTAGGTAATTGAGGATTTCTGATTTCTCTAAAGAATTAGAAGACATGTAAATACTTTCTCATTTTCTTACAAGCAAAGAGTCTACTAGAAGCACCAGCTGTTCTTTTTAGGTGGTATAATCGCAACTTTACTGCATTCATTGCCGTTCTCTGTTGCATCTCATCTTTAGATCATGTCATATATTTATAACGACTCCCTGATTGTATAAGCATTTGACATCACAAGTTATTTTGACATTTTATGAGAACTTTATATATATTCTTTTCTCTTTTCTCTTGTATTTTTGGTTCTTTTTCATACTTTTTTTCATGTCTTTCATTATTCTTTTCCTTATCTTTCTCTCGGTAGGCATATAAACTTATGTTTGCTATCTAATTTTACCACATTGAGAGATTAGATTTGCCCATTAATTCTTTTTTACTTTTGGGCCACTCCCAGTGGTGCTCAAGGGTTACTCCTGGATCTCCAATCAGAAATTACTCCTCGTAGGCTCTGGGGACCCTTTGGAATGCTGAAAATCACACCTGGGTGACCATTTTCAAAGCTGATGTTCTAACAACAATTCTATTGCTCTGGCTCTATTTCTTTATTTCTTTTTAATTGTCAGAATAGCACAGCTTAAGCTTGAGTAAGGTTATATATTCAGAAACTTCCTAAAATGGCTTTAGAAAGAACCATTTAATATCTATAAATGGAATCTGAAAAATAAAAAATGATTTCTTTTTTGTATTACAGTACAATACTTAGGAATTTCCCACTCTAATTAATTCTATCACGGGGGTGATTTTTCTTGCTCCAATACCTAAGCAGAAATCATGGATTATTCAATAAAAATATTGGCTAACTTTCATAGGGAATAATGTTCTTTATGTAACAGATAAGAGAATGTTTTTCACAATGCCTACTTTAGTAAGACAAAGACACTAAAATTTGAACCAAACATGGTCACATTTTTAGTTTTCCTGAAAAAAAAATTAAAACAAAAAAACCTTCAGTCATGTAGTGTAGAATTACACATTGTGACTGAATGCCTTAGGGTCAATACCTTTGGTTGGTGAAAACCAAGCAATGATGGAGACATAAGTTTAGGTAAGGAAAAAAGGCTTCATTGGATCTCTGTATTGGAATGGTTCTCAGAATTGTTTCCTATCAGGCTGGGATGACAAATCATCTTTACTCCAAAATCAACAAACTTCTCTGTATTTTCTTCCCTGGAGAAAGGTGATCTTCAATTAAGAAACCTTTTATGGGCTGAGGCAGATTTTTAAGGGACTAATAGATGTTCATTATCTGCTAATCAAACCCCATCAGCTAGGATAATAGGGGAATGAGAATGGTACTTCAAAATCACACATGTCACATTTAGACCATACTTTTCTATTACATGAAGCAATTAATCAACAAGTAATTTGTTGATTAAATCAATAGATTGTATGGGTAGCTATCTATGTAAAGTAGACTTAATTTTGTTTTAATAAGCAAAGATAAACAGATGGTATATACTAAGCTGAGAAGCTTCTGCACCTCAAAGGAAATAGTGGCTATGATACAAGAGTCACCCACAGAATGGGACAAACTGTTCACCCAATACCTGTCAGACAAGGGGCTAATATCCAAAATACATAAGGCACTGACAGAACTTTATAAGAAAAAACATATAACCCCATCAAAAAATAGTGAGAAGAAATGAAGAAACACTTCCTCAAAGAAGAAATACAAATGGCCAAAAGGCACATGAAAAAATTCTTCACATCACTAATCATCAGGGAGTTGCAAATCAAAACAACTATGAGGTACCATCTCATGCCACAGAGATTAGCACACATCACAAAGAATGAGAACAAGCAGTTCTGGCGGGAATGTGGAGAGAAAGGAACTTTTATTCACTGCTGGGTAGAATGCTGTCTATTCCAGCCTTTATGGAAAACAATATAGAGATTCCTCAAAAAACTGAAAATTGAGCTTCCACATGATCCAGCTACACCACTCCTAGGGATATACCCTAGGCACACAAAAATACAATTCAAAAATCCCTTCCTCACACCCATATTTATTGTAGAGCTATTTACAATAACCAGACTTTAGAAACAACCAAGATGCCCTTCAACAGATGAATATTTAATAAAAACTATGATTTATATACACAATGGAATATTAAGCAGCCGTAAGGAGAAATGAAGTCATAAAATTTTTCTATACATGGATGTACATGGAATCTATTATGCAGAGTGAAATAAGTCAGAGGGAGAGATAAAAACAAAATAGTCTCACTCATCTATGAGATTTTTTAAAAAATAAAATTAAAGACATTATCGTAATAAGTCCCAGAGACAAGAGATAAGGGCAAGAAGGACCGACTCACAATATGAAGCTCACCACAAAGTGTGGTGAATGATGTTAGAGAAATAATTACACTAACAACTAGCATGACAATGTTAATGAATGAGTGAAGTAGAATGCCTGTCTCGAATAGGCAGGGGTGGGGGAAAAGAAAGGGGGTCATTGGTGGTGGGAAGGTTGCACCAGTGAAGGAGGGTGTTCGGTTTATGACAGAAACCCAACTACAATCATGCTTGTAATTATGGTGCTTAAATAAAGATTTTATAAAAGAAAACAATTCCATTTCATATTTTACCTGTCAGAATTTAAGTGTTTTAAGAAAAATATGTTTTTAAACAACTTTCGGTTTCAAAAGCTTAATTTTACTCTATAAAAAAGTTCAATCTGCGAAAGAAAAATTGGGAAAAAATAGTTCCTTTGTGTGACGTGATTTATTTATAAAGTGTTGTGAGAAAGGCATGAATCCAGATTTGAAGATTGAAGTTCAAGTTTCTCTTTATGTTTCTGTCTCTCTTTCATTTCTAATCTGGGAATGGAATGTACAAATTAGTGTAGACTGAAGTCTCAGCAATATACATGTCTCATCTTTTGAAATCATAATTAGCTAGCCCAGGAATCCTCTCACCTAAATACCCAGATCCTTATTAAGATTGAGAGGAAAAACAAAGTGAAGCCAGGAAAAGCTTATATGGGAACACCCCCCCTGATCCCAGGAAGACTGGGCTTTTCAGGATGAGTCACAATCACAGTATATTTGCTTTAGATCTTCAATACTGAGCTCTCATCATTTGAATGCTTTTACAACAGCTGAACAGGCTGTGTGAGGGACAGTTATTTCTTTACTCTTTTTCTTTCTTTTCCCCTCTTTTCAGATTCTGCTACCCTCCTAACATTGTTTCTAATATTTTCTTTACATTTAAAAAACTCAAATATCTATTAAAAATCTTATTTACTTATTCTAAAATATACCTGTAAAAAACTCTAGACAGTGTCAAACTAGATTAAAATTTATTGCTTGATTTAAAATTATTTGCACCAAATTGACTTTAATAGTCATCATTCAATTTCAGAGACCGAGATTATTCTACTTTTAAAAATAGTCTCACAATTTTAGCTTCACAATTGCATATTGTCTTTGCAAATATGAAATATTTTACAGTTATTTTATTAGACAGTAAATACAGATGTATGAACTTTATAGTACTCATTGAAATATTAAGGCTTTTCGAATTTCATTTCAAATATATATTAACATTCATTTAAAATGTTAAACTATTTAAACCAGTCTATCCACAGCATAGTGAAAACATGAATTACAAATTAAAAGATAATCTGCCTATTATTACCACATTTCTTAAACTACATATGTCCATAACAATCCATCTTTTAAATAAATCTAAGACACTTAAAGAAAAATTATCGTCAAGTGTCCTATGTCAACCAAGTTTTGTTCACATTTTTTTCTGTATTTTATTGATAATATAATAAACAATATTGATAATATAGATAACAATTAAATATAATTTTATAAATTAAAAAGATAGTCTGCATTTACCCAGTCTCCACAGCAGATTATTCTCTTAATCATTTTTGTCAGTTGGTTTCTTAAGGTGTGAGCTTTAACAATATTTTCAGACAAGTATCTGTGGTATTTAACAAAAAGCAATCCTATATTTGCCTCCAATTTATAGTTTCTATCAATTGGCTCCTTTGTGCCTTCATTACCTCTTCACAGTACTTATAATAAATTTTCATTGACTAGAAGCTATTTCTTAGTTAAAATGTTTCAAAGTTAAAGAATAAATTAATTTGAAGTGCACTTCCTTCTGTGAAACTTTTCTAAACATTGATGAAGTGTACTAAAGCAGGTTGTACACTATCAAGTTAATTATTTTCACCTATTTACAATTCAAATAGTTATATAGTGATAAGTATATCAAGGAAAAAATGAAGAGATGTTTATATCAATAAAATGCAGATTAATATGTGAACAAAACTTGGTTGACAGGACACTTGAAGATGATTTTTCTTGGTCTTAGATTTACTTAAGAGATAGATTGTTATGGACATATGTAGCTTAAGAGATGTGAAAATATACTTGTAATAAAGGTGTTTAAATAAAGATATTAATATAAAAAAAGAAAATATTAGGTTGTAGATTAATAATGGAGAAATTGACAAAAATCAATCAAGGATTATATGCAAAAATATTGACCTTATGTTTTTCTACTGTGTAAACCTCCTATATTGTATATAATAGAGGTTGGGTTAAATGAACATTTTACTCTAATAATAAATATATATGAAAGGAAGAGAAGGAACAATAGTAGAGAGAAAAGATTATTGATGACTCTAACTCCACTGCAAAATCATCAAGAAAATATTTCGTTTCCAGGAATATTTACATAAAAAGAGTGTAACTTCATATATTGCTGGTGACTCAGTGTTGGCAAGGAAGCTTATAAAGGCTTTTCTAACAATGAATCATATGATAATATCATGGTAGGTGGAAAAAGCATTTAATTACTCTTAATTTATAACTCAGTGGTCTGCTTACAAATAGCAGGTATGTGATGTACAAAACCACATTTTATGTTATCACACTTTTCTTTCTCAATGAAACCTAAAGAATTTTTTATCTTTTATATGATAGATACAAAAAATGTCATTGACATAAAACACCATATCAATAATTTCTCTCAATGTTAACAGACTACATACACCATTTAAGAGATGTAGAGTGGCAAAATGGATCAGAAATTAAATCCAACATTTTTCTGCTTGTACAAAACATATTTGAATATTTAGAACGAACAGACTCAAAGTCAAAGGCAGGAGGACAATCCTTCAAACAAACATCTCCCTTTAAAAGGCTGGGAATGTTGCACTGGTGATGGGTGGTGTTCTTTATATGACTGAAACCCAAACACAATCATGTATGTAATCAAGGTGTTTAAATAAAAAATTGATAAAATTAAATAAAATTATTTAAATTAAAAAAATAAAAGGCTGAAATTACCATATTAATATCAGATAATTTACACTTGTTGAAGAGGCTTTCCTTGCTCCATTTTGAATTTCTTGCCCCTTTATCAAATATTAGTTGATTGTATATCTGGGGCACATTCTCTGAATTCTCAAGTCTATTCCACTGATCTGAGAATCTGTCTTTATTCCAGTACCAAACTGTTTTAATGACTATGGCTAATATAATTTAAAGTGTGGGAAAGTGATGCCTTCCATACTCCTTTTCCCAAAGGTTGCTCTAGCTATTCATGGTTATCTATTGTTCCAAATGAATTTCAGGAGTGTTTGATCCACTTCTTTGAAGAATGTCATGGGTATCCTTAGAGGAATTGCAGTAAATCTGTACAATGCTTTGGGGAGTATTGCCATTTTAATGATGTTAATCCTGCCAATTCATGAGCAACGGATGTGTCTCCATTTCCTTGTGTCCTCTTTTATTTCTTGAAGCAGAGTTTTGTCGTTTTCTTTGTATAGGTCCGTCATGTCTTTAGATAAGTTGACTCCAAGATATTTAAATTTGTGTGACACTAATGTGAATGGGGTTGGTTGTTTTAATGTCCATTGATTATCTATCATTATTGGTGTATAAGAAAGCCTTTGATTTTTGTGTGTTAATTTTGTAGCCTGCCACTTTGCTATTTGAACCTGTTGTTCCTAAAAGTTTTTTGGTAGTCTTTAGGGTTTTCTAAATATAGTATCATGTCATCTTCAAACAGTGAGAGCGTGACTTCTTCCTTTCCTATCTGGATGCCCTTGATATCTTTTTCTTGCCTAATAGCTCTGGCAAAAATTCTAGTATTATGTTGAATAGTAGTGATGAGAGAGAGAGCAGCCTTATCTTGTACCAGATTTTAGAGGAAATGCTTTTAGTTTATCTCCAGTGAGAATAATATTTTCCATTGGCTTGTGGGAAATGGCCTTGACTATATTGAGAAAAGTTCCTCTCATTCCCATCTTGATGAGAGTTTTTATCAAGAATGGGTGTTGGACCTTATCGAATGCTTTCTCTGCATTTATTGATATGATCATATGGTTTTTATTTTTCTTTTTGTTGCTATGGTGTATTATGTAGATTGATTTATGTATATTTAACCATACTTGCATTCCTGGAATGAATCCTACTTGGTTGTGGTGTATGACCTTCTTGTCATTGGATCCTATATGCCAGAATTTTGTTGAGGATCTTTGCATCTGTGTTCATCAGGGATATTGGTCTGTAGTTTTCTTTTATTGCAACATCTCTGTCTGGTTGTGGATCAGGGTGATGTTAGCCTCATAAAAACTATTTGGGAGTGCTCCTGATTTTTCAATTTCATGAAAGTTTGAAAAGGACTGGGAGTAGTTCCTCTAAAAAGATTTGAGGAACTTCATTTGTGAATCCATCTGGACCTGGGCTTTTGTTTTTAGGAAGACTTTTGATTACTCTTTTAATTTCCTCAGTAGTGATGGGTCTATTTAGATATAGTAGGTCATCGTGGTTTTACATGGAAGAATGTAGGAGTCCAAGAACTTATCCCTTTCTTCCAGGTTCTCATGTTTTGTGGCATAGAGTTTCTCAAAGTAGTCTATGATTACCTTTTGATTGTATGCAGTATCTGTAGTGATCTCACCCTTTTCATTTCTAATTTGGTTTATTAATTTCTCTCTGTTTCTTTGTGAGTTTAGCTAGTGGTTTATCAATCTTGTTTATTTTTTCAAAGAACCAACTTTTGCTTTCGTTGATCTTTTGATTTTTTTTTATTTCATTTCATTGATTTCTGCTCTAAGCTTTATTACTTTTTTCTGCCTACCTATTTTTGGCTCCCTTTGTTGGTCATTTTCTAATTGTAAACTGTTTATGTAGGCCCCTTCTTCTTTTCTGATGTGTGCTTGCAAAATTATAAAATTTCCCCTTGGTACTGCTTTTGCTGTGTCCCATAAATTCTAATAGTTTGTGTCTTCATTGCCATTTGTTTCTAGAAATGTTTCGACTTCCTCTTTGATTTCCTCTCTGACCCACTGGTTGTTTAGTAGTATGCTATTTAATTTCCATGTTTTAAAGTTTTTCTTTTGTGGCCCTTTGTAGTTCAAGACTAATTTTAATGCCTTGTGATCTGAGAAGGTTGTTTGTACAATTTCTATCCTCTTGATTTTATGGAGATATATTTTATGGGCCAGCATGTGGTTTTCCTAAAAAATGACCCATTTGCATTGGAGAAGAATGTGTATCCAGTTATCTGGAGATGGAGTGTCCTATATATATCCTATTATATATTATATATACATATACTATTCCACTTTCTTCCATTTTTCTTTTCATAGTTAGTATATTCTTGTTTGGTTTCAGCCTGTTAGATCTATCAAGGGATGACAGGGTAGTGTTGAGGTCTCCCACATTTATTGTGCTGCTATTGATGTATTCTTTCAGGTTTGTCAACAATTGTATTAAATATTTTGCTAGTCCCTAATTGGGTGCGTATATATTTAGTAGAGTGATTTATTCTTGCTGTACATATCCTTTGATTTGTAAGAAATGACTATCTTTGTCCCTTACAATTTTTCTGAGTCTAAAAGTTGTGTCATCTGATATTAATATAACCACTCAAGTTTTTTTAAAGGAGTTATTTTCTTGGATGATTTTCCTCCAGACTTTTATTTTGAGTCTATGTTTGTTCTGACTATTTAGATGTGTTTCTTGTAGGCAATAAAATGTTGGCTGCAGCTTTTTGATCTATTTTGCCACTCTGTGTCATTTAACTGGTGTATTTAGTTAATTAAATTGAGAGAGAGAATTGACATGAGATTTAGTGTCATCTTTGTGTAGAATTTTGTTGTGTCTGTTGCTCTGTCTTGTCTTAAAGTAGACCTTTCAGTTTTTCTTTTAAGGCTGGTTTTGAGTCTATAAAGTTTTTGATCATATGGTTTCATGAATAAATAGCAATTTATTCATGAAGCTATGTATACTTCCTTCAGATCTGAAAGTGAGTCTGGCTGGGTACAGTATTCTAGGTGAAGAATTCATTTTATTGAGTTTTGACACTATATCTCACCATTGCCTTCTGGCCTTGAGAGTTTCTTGTGATAGGTCTGTGTAAATCTTAAGGATCTCCTTTGAATACAATTTCCCTTTTTGATCTTGCTGCTTTCAATATTCTATTCCTATCTGTGGCATTTGTCATTGTGACTAGGATGTGTCTTGGGGTGTTTTTCTTCAGGTCTCTTTTAGCTGGTATTCTTCAAATATACAGGATTTGGTTGCAGGCCATCTTTAGCTCTGGGAGTTTCTCTGTAATGATGTCCTTGACAATTGATTCTTCTTGGGGATTTTCTTCCTGGAACTCTGGCACTCCAATGATTTTTATGTTGTTTCTGTTGAATTTGTCAAGTACTTCTATTTCCATCTGTTCACATTCTTTGAGTAATTTTTCCATTATCAGATCATTTGTTTTAAGGTTCTTTTTACAGTTTCTTCTGCTGTATGAAGTTGTTCTGCATCTCATCTTCCAGCTCGCTGATTCTGTCCTCGGCAGTTGTTACTCTATTTGAGAGGCTTTTCATTGAGTTTTTAATTTTATCTACTGAGCTTTTCAGTCCTATTATTTTAGTTGGAGTTTTCTGATTGTGTTCTCTGCAGTTCGATCTATTCTTTCTTTGAGTTCTATGAGCATCCTCCATATTAGTACTCTAAACTCCTTGTCTGAGAGGTGAACTCTGTGGTTGGTACTCTCTGGGACATCAGAACTGCCATCTTCATTCTCTATGCATGGTGTTGTTTCCACCATTGACACGGTTGTAGTGTGGCTTTTACTGCTTGTCGTGGTGGCATTCATGGGCTGGGAGATGTGTTTGGACACGTGGTGAAGCAGAGTGGCCGCTCTCCTCCGTTTGGATAAAAAAGCCAAAAATGGAAGTATGGGAAGGCTTTATAAAGGCACCGGGCAGGAAATGGTACTGCCTTGTGGGCTGGGACTGCCTACCTGAAGGGATTGTTCCCTGCGGTCTTTATCAGTATTCTCTTGAAGGGATCAGAAAGCTCTTCTACAATGTTTAAATGGGGTTAATGTTTTGCTGTTGTAGATCCTTAGTTTTTGTGAGCCCTTTTATGTTATTTTATTACTTTTGTTTGTTTTTGGGCCATACCCGGTGACGCTCAGGCGTTACTCCTGGCTATGTGCTCAGAAATTGCTCCTGGCTTCTAAAACTATATAGGAAGCCTGGGGATTGAACTATATATAATAGGCCAGCACAGGCAAGGCCTTACTCCTTGAGACACTGCTTCTGCCCCTTTATTACATTTTTTAGTGAAGCAAAAATAGTTTGGAAATTTTATTTAGAGAAATGTGAGGTGAGAGAAAGAAAGAGAGAAATAAATGTCCAAAAAAGAACATTAGATTCCCTAAAGTTGAAAAATTAGAGAAGGGCATTTGGATAAAGGTTATGCACAATTTATCCAAATGTCTCGATCTGGAGTTCTCTGCACACATAACATTTAATCTGAGTGTTGCCAGAAGGAAAATATTGAACTCTTAATGATACATTTATATTCTTATCATAACTTTTAGTTTATCTTTTAACTTCATCTTTTTCCGAGGATCCACTCTTCTGTCCGTGATTTTTCAGTTTCTCCATCTCCAAAGAGATCAAGATTTGCATCTAAATTTCCTGTTACATTTTAGGCAATTCCGTATTAACTTTTATTATTTTTCAAAACATTTTATCAGAACCCTGCTATCTATGTACCTGCCACATCCCTTCCTAGTTTTTTATGCACTGTTTGTATTGATGACACAAGACCACTCACAGAACCATTGTTTTTTGTTTTTTTGGTTTTTTTTTTTGGCCAACATGGACTAACCTGAATGTTTGAAAGCCAGGGTTATATCTGAAAATTTTATCATTGTTTATCAGAAACAAATGTTTTAAAGTAAAACTGAAAACAATGCTGAGGAAAGTGTGAGACTTATTTCTCACTATGAGGCATTGTCACTCTGAAACATATGGCAATTCCTCCCTTTGCTAATGCACCTATTTGCTGTTATGTTGTCATGACTTCACCTATGTGCTCTGTGTTTAAAAGTACGTTATTACATGCTGATTTATGGCTAAACGTTATACATGGAATCTTGTGAGAAACATACTGAAGGCTTTATCCCTGGGTGATAGAGTGTAATTTTGTTCTGATGACCTTCAAGATAACTCTTTGAAGTTTTATGTAGAGAGTTGGAGATAGACATAAATATCTACTCTATACACATGGGCAGAAGTATTTCAAAAGAGTTGGGGAATAGCAAAATTTCTGGTATCGTTTGAGAATAGCTTCTCTGTGTCCATTATGGATGAGATAGACATGATAAATAGGAGAATGGAAAAGAGATCATTGATCTCTCAATTGATGCTGACATTTTACCCTTGGTCTTTTTCGAATTTTTTTCCTCTTTCTAATTCTTTTTAAATCTCTATAACTTTTCTCTTTCCATCCCATTCCTTTTCCTTCAGCATATAATTTAAAATAATACTCAAGTTAATTTTATCAGCTTGCACAATTTTATATGTCACCTATGTAAGTTATATTTGTAGCCAACTAATATGATATTTTAATATCTAGCAAATGTCAATATACATTTAAGAAGGTATAAAAGTGACTATGCTTTTGGCATTATCTCTCAACGTGACCTTAGAGTAAGTTGTTTAACCTCTATGAGTTTTACACAAGTTTTCTTGTATGAAATGGAAATAAAATGTGCTCTGCTTTCTTTTGAAAAGTAAGACAAATGAGACTGATGGGAATCTATTTTGCTTAATGTCAAAGCTACTAAAATATTACTCCAAAAATTACCAAGCAAAAATTTTAGAGGAACCAACCTAACTACTCTACTTAGCATCAATTTTTAATTTTCACTTACTAACAATGTGGAGACATTTATTTGTACACAGATATTTCTAGTAACTAAAGTTTAATATTTCAGAAGCAAATTATATTCCCCTTACCCACGTTTTTGTCTTTCTTTTGTCCACAAGCATGACCATTTCTCCTGTTCATAGAATCATCAGCCACCTATCTTTTCTCAACCAAAGCCTTTGCTTTATCTCAACTCCTCTTTCTAGTGATTTTTTTATAATTTTTTCATTCAGTTTGTTTAAACATCTTATAGTACTCCCTCAAGTGTCTCTTGAATATACCCACATTCCATTCAGACTTCAAAAGGCTGTCCTCTCTCACCACTCCTATTCAACATAGCACTGGAAGTACTTGCTATAGCGATTAGGCAAGAAAAAGATATCAAGGGAATCCAGATAGGAAAGGAAGAAGTCAAGCTCTCACTGTTTGCAGATGACATGATGCTCTACTTAGAAAACCCTAAAGACTCTACCAAAAAGCTTCTAGAAACAATAGACTCATATAGCAAGGTGGCAGGCTACAAAATTAACACACAAAAATCAATGGCCTTTCTATACACCAATAGTAATAAGGATGAAATGAACATTAAGAAAACAACCCCATTCACAATAGTGCCACACAAACTCAAATATCTTTGAACCAACTTGACTAAAAATGTGAAAGACTTATACAAAGAAAACTATAAAACTCTGCTCCAAGAAATAAGAGAGGACACGCGGAAATGGAAACGCATACCCTGCTCATGGATTGGCAGGATTAACATCATCAAAATGGCAATACTCCCTAAGGCGTTATACAGATTCAACGCTATCCCTCTAAAGATACCTATGACATTCTTCAAAGAAGTGGATCAGACACTTTTGAAATTTGTTTGGAACAATAAACACCCTAGAATAGCTAAAGCAATCATTGGGAAAAAGAATATGGGAGGAATTACTTTCCCCAACTTTAAACTTTACTACAAAGCAATAGTTATCAAAACAGCATGGTATTGGAATAAGGACAGACCCTCAGATCAGTGGAATAGGCTTGAATACTCAGAAAATGTTCCCCAGACATACAATCACCTAATTTTTGATAAAGGAGCAGGAAATCCTAAATGGAGCAAGGAAAACCTCTTCAACAAGTGGTGTTGGCACAACTGGCTAGCCACTTGCAAAACATTGAACTTAGACCCCCAGCTAACATCATGTACGAAGGTAAAATCCAAATGGATTAAAGACCTCGATATCCGGCCCCAAACCATAAGATATATAGAACAACACATAGGCAAAACTCTCCAGGACATTGAGACTTCAGGCATCTTCAAGGAGGAAACTGCACTCTCCAAGCAAGTGAAAACAGAGATTAACAGATGGGAATATATTAAGTTGAGAAGCTTCTGCACCTCAAAGGAAATAGTGCCCAGGATACAAGAGCCACCCACTGAGTGGGAGAATCTATTCACCCAATACCCATCAGACAAGGGGCTAATCTCCAAAATATACAAGGCACTGACAGAAATTTACAAGAAAAAAACATCTAATCCCATCAAAAAATGGGGAGAAGAAATGAACAGACACTTTGACAAAGAAGAAATACAAATGGCCAAAAGACACATGAAGAAATGCTCCACATCACTAATCATCAGGGAGGTGCAAATCAAAACAACAATGAGATACCACCTCACACCACAGAGAATGGCACACATCACAAAGAATGAGAACAAACAGTGCTGGCGGGGATGTGGAGAGAAAGGAACCCTTATCCACTGCTGGTGGGAATGCCGTCTAGTTCAACCTTTATGGAAAGCAATATGGAGATTCCTCCAAAAACTGGAAATCGAGCTCCCATACGATCCAGCTATACCACTCCTAGGAATATACCCTAAGAACACAAAAATACAATACAAAAATCCCTTCCTTACACCTATATTCATTGCAGCACTATTTACCATAGCAAGACTCTGGAAACAACCAAGATGCCCTTCAACAGACGAATGGCTAAAGAAACTGTGGTACATATACATAATGGAATATTATGCAGCTGTCAGGAGGGATGAAGTCATGAAATTTTCGTATACATGGATGTACACAGAATCTATTATGCTGAGTGAAATAAGTCAGAGAGAGAGAGAAAAACGCAGAATGGTCTCACTCATCTATGGGTTTTAAGAAAAATGAAAGACATTCTTGCAATAATAAATTTCAGACACAAAAGAGAAAAGAGCTGGAAGTTCCAGCTCACCTCAGGAAGCTCACCACAAAGAGTGATGAGTTTAGTTAGAGAAATAACTACATTTTGAACTGTCCTAATATTGAGAATGTATGAGGGAAATGTAGAGCCCGTTTAGAGTACAGGCGGGGGTTGGGTGGGGAGGAGGGAGATTTGGGACTTGGGTGATGGGAATGTTGCACTGGTGATGGGTGGTGTTCCTTTTATGACTGAAACCCAAACACAATCATGTATGTAATCAAGGTGTTTAAATAAAAAAAAAGGCTTTTTTTTGTAATGATTTTTCTAAATCATTTTTCTTAACATATTTTTACTTTAATATGCAATTATAACAACTACACCTTATTATGGGAGACCAGGGGATATTTCTAGGCCCTTCTTTTTAACAGTGTCTGAAATCACAACCTCTCTTAGAAAAATAAGTCAGGTATATCCATATTTTATTTATTTAGCCATACGAGCCAGTCACAGTCATAAAATACACTGTCAACTAAAAAATATTTCTTTAAAGAAAATATAGAAGTTTAAGATAGTTTTAAGAGATTTGGGTGTATAATAAAATTAATATGAGATGATATGGATTATTGCATTTTTTTATTCTACCCAGGCTAATTTACTATCAAGGACAATAATTATTCTTTGTTTTGGGGGCGGCACACCTGGTGATGCTAAGGGGTTACTCTGGCTATGTGATCAAAAATGGTTCCTGGCTTGGGCGACCATATGGGATGCTGGGGATCAAACCCAAATGTCCTGGGTCAGCTGCATGCAAGGCAAACACCCTAGTGCTGTACCCAAGGTGCACAAAGGGCCCAAGCACTCTGGCCCAAGGACAATAATTATTAAAAAAAAAAAAAAAGCAAAGCTACTAAATTGTACTTGTGTTGCATAGCCAATTTTCTAATTCCCCTAAATTACAATGAATTTTTGGTTACTTAACCTTATGTAATGTTCTCTACATCATACATTTCCAGTTGTGCATCTTTATACTAAAGTGTGTGTTCACTTAAAATATGTTTGTTTCTTTGTGAAACTAAAATTAAATAAAGAAAAAATATGAACAGGACTCAGACTCAGATTTTAGTGTGCTTATTCTCTCATCTATACTTCTCCTTAAAAGCCCTATATTTTTCTGAATAAATAAAAACTTGTGAAACAATTAAAAACATCAGATCTCATAGAAGAGCTGAAATTCCTCCTTCACATGCTTCAAGTTGGCAAAAATGTATTAATCAAAGAGAAATAAAGCCCTAAACTGAGTTCTAACAAAGCATAATATAGAAACAAATATAAAAGCATCGAAAGATTAATGCAAAATTAAGAAAAAAATAATGTCCCTTTCTTGGGAATTTCACTCAATATTTTTCACAATGGAGATATTGTTAAGAAACAATAGTTTCAAAAGGACTAATTTTCATACTTTTAGTTTGAATGGAAGATTATAGACACTGACTTTACTAGTTTTGTCTTATTACTAAAGTTGAGGCTTTTTTAATTGTAAAGCTAAATTAGGTATCTTGAGATTGGTTCTGTCCTCTATAAAATTATGAAGATTATTGTTTTAAAATTTATTAGACCTTTTATATTCACTTTCAAGAATTGTCTTCCTTCTTTAAAATAGATAATTAAAGTTAAAAATAGAGAGTGCATGCATAGTTCTGACTTTGTCCCAGCCATTTTTCTAAGATTTTTTTCTTTTTTCTTTTTTTTATTTAAGCACCATGATTACAAACATGATTATAGTTGGGTTACAGTCACAAACAGAATATTCCCCTTCACCAGTGTAACATTCCCCCCCCTCCCGATGTCCTCCTAACCCCTTCTCAACCCCTGCCTGTATTCAAGACAGGCATTCTACTACAGTTATTTGTTTTTAAGTTCAGTATACTGGTTTTTTTTATTCTTAAAGGATACGTGCTAAAAAAAAAATACAATAGTAAAGGTGTGACAGTGGCAATCGCCATTGTTTGCATAGGCCCAGAAAAAAATGGGGAAAATGGGAAAAAATTCCTTGGCCTGATTACAAGAAGGCCTCACCCCAGAAGTTTATTGGCATAAGACCGAGTCTAGGCTCCAGGCATACCAGTCTGTCCAACCCGATTCATCCTCTACGGTCCCAGTGAAACTTTTTCACACTTTAGCTATTGTTATCAGGTTCTTATATTTAAAGATTCTGGATTCTATGCATTTCTTTCATTGAAGTCAGGCTGATGTGGAGCATCCTCTAGTTGCAGCGCACCATTAGATGTGGAGCAATCTGCCCTGCAAGCAGGTTGTTGCTGAGTCGTCTGGGTGTTGAGAGCAGTCTTGGGGTAAGTCAATGCCAGAGCAGTGGTAGGTTTTCCATGGTAGAGGTTTGCATCCTGGTAATGCTCTAGACAATTGTGGTTGTTTCTATAGATGGTATCAATTGTTCAGGGGTGTATGGGCAATGCCCATTCTTCTGAGGCCTAAGTCAAATCATTATGCCAATGTTCAGGGTATAAGGCCTAACTAACTGCATTACCAAATTTGTGTTCCCATCTCTATTGGATAAGAACTTGTTTGCATATGTATTATTTTCCCATTTTAATGTTCCTATTCAAAAGAGAAACAATGTCACAAGATATTGTTGGTGCATCTGGGGGCCGAAGGATCAAGTCCAACATTCCCCATAACTTGGTTCAAACATGAATTCTACACAGAGATACTCTTCTACTAGTATTGCTTATAAAACAGACCTCTAAGGGGAAAAAGCAAACAAACAAATAAAAAACATTAGTGGGCAAAATTGTCACTATATAAGAGGAATAATCTGCTTCATAAAGAGCGAAGAGTGCATGGAGCCATGTCGTCCCAGTGTTGCCTGCTGAAGTTTCTGACTCCATGAGAGGTGTTTGTTTCTTAATTGCTGGAAGCCGGAAGTTCACCAGTCCCTTCCCGCCCCTAGCAGGGGTCTCCTTTAAACTGCTCCTCACTGGAACCCACTTGCTGGGACCCTGAGCAGGTGGCCAGGGTTAACCCTGGGGATTGGGAGGAAGGAGAGAGAGGGCTGTGGGGGGCAGCCGAGGCTGCATCTTCCCCTAAGCTTGCCCAAAAAGCCTACCGCATGGAGCCATGTAGTCCCCATGTTACCTGCTGAAGCTTCTGACTCCCCTCAAAACATTACTGTGAAAGATTTGTAATCCACCATGGCCAAAACAATGGTTAAATGTGGGGTAATAGGTGGTGGGGGTGAGGGAATAAAGGAATAAAATGACCTTGAATTCTGTCATCTATTAAATAGGAGTAAAAGACACCTCTAGATGTCATCAGGAGTAAAAGAAATAAAATAATGTGATGTGATTTTTTTCTATAACTAGTATAAAATCAGTGTAAAAAAATAAGACAGATTTGTTATCTTAAAGCAACATAGTTTATACTTTTGGAATGAGGCCAGTCCTCTGAAATCAGTATTACTGGTCTGAAAATCACGTGGCAGTAGATTTATACTCTCTCTGGAGTGTCTGAAGTAGAATCCTTTATTCATCAATTGCAACTTTGAGTCAATGACATTACTTCATTTATAGTCACATCACACCACTCTCTACCTCCATGTTAAGAAATTCCTCTAATCTTCTGTGTAAACTTTTGTGTCTTTCTTATGAAGACTCTTGTGATTGTGTTTAGGGCTCTACATTATCCAGAATAATCTCTTCATTCCAAAATCGACTTAAATTTCTTTTCAAATACTTACTTTTCATAAAAGATAACTTTTACAGGTTATAGATACTATAACATGATATTTTGAGGAAGATATTATTTAGTCTCTACAATATGTAAAGGATATGGGCACACTAAAATCCTCAATACATATTTTTATTCTCCCTATATTATATTTCAGTTGATCCATTGATTTTATCTCAATGTTCATACCTTGTACCTGCAGGCTTCTCTAATTTTAAGCAAGAATCACACAGCTTTAGTTTTCCAGATAAGCTTGTCATTGTAAAATTGAAAAGAACAACAAGATAAATTGCTTAGTGTTAATGCAGAAAATAATTTTTGTTTATGTTGCTAATGCACTCTAAGCCATTAAGATTATTGTGTTGAGGACCCTGTGGTACATTCAGAAGGTCATTCACATCCAAGTTTCATTTGCCAGGCATGCCAATGGGTTTTTTGCACAATTTAGAGTAATCATATATTGATCTTTTTTTTTTCACACTGAGTTACTCATTCTCTTTTTGCCCATCAGTGCATAAGAAGAATAATCACTGCAGAGGTCAAGTAGCACTTAGGAGCAATTTAAAAGTCAAAACACTATGAGATTTGAGATATTGCTCAACATCATAGACTCATCAACCCTTACAATCACTTTAACAAAGATAAATATTATCATAACTCATCAATCCTAAACCAAGAGACTAACCACCAGGACTTGAGATAATACAATTATTGTCTTGAAAAAATAAGAAAGGACTATATTTATAAACTTATTATTTAGAAAATAGCAAGCATCTGGAATGGAATGCAATGGAAAATAACTAAATTTAGGATTATATAATGTGAAGTATGTGACTCACTCTAGGATCCAGTGTTTGGCTGGCTTGAAATTCTCTTACCTTGGCCATATGTCTAACTTTCCATAGAAGCAACTCCATAATCATCTATCTACTCAAAATTGTGACAATTAATATTTTATTCACTTGTATACATTGTGCAGTGTGGTAACAGTAAATATATATTGCTCCCCTTTTAAAATATCATATTAATTTATTTAGAATATTTTTAAGTATTAGAGACAATACCTATATTTACAAACCTTTTTGTCTATATTAATTAGAATATTTACCAGAAATTATATGCTGAAGCAAAGAATTGAGGATAGCTAACTACCTTTCTGGACATTATTTTCCCAAAGAGCAAGAGTGGTGCACTAAGAAGCTATACAGAAACTAAGAGAAAGTCTGTCCAGGAATTATGATCAATATGGTTACCATTGTGGTCAATTGTGACCTAGTCTTTCTCAGACTTGCTGAGAATTTATGTAAACAGTGCGTTGGAATTTTTCACTCACAAGATTATGAAGGAATCAAACATATATCAAATGAATATATATTCATTGGGTCTTGTTTTCCATCAGCAAGTATCTCTTCTTACACATCCAGACTTATCCTATATAAGAAGAACTAAGCAGGTGCTGCAGTATAGATTCCAAGGATGCTATGAGATTCCTTGAGATAGAAAGTAAGAGTTAAACTGAACTATTGCTGATGGTTTACCAGTGTTGAACTGATATTACAGATATGGGAATGTGCATCTGAGGATGCAACTCATTGTCCATATAGAATCTAATAACTCAAACTGTAGAGACTAGTTGAATTAATGACAACTAGGGGCACAATATCATGGGCAGCGTTGAAGGAATATCAGCTAGGGAAACAGTAACACAAGCTGTATAAAACTTGTTTCCAAAGGAGTAATTGATACTGTAAAATTATATTTTGGAGTTTATTTTAGAGTACTTCAGGATGGAATGTTCATAAGATTTAAATGGAATCAGTGGGTTTCAATCTATATAGAACTAGAGAAAATTTAATTATGTGTTTAATACTTATCTTCTATTTTCCTTGTTCTGGTAACTAAACCAAGAATTCTCTGCTATGAACTATATACATTTGTTTCCTCCAATCTAGATGTCAAGTATATGATGTGGTCTATACAAACTGGATTGTTGCACTCCCAGCTATAGGGATTGGCACATGTCCTGTTAAGGCCATATAATTAAAGAATGTTATTTTATTGGTTGCTTTTTAATACCTTAAATTTTGGACAAAAGACTTGCTCTTACATGTTTTATTTAAAGCAAAGATGGCTCAAGTTATAGACTTGTGAATATTGTCCTGCTTCTTTGAGGTGTGAGCCAGCCTCAGCTGTTGGAGTTGAAAAATGGAGAAAGAGAGAAACTAATAGAGATGAGGTTTGAATTAGGGTATCAAGCATCTCTTGAGTCAGATGTTCCCCAGGACTTTTTAAATCTGTGAATCCATAATTCTTTACTTACTGGTTAAATCAGTTTCTGATGGGATTTCAATACTTTCATTGATATAAACAACAAATATTATGGCAACTAATTTATATATTTCATTCATATTTTTATACATTTTTCTTAATTTAATTGCAATAAGTTACCTCTTTTTTGTATTCTTTTTACTTGCAAAAAGAATTAAAAGAGACTATAAGTCAAGTAGTATATATGATATTTTTATTCTAGTATGACTTGTAAATTTGATCCTACGCCTGTGGCAGACAGATTAGTGTTCATATCCTGTAGATAAGACACTTTTTATCTTTGTCATATATACTAAAAGTGTAGTAAGATGCTATTCCATATTATTACTGTCATAAATTTGGTTTTTGCTTTCTGGAAAAACTGTGAAGATTATTATTATTATTTATTATTATTATCATTATTTGGGGGTGGGTCACACCCGGCAGTGCTCAGGGATTACTCCTGGCTCTATGCTCAGAAATTGCTCCTGGCAGACTCAAGGGACCATATAGGATGCAGGGATTTGAACCAATGTCCTTCTGCATGCAAGGCAAATGCCTGACCTCCGTGCTATCTCTCTGTCCCCAAAGATTATTATTTTGACCAAGAATCTATACCAAACTATCTTTGAAGGATCTGCAGTTAATAGACAAAAATGGGGCCTAATTTTAAAAGAAGGAATTTTAGCCTGCTAGTGCCAGGTAGATATTCTAGACAATGAAAAAGTATTTTATTTATAGTATATATTTAATTAATTCATCATTTAGTAACTTCTAAGCCCAGTTGTGTATCAAAACTCTAAAAGGCTGAGTAGCCATATTTATAAACCATAGTAAATATATAAATTTAAATCATAATAGCATTTCAAGTAATAGTGAGGAGAGTCATATGCCCCACAAAGGAAATATGCACTAGCAAAACTGATTTAGGATATTGAGTAGGAAGCAACTACACCAGCCCCATTATCTCTGTAATTTTAAATTCTGAATATGAGCTAAAAGCAGATTACTATTGTATTCAGACATCATTTTTCTATCAGAATTGTCTAAACATGTAATAAACTATGGTCAGTCTACATAATCCTGTCCTTTGACCTCTATAATAGGCTTTGCATTTAATATGTTATGGATGATTGAAACCATCTGAACAATGATTTGTGCTGGGAACATTTATAGCCTCTATCTTATAGAAAACACATATTAAATGATTATTACTTTTATCCAGTCATATTAGATGCAGGAATATTACATTCATCTATCTCAGAGAAAGTTAAATTAGAAGATTAAGACTATTATCTTAGATTCACAACCTTGGAGTAATATGGAATGAAAGTTTCAACTGTCCAAATCAATCTCTATTGATCTTTTTCCTACCCATCTCAAGTCTTTACGCACATTTAGAATTCATTTTGAGTATATATGAATATATATACTTATCAGGAAAAGCCAATGTTATTAAATGTGAATGTTCTTTCAGTAGTAGAAATTGATATGATGACCTTGACTAACTTAAGTCTAGAGGTATACACTTTTTGTTCTATTATATCTTAAAATTGTATGAAGAAAAATAATTAAAGACACTTAATATAGATAACCTGATATAGAGCTGTTAGTAACAATTATTTCAGTTTGAAGGTAGAAAACATTGAGTGATTTATGAAATAGTAAACTTTTAATTTTGAAAGAGAAGTGCTAGGCAATATTTGGAATTAGAGGAGATGGAAGATTACAAAATAAAATAACTCACTTCCCTCTAACAAAGCAAGAACCGTTACTCTGAACTAATGAGGAGGTGGCTTGGTTAAACAAAAATTTTGGGTTTATTTTGGCTTGATTTGGATTCTCAGAAATACCACGTTAACATAGGGAATCATTTTGAAGATTATTTGGGTATTTAGAACTGCTCACTGAATGACTTTAATCCCTTCTGATGGGAGATTTCATTACATCTGAAGCAAGTTTGATTTTGTTAAACTCCTAAGTCCCTTGTTTGGCCACATTAACCTGAGAGCATGATTAGAGTTTGAAAAGTTTCTCTGTGAAAGATGTCACCTTCCTACTGAACCATATCTGCAGTTCCCCGTGTGTCTCTGGATTGTATCTGTTTGCTGATGGAGGTTCAAATCATTTCCTCACTCACACACAGCAGCAGGATGCATTGCGTGCATGTTCTGACAGTTCATTTGGAAGTGGTACTAGTGTAGCTTTGCAATACTATAGCTTGGAAACGGTACTAATGTGATTTTGCAAAAAGTTACCTGAACTTTCTTTACCTAACTCTGAGCATCTTCAAGTGGACTTCCATCCCCTGCAATTCTACCTTAATGGTGGTAGAAAAGCCAAATGCTATACTACAATTTGATTTTCGCATATCAAGGAAGATAATTATTTGGCTAAAACATGAAGTTTCTCTTTCTAGCAAAACAGGCTACTTTAACTGAGACATTAAAATTTAGAGGTCTTTTCTAGTAGAGATACATTATTCCTTACTTCTCCATATCCCCCTCCTTCCATCAACATTTCATACACACAAATGGAGTTAAGTTGTTTTAAAAAAGGAGTCTCTAGAGTTAAAAATATGATGATCTCAGAATATTTTATAGAGAAATAAAATAGGAGTGGTTGATAAGATAGATTCATATCTCTATGTTCAAATTAATAGATTTACTTAATATATTTTCCTTTATAATAAATAAAAATCAGATGTAGCCTTTTTCTTTTAAAATTGGCATAGGTTTTCTCTGCTTTGGCAACATCCCTGATTTTTAAATTTACCTTTTTTATAAAGAATATGAAAACACAGTTGTATAGTTTTGCTTTTACTTTAAGCCCATTGTTACAGAGCAGCGGTAGGTAGATACACAATGATTAGCATTATGGTGACCCAGTTTGAAACAAATTCTTTCCTTTTGCTTATGAAGAAGAAAGGGCTGAAAATTACCAAAGACCCATGGGTAGCAAAAGTAAGCAGGAGTCAAATGACAGCTTGTGATTGAAACCAGGGACACCCATCACACACCAATCTTTACAAACACATATATTTATATGGAAATCAAGTAGAAAAAAAGCATCTTTTAAAATTTATTATTTCAGAAGAACATTTTGAAGCTAGAAATGATATATTGCATAACTGGCAAATAAATGGGAGAGGACTTGAATTGTGTTAAGAGGTAGAAAAGTTTCACATTTTTTGGTTGGTGCTTCAAAAGTCTGTGAACTTCTTATGACTAGATCTTATGTTGGTTGATTCATCTTCTTTTTTTTATTTTTTTTATTTTTGGGTCACACCCGTTTGACGCTCAGGGATTACTCTTGGCTATGCACTCAGAAATCGTCCCTGGCTTGGGGGACCATATGGGACATCAGGGGATCGAACCGCGGTCCGTCCTACGCTAGCGCTTGCAAGGCAGACACCTTACCTCTAGCGCCACCTTCCCGGCCCCTGTTGATTCATCTTCTAGTGTGTCAATTACTAGTTATGGAATTGTATATATCTCATGAATTCCTCCAATGTATATTTACTGAGCACCTTCCTTTTTTCTGCAAAACACTATCTTGTTATGAGTATAGAACAATAAATGAGAATTTCCCCTATCTAATTATTAGTAGAGGAGTCAGGAATTTCTATTTTATTTGGGGTCACCATATTGGTGAAGTACATGTTTTATAGTCTACCCTTTGCAATGAAGTAATTGGTACCTTTATCCAGAGGGAGGTCTGGAGTATCCTACCTGTTTATGCCTGTTGACAAGAGATGCCTAACTCAGAGAGGAAGTCTGAGAATCAGTTACTCATTATTATGTTTAATATTTTATTTACTCAAATTTCTCATCATTAATGGCATGAACACATCATTCATTTTACTCTTTAACTTATCTCTCACTCGGGTTCTAAATAAGTGAATGTGGAGAGCAGTAGTATTTCCCTTTAAAAAGCCAAGATAGATATAATACTGATATTAACTATCAGGATGACCTTTGATATTGCTAAACTTTTGCTTTTCTCTAATATTAAATAAGAATAAAAGATATCCTTAAATCTTTCAGCATCCTCAAATATACTTTGATGGTTTCTAGTAAAAGTTGCTCTAGAACCAGGGATGTGAGTGTGCCCACAGAGATAAGGCCAAGTGAGGACATGTCATGATGAGAATAGTCTTGTGTAATCCAGTGAGAGAGTTGTCAGGAGAAACAAAACCTGTCAGCGCCTTGATTTTGGATTTTCAGTCTTGAGAACTGTGGAAAAATTAATTTTGTTGTTTAAGCCACCCAGTCAGTGGTACTTTGTTACAACAGCTCTAGTATATGGGGGAGGGGAGTAAAATAGAGTCAGCAATCTTAAATTTGATGAAAATACTCTTAAGTTTTTCAAAACAATTTGATGAGCTGGTCTGTTTCTTCTTAAGATGCAAGAAAACATGAGAACACCAATTGCATTGCAAGTACAAATAATTCTGTATAATTCACAAACTCACAACTTTTCTTGATTATTTTGGAGATTATATTATTATTGAAATTATAAAGTATTAAGATAGACTGAATTCCAGAGTAGTACTAGTCTACCCTATGAAAGATAAGCAGAGGGACTCTCTTCTTACAAAAATGGCATTGGAGGAAGAGGCAGCTACCATAAAGGAAGGTAAAAAGAAAGCAGCTAAAAAGACAAAATTTTCCATTGACAGAGTACATGCTAAACAGCTCACTAGAAGGGCAGCAAGCCTTAGCCTAAGAGCCAAATACAGCATGTTTCCTGTTTGGGTTTTCTTTTTAAATATTTTTAATCATTGGAAAAAACTTGGAATATTTTTGTGACTTATGAAAATTATATAAAATTCCTATTTTAGTGTCTGCAAATAAAGTTGTTTTTGAAAACAGCCACATTCATTTTTTTTCATGTATTGCCTTTATCTGCTTTTGCACTATAGTGGCAGAGTTGAATAATTATAACTCTGCATTATTGTATGGTATGCAAAGTCTAAATTATTTGTTTTCTGTTTCTATCCAGAAAAATATTTTAGTACCCTGTTTTAGGCTATTGTGAGCCCAAGACATAGGAATGTGTACTTATTTTCTAGTTCTTTCCCTAGGCCTTTACCATGTTTACCTGAGAATAGTTATGGTAAGGAGAACTGAGAATACCTTTCAATAATATATAGACATAAAATATCTTCATCTTCCCCAGAACCTTCATTCCCTATTAGTCAAAAGTCATATTAAAAAAACTGGAGAAGTACTAAGAAGATTTCTACTCCCTAGGTCAGGAAAGAATAAATCTTTCTGAAGGAAGGACAGACATGTGGAGTAGGAAAGAGGCAGAAAAATCTCCTGTCCTCAGTTTCTAGTTTCTGCTTAGGAAGAAGTAGAACCAAAAGACATTGACTTTTTATGGAAAGTCAGAAATTCCTCTTATATTTTTAAAACCTCCTGGGCATAAAATAGACATCATTGCTAGCAATGGTAAGGACCAGTGACAAATTGAGACAGACAACTTGTTCATGGATAATAGATCTTTTAAAGCCTTGGGCTATGCAATCAGAATTAGGCTGTATACAACGAGGGAAGAGGAATATAAATGCTAATAAAGTTGAACATCTGAGGTCCAGAGACTCTTAAGATGAGGCAGACTAAAACAGTAAAGAATCATTCAGACCCACCACAAGCCTTGTACTAGTCAACACTCAATTTTAATCTCAGTTTGGTGAGAACAAGAGTATAATATATCCCCTTTGTATTGTAGATATTTCTACAGAGCTTTATACAAGGAAATAGTTTGTAAGAACTTTTAAATAATATTTTTATATGGCAGGCATTAGGTGCCAAATAGCAGCTGACCATTACTGTAGAAATTGATGTCTTTAATGCATTGAAAGTGATTAAATAAAAACAAACACAAACTTACTTATTTAACTCTACACTAATAACATTATTATTGTAGAAGTTTGACATTTTCCAAGTATGAATATTTACTTATTTTTTATTTTAAATAAAATACCCATTTTATTATGAAAAAATGAGACAGAAAAAGCAAAGAAAACCTATGGTTAAGAGAAAAAAATAGTAATTACAACCATACAGGTCATAACTGTAAAACAGACTTTCAAATAATTATAGTTAAATGCTTAATACCTAGTGGAAGAATTAATGATAAATACTATTTAATAATACTTTATTGTATAGGAAACTGAAGCAAAACAATAGAAACTTTTAAAAATAGTTAAATGAAAATATTATGGATAATTAAAATATTAGAGCTGAGTATATTCTTTTAACAGGTCAATAACCAGATCAAATATAAAAATCAAGGATTGTCAATAGAAAATAGGATTGCCATGAAGAGAGCTAAATTATGTAAGTAAAGTCTCAGAAAAAGAGAGAATGCATGGGCATATTAAAATGAAAAATACTATACATACAAATAAGTTCTTATCTAATAGAGATAGGAACACACAAATCTTGTGGTGCAATGGAACCTTACAAATCCTGAACAGTGACATGATGACCTGGCACAGGCCTCAGAGGTTTGGGTATTTTCCAGTCACCCCTGAACCAGGGAAGCCATCTACGAAACATCCAAAGTTGTCTATGACATCACCTGGAAGCAATCCTCTACCAGGGAAGACCCTACTGCTGCTCTGACATCGATTTACTCAAAAGAGTCTTCCCTTAACACTGAGAAGATTTAAACAACAACAACAACAACAACAACAATAACGACCTGTGTACTGGGCAGGGTCTTCTTCATTGCCCGTTAATTGTGAGTTGTAATTAGACGCCATTCTACACCATCCTGACTTCAATGTAGGCTATACAGATTCCAGGACCTTCAATACAGAAACGTGAGATCAACAACAGAGACTGTGAAAAATATAACTATATGGGTACTACAGACAATGACCGGGATTGGACAAACTAGTTTGCCTGGAGCCTAGAAATGGTCTTATGTCAGGAAACTTCAGGGGTAGGGTCTCCTTGTACTTAGGCCAAAACTTTTCCTTTCCACGACCTCCTTAATATTAGTTGCCTCTTTTTAAGCTCTATATCCAGTATAGTGACATTAGGGATCAAGATTTTTTTTTATTATTTTTTATTTTTAATAATTTTTATTTTGACCAAAGTGGATTACAAATCATTCACAGTAGCATTTTAGGTACATAGTGACATTGAATCAGGGGCATTCCACCATCAATGTTGTCCTCCCTTCACCTTTGTTCCCAGTATGCATCCCATATCCTCCCTCCTTTGCCCCTGGGCTGCTAGTATAAGTGGTCCCTTCTGTGTCTAGCTTGTTGTAGACGGGGTATCAATTATAGTTCAGTTTTTATATTTCTTTATATCTGCTTACAAGAGAGATTTTTAAAAAATTAAATTGGTATACAAAATGTATTATGTACATTTACTTTTCCTAAAAGGAATAAACTGCACAATAGCATACTTCTATAATGTTCAATCATTTCATAACAAAATATTGAATTTCTTAATCTAAGAAGTTTACATTTGATAACGAGATCTAATAATCTAGTGCATGTATTATATCATATATACATACATGTGTATATATATCTTCATATTTTTATATATATAATTTTTATTTTGACTATATTGGCTTACATATCTTTCACAGTAATATTTTAGGTACATACTAAAATTGAATCAGGGGAATTCCCATCACCAAATTTGTCCTCCCCAAGATTTTAACACATGAAATTGAGAGAGACAGGAGCAAAATTCAATCATAACAGGGAGATTGCAGTAGAAGACATTTGAAACACTGAGTTTTGAGGTACAGCCAACCATAGGAAGAGTGAAGATAAGAATATCATGGGAAGTGGGAGACAATGAACACAGAACACCTTCAAGTGTTTTAGTTTGGGATTATCAGGAAAAAATAATAGAGTTAGCCATTTCTAGTCTGGTCAGATGTGAGACTTTACAATAAGATCCATTGTCTTTTGATTTCCATTCAGATGTCACTTTACCAGCTTTTATAATTGGCATTTGATCAAGGTCAGAGAGAATACAAATAAAAGAGACTAATTGCAGTCAGGTCGGAACTGCAGCTTTATTTCCAGTCCAAAGCTAACACTATTCACTAAAACTAGTTCACTTAAAAGCGGTGTTTGTGAAGACTGACTTCCTGGGACATCTCATTAAATGCCCAGTGATGATATGCCTGTTTTATTGATGGTAATTTAAAAATATTACCCAATTCCATGCAAGAAAATGCCTCAGAATGCTTTACAGTGCTTATTTACTGATGTACAAGCAAAAATTCTGAATCTAATTTAACTGAAAATATTTGATGTTTAAAATCTATGAAGACATTGAAGGCCATGGTTGAAGCTTTTGGACATAGTTTTCAGCTGTAGCTTCCTTTTACCCAAACAACAGCACTGTAGATGATGATTGAGGCATTCTCTAGATTCTAGAACATAAATAGAAATATAAAATAATGAAATCCTTCCATATTTATATTCAACCACATATTTACCCAATCTATGCTTCATTTTTATAATCTCGGGCAGGAAGTTGAACAGAGAGAAATACTAATTACAACAATAGGCATGATTTGTGTTTGAGTCACTCTCCATCATCCCCTTAGCATAATTATCAACTATATGAGGGCTGTTGTAAGTCAACATCTGGTTAAATTCAGTTTGGAAAAATCATTCCTTTTATGTCTAGCCTTTAGGAATTGAAGTCTTGGCTAAATCCACTCAAATTTTTTATGAACTAGTTTTTAGCAATACTAGTTCTAATACTAGTTTTTAGCAACCATTTGATCAAGACTCATTGTTTATAATGATAAATATCTTCATTTTAAACAACGAGTCTTAGTCATAAATGGTTTGTTAAAAATAGAAATATTAAAAATGTTATACCATGTATTCAATTATCAATAAATAAATTGTATCATTCATGATATCTTCTATGTCATTCTTCTTTAGTAGATAGTATCATTGATTGGTTTCTTAAAGTAATGGCCAAAAAATTAAAATTCAATTTATTTTCTGTACTGACTATGCTTATATAAATGATAAATTAAATAGGATTATATTACTTATTTACTTTTCTGTGGTTAATGTTGTACTTCTGTATAATTTTATCTTAATTAGGAAAAACTGCAAGTCTTAAAAATGCTTCTGAAAAGTTGTAAATGTAATACCTTATAATCAAACATACTTATAATTAAAATTGTCATTATAATACCTTACTATCTGATTCTTACATTTTCCATTATATGATAAGAAAAAATATTTACTAATACATGAAAATAAATTTATATATATATATTTTGTTTTTTGAGCCACACCCGTTTGATGCTCAGGGGTTACTCCTGGCTAAGTGCTCAGAAATTGCCCCTGGCTTGGGGGCACCAAAATAGATGCTGGGGGATCAAACTGCGGTCCTTCCTTGGCTAGCGCTTGCTAGCACCACCTCACCGGCCCCAAATTTTACATTTTGAGTAGACTATATTAAAATAATATGTTTATTTCAATTTAGCTTCTCTCTTATACACTTTAATCTATTTGTTAATATCATATTTATTTAAGTAATTCTTTAATGGGACAGAGACCTTAAACTGCTAGTATAGATTGATCAGTTTTAAGTGACAATTATTTTTGTTGAAATAATTACTGCGTTTTTTAAAACCTGTATATTCATCTTATTTTCCTCCAAGAACTAATTTTGAGATCACTTTCTGGTTTTGGTTTGTAATAATAATCTTTTTTTTTCTTACAAATAATTCCAAGTTTACTTTATTACAGATGGTATTTGTCTATAGCCAAAAACACTTTCCAAAATGCACCCTAGCTCAACAAAATAGTTTTAAAAACATCTTTAATAAAAATAAACAGTCAAAACAGATCAACAAAAAATCAAAACCTCCACAAGCATCATAACTGGATGTTTTTCCTTCACTATTTGTATTTTTTAAATAAAATTTAGGATAAAACATATAAGAATTAGAAAATAAATTTTATGACTGTACACATGATTTAATGGGACATGGTAACTTGAATGGCTGCCACCTGTGCTGTGTTTAGAACAGACAGGATCTTGCACATCTCTCTAAACTATGCCAGATAAAAATTATTACAGAGTTTAATAGATTACCAAGTATGGGATAGTTTAGGCTGACACTCTGGGCAGCTGGTTGAATAGGCGAAAAAAATCACTCTTTCCTGAATTCAGAATTTGTCTTTAGTTTTTCATATTGACATAAATTCTTTTAAAAAATATTTCCTAGTGAGTAAAGGGATATAATAATGAACAAGATAAATATGCTCTCTATAATTTATTTAAATTTTTAATAAATGGGAAATGACTTCTTTGATTAATTATATGGTCAATTGCCTTTTATGGAAAAATGTTATTGGAATTTTTCAAAAAATGAAGTGTTAAATGCCACAGTGCGTTAAGTTCACAACCTTCGGTTGTTCTGAACATGCACTGCCACCCAATGGAGAGGTGCCCCAATGGCACTTGCTAATGGAAAACACATTTTTAAGGTACACGTGCAAGTCATCAGGTGACAGTTTTTTGTTTTTCTTTTTACATAGTGATTACAAAACAAAATTAACTGGATTCACCTGAGAAGAGAAGATTCTTAAATTTTTTTCTTTTCTTTTATAAATAAATTCTTTAATGGGATCACTGTGAGATAGTTACAATTTATGACTGAGTTTCAGTCATATAATGTTCTACACCCTTCATCAGTACACATTTCCAGCATATTTTTCACCTCTAATGTACCCAGTTTCCCTCCAGTACTCCCCTCATCCTTCTCCCCTGCCATCTCTGAGGTAGACACGTTTCTTCTCTCTCACACTCTTCCTTTTTTTCCTTTGAAACACTGTGGTTTGCAGAATCATTACTGAAGGGATATCATGTCTATCACTTTATCTCCTTTCAGCACCCAGTTCTTGTCCATAGTGATCCTTTCCAACTAACATTGTCATAGTGACTTATTCTTTGCCATAATTGCACCCTTATTTGTGGCAAGCTTCCTAACATGGACTTGTACTCCTGGTCCTTTTTTATTGTCTTTGGATATTATTACCATGCTATTATTTTTAATATCTCACAAATTAGTGTGATAATTCTATGCCTTTCTTGTTCTGACCCATTTTAATCAGCTAATACTATCCATAACCATCCATGTATAAGCACATTTCAAATTTTTATTTTTCTAACAGCTTCATAGTTTCTTTATCCAACTCATCATTTCTTCGGCACTTGGGTTTTTTTCAGATTCTGATTATTGTGAATAGCATTACAATGAGCATAGGCGAGCAGAAAGCTTTTCTGTATTGTGTTTCTTGGGTCCTAGCATAGATTCCTAGGTTTGTAATTACTGAGTCTCATGGAAATTCAATTTCTAGGTTTTGTTTTTAGGAATATCCATATTGTTTTCCAAAAAGGAACCCAATCAACATTCCCACCATCAATGAATGAAACTTTCTGAGAAGGGAAGATCTTTAGTATTTTTCTCTAACCCCAGAAAAATAAAGCCAAAGAAAAACATGTAAAACATGTAATCCAGGGCAATAATAGAAAAGAACAAATTTGCCTATGAATAAATACATTGGTTAAAATGAGTAGCAAGATCCATCTCATAGAATTATCACCAAAAGTTTAAATGTAAACTTCCCATGTTACATAGAATTTTTACTGGGGAGAAAAGCCGAGAAGACACTTCAACAAAGATGTAATATAGATGCCAATCAAACTCATCTTCATTTAACTTGTTATTAGGGAAATGCAAATGAAAATCATAATATGATATATCCAACCAATGGTGAGAATGAACAGAAAGAAAATAAAAAGCATGTGTCTACAAGGATGTGGAGATGAAGGAACTATTGTACAAAGTTAGTAGAAGATGTACATTTGTGTAACCCCTATGGAAAATGATAGGGAGTTTCCTTGACAAATTTAAAAAATGCCATATAACTCAACAATACTACTATTTCTAGATATTTATCCAGGAATATGAAACATCAATTCAAAAAGGTATATGCACTTCTCTTCTCTTACTAGCATTATTTTAATAGCCAATACAGGGGGGGGAATGAAATGCCCATTTGTGCATGGATAAAGAAGTATATACTGCATGTAATATAGTTGTGGAATACTACACACATATTAATATCTTGTTTTTGTGACTATGAGATAAACTAAGGTAATTTACTAAGAAAAAAACAGAAAGTGAAAAGACAATTACTGTTTGGTTTTTGAACAATATCTATCACAATATATTATAACAACAATAATCTACTTAAGCATAACAATAATAACCCTTATATTCTGTGAAAACTGAATGCTAGGAGACTGAGCTGGAAGGAAACAGCAATCTATTCGATAACAATAAGAGCTCTAGAATGTGAATGGAAGGTACAGGGATACTTTTGGTCATATTAAGGTGCATAATGTCTTGTAATGGTAACTCAATACAATTATAATTTAAAAATTAATAGTCTGAGCCATGTGTTCTTTTTTTTTGTTTTTTTTGTTTTTTTGGGCCACACCCATTTGATGCTCAGGGGTTACTCCTGGCTACGCGCTCAGAAATTGCCCCTGGCTTGGGGGGAACCATATGGGACGCCGGGGGATCGAACCGTGGTCCTTTCCTTGGCTAGCGCTTGCAAGGCAGACACCTTACCTCTAGCGCCACCTCGCCGGCCCCGAGCCATGTGTTCTTATGTATCATGCTTTTAAAGGTCCTGACTGCTCAAAAGGAAGTATGAATTAGAATGTATCTTCCACTTTCATGATCATATTTTTTATATCATTGTTTAAACCTCTGGGAAAAAGTATTCAAAAGAGGAAGGTTTTGTGTAACTTAATTTAAAAACTAAAAAAATGTGATTTGTGTATGAGGCCGTGTAAAAAAGCATTGAGTGTATATTTTCACATTTTTTATTAATAAAGAACTTGAAAGATAACCAGAATATTATCCCCATGGCAAATTTTTTAATAAAAAGGTATGCCAATGTCAAAAGTTTATTTGGTTTAGGAAATTCCTCATTTAAGAAATGTTAAAATACTCTCCAGTTCAATGAGAATGTTAAGAGGCTACTTAAGTTCAAAATTCCACATTAACTTCTCATATAGGTAAAAGTAACAAAAGATTTGGAGTGTTGGATAGGAGCCCCGTATATAGGCATTAGAGGTACTTTTTATTAGTTGCTATTATAAAAGAGTTTGCAATTATTTATACCCTTCTGGCATGTTAAAATATTCTCTAAGACAGAAATTGCCTACTGAATTTATCCTTCAATTATCTTAACATCCCAATCTTCAAAAAGAGCAATTGCCTAATAATATACCATTGGTAATTCAAGTTATATTATTAAGTGTGACAAGGGAGATTAAATTGTTTTAATAAAAATGTTATGCTAATTTCTTGTCTAGATTTTGAACATGCAATTAAAGCCATGTTTTATGTAGGCTGTAGAAAGTTTACTTTCCATTTATCGAGGTGTCAAGTGATAAACATATTCATTCAGCAAACATCCATTGCTTACAGTATGCTCTGTATACACATCTTCCTGTACAAGCAACAAGACATAAAATCTATCCAGTCAAAAAAGGAGTAGCATAAACTGATTATAATCTTTATCTTGAGTAGCATAAACTGATTTATAATCTATGACAAAAATTGATTGAGGGCCCGGAGAGATAGCACAGCGGTGTTTGCCTTGCAAGCAGCCGATCCAGGACCAAAGGTGGTTGGTTCGAATCCCGGTGTCCCATATGGTCCTCCGTGCCTGCCAGGAGCTATTTCTGAGCAGACAGCCAGGAGTAACCCCTGAGCACCGCCGGGTGTGACCCAAAAACCAAAAAAAAAAAAATTGATTGAAATGTAGATTCTGTGTTGGAGAGATAGTAAAGTAGATTAGACTCTTGCCTTACATATAGCCAGGTCCAATCATCTACACCACATATTGTCTCCTAATCCCTGCCAGGAATAATTCCAAAACAGAGAGTCAGGAGCAAGCCCTGAGCCCACACTAGGGTGTGGACCAAAAACTTAAAGAAAAAGAAAATTGATCATTAAGTGAATGACCATCAATTTTATCAGCTAAATAAATGAGTGCATTGTTATCATAATTACCTTTTTAAAGTAAAAGTGATTCGAAGTATAGCATTTTTTTTATAATTTTTTATTTTTCATTATGAGAACAAAGATGCAAAGAAAGAGGACAAGGTAAAGTTATAGTGGAAGGACAATCATCCATAGCATAATTCTCAGAAGTCCCCTTGCTGATATCTTAACTTTGAAATTTCAGTCAAAGAACATTAAGATAAATAAGACAGAATCCATGTACAATTCCAAGTATAGCATTTTTACTGAGACATTTTCATGATCAAATCAAATTAAGTGATAAATTATAGTACTAAAACATTACCAATGTTACATTGTATTTTCATGATATAAAGACAAATAGAGAAGAATGAAATTCTGTTGGGTTTTTGAAATAAACTTTATACAATGGATATTGTTAGAGAAAATTAGGGGAATCTAAATGCCTAGTTAAGATAAAGTCTCTTGCAGAGACTGGATTTTTATCAGCGTTCCTGGGTGATCCTGCCTGCTTCAGAGCTGCCTGAGACTGGATTTTATCTGCGTTTCTGCCGGCGATTCTGCCTGCCGGCGATTCTGCCTGCTTCAGAGGTGGATCTGGACATACACACACTGATCTCTGCTGGTTTCTGCCAGGAGTCAGAAGGGTGCAGAAGCCATCTTGGGTCATGCTTTTTTCAGCTGCCTGAGACTGGATTTCATCAGCGTACCTGCCGCTGATACTGCCTGCTTCAGAGGTGAATGTCAATTTTCTGGGTGACCCTGGAGACCATAGTGAAGGTTTTGGAGGCTTCAAGCTCTTTCACCTTTGTCAGTAAGATGATGGGAAGCCCCAACCATCTGAGGAGATTACCCATTTCAGACTAGGATTAAAATTCTAAAAAAATTCTGGGAACTAAGATGCCAGCATCCCTATCTGCTTGTTTTCTGTGCTGTGCTGCATTTTCGGCCTGATTTCATCCTGTGTGTGCTTCATCTGTGGACAGCTCACCTTCCGTGGAGAACTTCCCTGAGGTGAGTTTACACAACCAGAAAGGGGAAGCGGCTGAACTCTGCTGGAACTCAGATACCAGCACCCCTATCTGCCTTTCTTCTGAGTTGTGCTCCATTTTCGGCCTGATTTTATCCTGGTGTGGCTCATCTGTGGATGGCTTGCCTTCCCTGGAGCCTTCCCTGGAGGTGAGTTTACATGCCCAAAAAGGAAGGGGCCAGAGGAGCGTGACCACTGAGCTTCACTTCGCAGCCATGCACATCATTTAGCCAATGAATACAACTACAACACGTAGAAAAATCCACAGTACAAGTATGAAATGGGGAAACAACACAGGCCAGCACCAGACATAGAGAATGATGATGGCAACTCTGATGACTTGAACATGACCAACCAACTAGTCAGTCTCTCCGATAAGGAGTATAGAGTCACAATATAGAAGATGTTCTAAGAACTCAAAGAAAGTATAGAAGAGAACACTAATAAGAAACAAGAAAATATGAAGATAGAAATCAGAAAACTCCAAACTGAAACTGCGGGTCAAATATCAGGTTTGAAAAACTCAGTAGATGAATTAAAGAAAAACATGGTTGAGCTTTCCCACGGGTTCACAATAGCTGAGGATAGAATTAGTATGCTGGAAGATGAAATGAATAACAACTCCATACAGAAGAAGAGACTGGAAAAAAGCCTTAAAGCAAATAATCAGACAATGGAAAAATTACTCAAAGAATGTGAAGAGATAAAAATAGAAGTCTGCAAAAGCCGGCTCCCTGTGTGTGACATCAGGCGGGGAAAATCCACGAAAGTATGCCTGCCCAGTGAGGCCCAACTGTGAAAAACTGTGAGTGTGACCTGTCTATGTCTGTCTACTGTCCTCTTGCGTGAAACTCTTGCGAGTGGGGCAAAAAGAGGCTCCAGAAAACTCGCTCGCCCAGAGGCCATTTTCAGGGAGGGACTCCAGAGCATGAAAACCGGCAAGCCTTTGACAAAGCCGGCTCCCTGTGTGTGACATCAGGCGGGGAAAATCCACGAAAGTACGCCTGCCCAGTGGGGCCCAACTGTGAAAAACTGTGAGTGTGACCTGTATATGTCTGTCTACTGTCCTCTTGCGTGAAACTCTTGCGAGTGGGGCAAAAAGAGGCTCCAGAAACCTCGCTGGCACAGACGCCATTGCTCCGCTTCGCTACGCGGCCGTGCACTCTTTCTAAGGAAAGAACACCATTGCAACAAGAAGGAAAAACCACACTAAGAACGGCACTATATCACAGAAGCAAACATTTCTTTCCGGACTGTCTTCTCTGTTGCATGCTCGGGCCTAAGATTTGACCCAGTGTGAGGCTTTATCCACGGAGGACTCCCCTCCCTTAGAGGCAAGTCAGCCCATCCAGAAAGGGAGGAGCTAGAGGAGTGTGCTGCCTGCATCATATAGCCAATGAATACCACCACAACACGTAGAAAAACCCACAATACAAGTGTGACAATGGGGAAACAACGCAGTCCAGCATCAGACATAGAGAATGAAGATGACAATTCTGAGGACCAGATAATGACTGAACAACTAATCAACCTCTCAGATAAGGACTTTAGACTAGCAATATGGAAGATGTTCAAAGAACTCCAAGAAACCATGGATCGAGTTGAACAGAACACTAATAAGAACCAAGAAAATATGAAGACGGAAATCACAAAACTCCAAACTGAAATAACATGTCAACTAACAGGACTGAAAAAGTCAGTAAACGAAGTGAATGACAAAATGGATAAGCTCTGGGACAGGGTATCAGAAGCTGAGAATAGACTTGGTGCTGTGGAAGATGAGATAAATAACAATTCCATACAGCAGGAGAGATTGGACAAAAAACTTAAAGCAAATGAGCAGACAATGGAAAAATTAGTCAAAGAATGGGAACAGATGAAAATAGAAGTTTATGATAAGATCAACAGAAACAACTTAAGAATCATTGGAGTCCCAGAGACCCAGGAGGAAAATTTCTAGGAAGAATCAATGGTCAAGAACATCATTAAAGAGAAACTTCCAGAGCTAAAAAATATATGTGATCAAATCCTGCATGCCCGAAGAGTACCAACCAAAAGAGACCCCAGAAAAACCACCCCAAGACACATCCTAGTCACAATGACAAATCCCACAGATAGAGACAGAATTCTGAAAACAGCAAGATCAAAAGGGGAAATCACGTTCAAGCAAGCTTCCCTGAGATTTACAGCAGACCTGTCACCAGAAACACTCAATGCCAGAAAGCAGTGGTGGGATATTGTGACAAGACTGAATGAAATGAATGCTTCACCCAGAATACTATACCCAGCAAAACTCACTTTCCGGTTTGACGGAAGAATACATGGTTTCACAGACAAAAAACAGCTCAGAAACTTCACAGACACAAAACCAGTCTTAAGAGAAAAACTGAAAGACCTAATCTAAGACAAGACTACCCAAAAGACACACCAAATTTTGAAATAAAGATGGCGTTAAATCCCAGGACAATTCTTTCTCTCAACATCAATGGACTAAATGCACCAGTCAAGAGACACAGAGTGGCTAAATGGATCAAAAAACTCAATCCAACCTTCTGCTGCCTACAAGAAACGCACCTGAATAGTCAGAACAAACATAGACTCAAAATAAAAGGCTGGAGAAAAATTATCCAAGCAAACAACACCCATAAAAAAGCTGGAGTGGCCATACTAATATCAGATCATGCAAACTTTATATTCAGGAAGGTTGTAAGGGACAAAGATGGACATTTTATATTAATCAAGGGGTACATAGAGCAGGAAGAATTCACTCTCCTAAACATATATGCACCGAATGAGGGGCCAGCAAAATATTTAATACAACTGTTGACAAATCTGAAAAATAATATCAATAACAACACAATAATTGTGGGGGACCTTAACACGGCTTTCTCTACACTGGATAGGTCAACCAGACTGAAACCCAACAAGAATATACTAGACCTGGGAGAGAAATGGAAGAAAGAGGCCTAGTGGATATATATAGGACACTCCATCCCCAGAAACCTGTATACACATTCTTCTCCAATGTACATGGGACATTCTCCAGGATAGACTACATGCTGGCACATAAAACATACCTCCATAAGATCAAGAGGATAGAAATTTTACAGACTACCTTCGCTGACCACAAGGCTCTGAAATTATTTGTGAACTCCAAAGGGACTGAGAAGAAACACTTTAACACCTGGAAGTTAAACAGCCTCATACTCAATAACCAGTGGGTCCGAGATGAAATCAAGGAGGAAATCAAAGGTTCCTGGAAACAAATGACAATAAAGACACAAACTCTCAGAACTTATGGGACACAGCAAAAGCAGTACTGAGAGCAAAATTTATAGCTTTGCAAGCACACATCAGGAAGGAAGAAGGAGCTTACCTGAGTAGCTTAATGACACAGCTAATAGAACTAGAAAATGCTCAACAAAAGGACCAAAGAATAGGAAGACAGAAGGAAATAAAAAAGCTGAGAGCAGAAATCAACAAGTGGAAACTCAAAAAACAATCCAAAAGATCAACGAAAGCTGAAGTTGGTTCTTTGAAAAAATAAACAAGATTGATAGACCACTGGCAAACCTAACAAAGAAAGAGAGAGAGAGAAACTTGATAACTCGTATCAGGAATGAAAGAGAGATCACTACTGATATGACAGAGATTCAAAGGTTAATCAGAAACTACTTTGAAAAACTCTACGCCACTAAAAATGAGAACCTGGAAGAAATGGATAAATTCTTGGACTCTTATAATCTTCCATGGTTGAAGGAAGAGGATGTAGCATATCTAAACACCCCCATCACCATTGATGAAATTAAAACAGTAATCAAATGTCTGCCGAAAAACAAAAGCCCAGGTCCAGATGGATTCACTAATGAATTCTATCAAACTTTCCAAGAGGAACTACTGCCAATCTTGGCAAGACTCTTTCATGAAATTGAACAAACAGAAACACTTCCAAATAGCTTTTATGAAACCAACATCACCTTGATACCTAAACCAGACAGAGATGCTACAAAAAAAGAAAATTACATACCAATATCGCTGTTGAATGCAGATGCAAAGATCCTCAACAAAATCCTGGCAAATAGGATTCAATGCCTTGTTAAGAAGATCATCCACCACGATCAAGTAGGCTTCATCCCAGGAATGCAAGGCTGGTTTAACATTCGCAAATCTATCAACATAATACACAACATCAATAACAAGAAAAATAAAAACCACATGATCATATCAATAGATGCAGAGAAAGCATTTGATAAGGTACAACACCCATTCTTGATCAAAACTCTCAGCAAGATGGGAATGGAGGGAACCATTCTCAATATAGTGAAGGCCATCTACCACAAGCCAGTGGCAAATATTATCCTCAATGGAGAAAAACTAAAAGCCTTCCCTCTAAATTCTGGCACAAGACAAGGCTGTCCTCTCTCACCACTCCTATTCAACATAGCAATAAAAGTACTTGCTATAGCGATTAGGCAAGAAAAGGATATCAAAGGAATCCAGATAGGAAAGGAAGAAGTCAAGCTCTCACTGTTTGCAGATGACATGATACTCTACTTAGAAAACCCTAAAGACTTTATCAAAAAGCTTCTAGAAACAATAGACTCATATAGCAAGGTGGCAGGCTACAAAATTAACACACAAAAATCAATGGCCTTTCTATACACCAATAGTAATAAGGATGAAATGAACATTAAGAAAACAACCCCATTCACAATAGTGCCACACAAACTCAAATATCTTGGAATCAACTTGACTAAATATGTGAAGGACCTATACAAGGAAAACTATAAAACTCTGCTCCAAGAAATAAGAGAGGACACACAGAAATGGAAACGCATACCCTGCTCATGGATTGGCAGGATTAACATTATCAAAATGGCAATACTCCCCAAGGCATTATACAGATTTAATGCTATCCCTCTAAAGATACTCATGACATTCTTAAAAGAAGTGGATCAGACACTTTTGAAATTCATTTGGAACAATAAACACTCTTGAATAGCTTAAGCAATCATTGGGAAAAAGAATATGGGAGGAATTACTTTCCCCAACTTTAAACTGTACTGCAAAGCAATAGTTATCAAAACAGCATGGTATTGGAATAAGGACAGGTCCTCAGATCAGTGGAATAGGCTTGAATACTCAGAAAATGTTCCCCAGACATACAATCACCTAATTTTTGATAAAGGAGCAGGAAATCCTAAATGGAGCAGGGAAAGCCTCTTCAACAAGTGGTGTTGGCACAACTGGATAGCCACTTGCAAAAAATTAAACTTAGACCCCCAGCTAATATCATGTACGAAGGTAAAATCCAAATGGATTAAAGACCTCGATAGCCCCAAAACCATAAGATATATAGAACAGCACATAGGCAAAACACTCCAGGACATTACAGGCATCTTCAAGGAGGAAACTGTACTCTCCAAGCAAGTGAAAGCAGAGATTAACAGATGGGAATATATTAAGCTGAGAAGCTTCTGCACCTCAAAGGAAATAGTGCCCAGGATACAAGAGCCACCCACTGAGTGGGAGAAACTATTCACCCAATACGCATCAGATAAGGGGCTAATCTCCAAAATATACAAGGCACTGACAGAACTTTACAAGGAAAAAACATCTAAACCCATCAAAATTGGGGAGAAGAAATGAACAGACACTTTGACAAAGAAGAAATACACATGGCTAAAAGATATATGAAAAAATGCTCCACATCACTAATCATCAGGGAGATGCAAATCAAAACAACGATGAGATACCACCTCACACCCCAGAGACTGGCACACATCACAAAGAATGAAAATAAACAGTGTTGGCGGTGATGTGGAGAGAAAGGAACTCATATCCACTGCGGGTGGGAATGCCGTCTAGTTCAATCTTTATGTAAACCGATATGGAGTTTCCTCCAAAAGCTGGAAATCGAGCTCCAATATGATCCAGCTATACCACTCCTAGGAATATACCCTAGGAACACAAAAATACAATACAAAAACCCCCTCCTTACACCTATATTCATTGCAGCACTATTTACCATAGCAAGACTCTGGAAACAACCAAGATGCCCTTCAACAGATGAATGGCTAAAGAAACTGTGGTGCATATACACAATGGAATATTATGCAGCTGTCAGGAGAGATGAAGTCATGAAATTTTCCTATACATGGATGTACATGGAATCTATTATGCTGAGTGAAATAAGTCAGAGAGAGAGAGAAAAACGCAGAATGGTCTCACTCATCTATGGGTTTTAAGAAAAATGAAAGACACCCTTGTAATAATAATTTTCAGACACAAAAAAGAAAAGAGCTGGAAGTTCCAGCTCACCTCAGGAAGCTCACCACAAAGAGTGATGAGTTTAGTTAGAGAAATAACTACATTTTGAACTGTCCTAATAACGAGAATGTATGAGGAAAATGGGGAGCCTGTCTAGAGTACAGGCGGGGGTCGGGTGGGGAGGAGGGAGACTTGGGACATTGGTGATGGGAATGTTGCACTGGTGATGGGTGGTGTTCTTTACATGACTGAAACCCAAACACAATCATGTATGTAATCAAGGTGTTTAAATAAATTAAAAAAAAATAGAAGTCTTTAAGAAGCTCAAGAAAAACAACTTAAGAATCTTTGGAGTCCCAGAGACCCAGGAAAAAAATCTCCAGGAAGAATTATCAGTGAAAAACATCATTAAAGAGAAACTACCAGAGCTAAAGAATACATGTGATCAAATCCTATATGCCTGAAGAGTACCAACTAAATGACACCCCAGAAAAAACACCCCAACACATCCTAGTCACAATGACAAATCCCACAGATAGAAACAGAATTCTGAAAGCAGCAAGATCGAAAAGAGAAATTACACTCAAGGGAACATCCTTGAGATATACTGCAGAACTGTCAAGCGAGACATTCAAGGCCAAAAGGCAGTGGTGGGACATAGTGACAAAACTCAATGAAATAAATGCTTCGCCTAGAATACTGCACACAGCAAAACTCACTTTCAGGTTTGAAGGAACAATACATGGTTTCACGGACTAACAACAGCTCAGACACTTTACAGACTCAAAACCATTCTTAAAAGAAAAACTGAAAGACCTACTTTAAGACAAGACTGACCAGCAAACACACCAAACTTCGATATAAAGATGGCATTAACTCCCAGGACAATTCTTTCTCTCAATATCAATGGACTAAATGCACCAGTTAAGAGACACAGAGTGGCTAAATGGATCAAAAAACTCAATCCAACCTTCTGCTGACTATAAGAAACACACCTGAATAGTCAGAACATACATAGACTCAAAATAAAAGGCTGGAGGAAAATCATCCAAGCAAACAACACCCATAAAAAAGCTGGAGTGGCCATACTAATATCAGATGATGCAAACTTTATACTTAGGAAGTTGTAAAAGACAAAGATGGATATTTTGTATTAATCAATGGATACATACAGCAGGAAGAAATTACTCTCCTAAACATATATGCACCGAATGAGGGGCCAGCAAAATATTTAAAACAATTGTTGACAAATCTGAAATATAATATCAATAAGAACACAATAATTGTGGGATACCACAACAGAGCATTTTCAACACTTGAGAGGTCAACCAGACTGAAACCCAAATAAGAATATACTAGACTTGAAAAGAGAAATGGAAGAAAGAGGCCTAGTAGATATATACAGGACACTCCACCCCAGAAGCCTGGATACACATTCTTCTCTAATGTACATGGGATATTCTCCATGATAGACTACATGCTAGCACATAAAACATACCTCCATAATATCAAGAGGATAGAAATTTTGCAGGCTACCTTCGCTGACCATAAGGCCCTGAAATTATATGTGAACTACAAGGGACACAGAAGAAAAATGTTAATACCTGAAAGTTAAACAGCCTAATACTGAATAAAAAGTGGGTTCGAGATGAAATCAAAGAGGAAATAAAACCTTCCTAGAAACAAATGATATTGGAGACACAAACTATCAGAACCTATGGAACACAGCAAAAGCGGTACTGAGAGGAAAATATATAGCACTGCAAGGAAAGAAGAAGGGGCATACCTGAATAGCTTAATGACACAGCTTATAGAATTAGAAAGTACTCAACAAAAGGACCCAAAATTAGGGAGACAGAAGGAAATAACAAAGCTGAGAGTAGAAATCAATGAAGTGGAAACCCGAAAAACAATCCAAAAGATCAACGAAAGCAGAGGTTGGTTCTTTAAAAAAATAAACAAGATTGATAGACCACTGGCAAAACTAACAAAGAAAGAGAGGGAAAAACCTAATAACTCGTATTAGGAATGAAAAAGGAGAGATCACTACTGATATGGTAGAGATCCAAAGGGTTAATCAGAAAATACTTTGAGAAACTCCATGTCACCTAAAATGAAAACCTGGAAGAAATGGTTAAATTTTGGACTCTTATAAACTTCCATGGTTGAATGAAGAGGATGTAGCATATCTAAACAAACCCACAATTATTGAGGAAATTAAGACAGTAATCAAATGTCTGCCCAAAAACAAAAGTCCAGGCCCAGATGGATTTACTACTGAATTCTTTCAAACCTTTCAGGAGGAACTTCTACCAATCATGGCAGGACTCTTTCATGAAATCAAAAAAAAAAAAAAAAAAAACAGGAACACTTCCAAATAGCTTTTATGAGCCAACATCACCTCGATACCTAAACCAGACAGAGATGCTACCAAAAAAGAAAATTACAGACCAATATCGCTGATGACTACAGATGCAAAGATCCTCAACAAAATCCTGTCAAATAAGATCCAATGCCTCAATAAGAACATCATCCTCTACGATCAAGTAGGTTTCATCCCAGGAATGCAAGTCTGGTTTAACATTCGCAAATCTATCAACATAATACAGAACATCAACAAGAAAAATGGAAATCACATGATCATATCAATAGATGCAGAGAAAGCATTTGATAAGGTCCAACACCCATTCTTGATCAAAACTCTCAGCAAGATGGGAATGGAAGGAACCTTTCTCAATATAGTTAAGGTCATTTACCACAAGCCAGAGGCAAATATTGTCCTCAATGGAGAAAAACTGAAAGCCTTTCCTCTGATTTGGCACAAGACAAGGCTGTCCTCTCTCACCACTCCTATTCAACATAGCACTGGAAGTGCTTGCTATAGTGATTAGGCAAGAAAAAGATATCAAGGGAATCCAGATAGGAAAGGAATAAGTCAAGATCTTGCTGTTTGCAGATGACATGATACTCTACCTAGAAAACCCTAAAATCTCTATGAAAAAGCTTCTAAAAACAATAGGCTCATATAGCAAGGTGGCAGGCTACAAAATTAATACAGAAAAATCAGTGGTCTTTCTATTCACTAATAGTAATAAGGATGAAATGAACATTAAGAAAACAACCCCATTCACAATAGTGCCACACAAACTCATATATCTTGGAATCAACTTGACTAAAATTGTGAAGGACCTATACAAAGAAAACTATAAAACTCTGCTCCAAGAAATAAGAGAGGACACGCGGAAATGAAAAAACATACCCTGCTCATGGATTGGCAGAATTAACATCATCAAAAATGGCAATACTTTCCAAAGCATTGTACAGATTTAATGCGATCCCACTAAAGATATCCATGAAATCCTTCAAAGAAGTGGATCAGGCACTTTTGAAATTCATTTGGGAAATAAACACCCTAGAATAGCTAAAGCAAATATTGGGAAAAAGAATATGGGAGGAATTACTTTCCCCAACTTTAAACTGTACTACAAAGCAATAGTTTTCAAAACAGCATGGTATTGGAATAAAGACAGGCCCTCAGATAAGTGGAATAGACTTGAATACTCAGAGAATGTTCCCCAGACATACAATTACCTAATTTTTGATAAAGGAAGAAGAAATTCTAAATGGAGCAAAGAAAGCCTCTTCAACAAGTGGTGTTGGCACAACTGGTGAACCACTTGCAAAAATTGAACTTAGACCCCCAGCTAACATAATGTACGAAGGTTAAATCCAAATGGATGAAAGACCTTGATATCAGACCCAAATCCATAAGTTCTATAGAACAACATGTAGGTAAAACACACCAGGACATTGAGACTAAAGGCATTTAGTGTGATGGGTATTGTGTGAATAATTTCTCCCACTCAGTGGGGGGCTCTTGTATCCTGGGCGCTATTTCTTTTGAGGTGCAGAAGCTTCTCAGTTTAATATATTTCCATTTGTTAATCTCTGCTTTCACTGTCCTGGAGTGTTTTACCTACGTGTTGTTCTATAGAACTTATGGTTTCGTGTCTGATATTGAGGTCTTTCATCCATTTGGATTTAACCTTCTTACATGATGTTAGCTGGGGGGGGGGGTCTAAGTTCAATTTTTGCAGTGGCTAGCCAGTTGTGTCAATACCACTTGTTGAAGAGGCTTTCTTGCTCCATTTAAGATTTCTTGCTCCTTTATCAAATATTAGGTGATTGTATGTCTGGAGAATATTCTCTGAGTATTCAAGCCTATTCCACTGATCTGAGGGCCTGTCTTTATTCCAATACCATGCTGTTTTGATAACTATTGCTTTGTAGTAAAGTTTAAAGTTGGGGAAAGTAATTCCTCCCATATTCTTTTTCCCAATATTTGCTTTAGCTATTCTAGGGTGTTTATTTTCCAAATGAATTTCAAAAGTGCCTGATCAACTTCTTTGAAGAATTTCATGGATATCTTTAGAGGGATTGCATTAAATCTGTACAATGCTTTGGGGAGTATTGCCATTTTTGATGATGTTAATCCTGCCAATCCATGAGCAGGGTATGTGTTTTCATTTCCGCGTGTCTTCTCTTATTTCTTGGAGCAGAGTTTTATAATTTTCTTTGTATAGGTCCTTCACAATTTTAGTCAAGTTGATTCCAAGATATTTGAGTTTGTGTGGCACTATTGTGAATGGGGTTGTTTTCTTAATGTCCATTTCATCCTTATTACTATTAGTGAATAGAAAGACCACTGATTTTTCTGTATTAATTTTGTAGCCTGCCACCTTGCTATATGAGCCTATTGTTTTTAGAAGCTTTTTCATAGAGATTTTAGGGTTTTCTAGGTAGAGTATCATGTCATCTGCAAACAGCAAGATCTTGACTTATTCCTTTCCTATCTGGATTCCCTTGATATCTTTTTCTTGCCTAATCACTATAGCAAGCACTTCCAGTGCTATGTTGAATAGGAGTGGTGAGAGAGGACAGCCTTGTCTTGTGCCAAATCAGAGGAAAGGCTTTCAGTTTTTCTCCATTGAGGACAATATTTGCCTCTGGCTTGTGGTAAATGACCTTAACTATATTGAGAAAGGTTCCTTCCATTCCCATCTTGCTGAGAGTTTTTATCAAGAATGGGTGTTGGATCTTATCAAATGCTTTCTCTGCATCTATTGATATGATCGTGTGATTTCCATTTTTCTTGCTGATGTTGTGTATTATGTTGCTAGATTTGCGAATGTTAAACCAGACTTGCATTCCTGGGATGAAACCTACTTGATCGTGGTGGATGATCTTCTTAATGAGGCATTGAATCCTATTTGACAGGATTTTGTTGAGGATCTTTGCATCTGTAGTCATCAGCGATATTGGTCTGTAATTTTCTTTTTTGGTAGCATCTCTGTCTGGTTTAGGTAACAAGGTGATGTTGGCTTCATAAAAGCTATTTGGAAGTGTTCCTGTTTTGTTTTTTGATTTCATGAAAGAGTCCTGCCATGATTGGTAGAAGTTCCTCCTGAAAGGTTTGAAAGAATTCATTAGTAAATCCATCTGGGCCTGGACTTTTGTTTTTGTGCAGACATTTGATTACTGTCTTAATTTCCTCAATAATTGTGGGTTTGTTTAGATATGCTACATCCTCTTCATTCAACCGTGGAGATTATAAGAGTCCAAAAATTTATCCATTTCTTCCAGGTTTTCATTTTTAGTGGCATAGATTTTCTCAAAGTAGTTTTTGATTACCCTTTGGATCTCTACCATATCAGTAGTGATCTCTCCTTTTTCATTCCTAATACGAGTTATCAGGTTTTTCCCTCTCTTTCTTTGTTAGTTTTGCCAGTGGCCTATCAATCTTGTTTAATTTTTCAAAGTACCAACTTTCTGCTTTCGTTGATCTTTTGGATTGTTTTTCGTGTTTCCACTTCTCTGATTTCTACTCTCAGCTTTGTTATTTCCTTCTGTCTCCCTAATTTTTGGTTCTTTTGTTGAGTACTTTCTAATTCTATAAGCTGTGTCATTAAACTATTCAGGTATGCCCCTTCTTCTTTCCTTGCAGTGCTATAAATTTTCCTCTCAGTACCGCTTTTGCTGTGTCCCATAGGTTCTGATAGTTTGTGTCTCCATTGTCATTTGTTTCTAGGAAGGTTTTATTTCCTCTTTGATTTCATCTCGAACCCACTTTTTATTCAGTATTAGGCTGTTTAACTTTCAGGTATTAAAGTTTTTTTTCTGTGTCCCTTATAGTTCACATATAATTTCAGGGCCTTATGGTCAGCGAAGGTAGCCTGCAAAATTTCTATCTTCTTGATATTATGGAGGTATGTTTTATGTGCTAGCATGTAGTCTATCATGGAGAATGTCCCATGTACATTAGAGAAGAATGTGTATCCAGGCTTCTGGGGTGGAGTGTCCTGTATATATCTACTAGGCCTCTTTCTTCCATTTCTCTTTTCAAGTCTAGTATATTCTTATTTGGGTTTCAGTCTGGTTGACCTCTCAAGTGTTGACAATGCTCTGTTGTGGTATCCCACAATTATTGTGTTCTTATTGATATTATATTTCAGATTTGTCAACAATTGTTTTAAATATTTTGCTGGCCCCTCATTCGGTGCATATATGTTTAGGAGAGTGATTTCTTCCTGCTGTATGTATCCATTGATTAATACAAAATATCCATCTTTGTCTTTTACAACTTCCTAAGTATAAAGTTTGCATCATCTGTTATTAGTATGGCCACTCCAGCTTTTTATGGGTGTTGTTTGCTTGGATGATTTTTCTCCAGCCTTTTATTTTGAGTCTGTGTTTGTTCTGACTATTCAGGTGTGTTTCTTGTAGTCAGCAGAAGGTTGGATTGAGTTTATTAATTCATTTAGCCACTCTGTGTCTCTTAACTGGTGCATTTAGTCCATTGACATTGAGAGAAAGAATTGTCCTGGGAGTTAATGCCATCTTTGTATCTAAGTTTGGTGAGTCTGTTGGTCAGTCTTGTCTTAAAATAGCCTGTTCAGTTTTTCTCTTAAGAATCGTTTTGAGTCTGTAAAGTGTCTGAGCTATTGTTTGTCTGTGAAACCATGTATTGTTCCTTCAAACCTGAAAGTGAGTTTTTCTGGCTGCAGTATTCTAGGTGAAGCATTTATTTCATTGAGTTTTCTCATTATGTCCCACCACTGCCTTGAGTGTTTTCAGTGACAAGTCTGCAGTAAATCTCAAGAATGTTCCCTTGAGTGTAATTTCTCTTTTCGACCTTGCTGCTTTCAGAATTCTGTCTCTTATCTGTGGGATTTGTCATTGTGACTAGGATGTGTTGGGGTGTTTTTTCTGGGGTCTCTTTTAGTTGGTACTCTTCGGGCATGCAGGATTTGATCACATGTATTCGTTAGCTCTGGTAGTTTCTCTTTAATGATGTTCTTGACCATTGATTCATCCTGGAGATTTTTTTCCTGGGTCTCTGGTACTCCAATGATCCTTAAGCTTTTTCTGTTGAGCTTATCATAGACAACTATTTTCATCTGTTTCCTTTCTTTGAGTAATTTTCCTATTGTTTGATCATTTGCTTTAAGGCTTTTCTCCAATTTCTTCTGCTGTGTGGAATTGTTATTCATCTCATCTTCCAGTGTACTAATTCTATCCTCAGCTCCTGTTAACCTGTGGGAAAGCTCAACCATGTTTTTCTTCAATTCACCTACTGAGTTTTTCAGACCTGTTATTTGACCTGAATTTTCAGTTTGGAGTTTTCTGATTTCTATCTTTATATTCTCTTGATTCTTATTAGTGTTCTCTTCTATAGTTTCTTTGAGTTCTTAGAACATCTTCTATATTGTGACTCTATACTCCTTATCGGAGTGACTGAATAGTTGGTTGGTCATGTACAAGAGTTGCTGTCATCTTTCTCTATGTCTGGCACTGGCCTGCGTTGTTTCCCCATTGTCACACTTGTATTGTGGGTTTTTCTATGTGTTGTGGTTGTATTCATTGGCTAAATGATGTGCACGGCCGCTGAGCAAAGTGGATGCTCCTCTGGCTCCACCCTTTCTTGGCATGTAAACTCATCTCCAGGGAAGGCGAGCCGTCTGCAGATGAACCACACACAGGATGAAATCAGGCTGAAAATGGAGCACAGCTCAGAAGACAGGCAGATAGGGGTGCTGGCATCTGAGTTCCAGCAGATTTCAGTGGCTTCCCCTTTCTGGGTGTGTAAGCTTACCACCAGGGAAGGCTCCAGGGAAGGTGAGCCAACCGCAGATGAGCCACACACAGGATGAAATCAGGCTGAAAATGGAGCACAGCACAGAAGATAGGCAAATAGGGGTGCTGCCATCTGAGTTCCAGTAGAGTTCATTGGCTTCTCTTTTTTGGGCGTGTAAGTTCACCTCCAGGGAAGGCTCCAGGGAAGGAGAGTAGTCTGCAGATGAGCCACACACAGGAAGAAATCAGGCTGAAAATGGAGCACAGCACAGAAGACAGGCTGATAAGTGTTCTCAATGTTAATATTTACCTAAAATATTACTTTGAAAGATATGTAATCCACTTTGATCAAAATAAAAATTATTATTATAAAATAAAAAAAGACTTCACAATCACAATTCACTGGATTTGGGAATCACTGATGAAGAATTTTTATATCTTCAACCTATTTTTGACTTGCACAGATTTTAAAAAGATCCGGCCCATTCCTGTTTGTCTTTGCTTGTGGTCAAATTTTCCAAGTGCAAATATCACTTCCATATTAATTATTTCAAGCTCTTTGATGTATCAATTAGCTAATTTAGTCTTACATTAATAGTTCTCAAATGACCATGTAATCAAAAACTCTAAAAACTTCTCTATTTACTCCTCAGGAGTAATTAATAATTATTGTCTTAGATTGTTCATATTTTGAATTTAATTTAGAATTAACTCTATTTTGTCCAGTTTAATCACATTATCTTTAATTTTGTAATCTCTCATTAATAAAATCAAGTACCGTCATTGTAAATGATGTTTTTCTTCTAGTTTTCTAACTCCTTTTCAGGGAAAAGTTTTGTTTTGTTTTGAAAAAAAAATGTATATTTTTCTCTAATCCCTTCCAGTTATTTCCATTTAGGAAAAAAAGTGTTCTGTGAAGGAAGAAATATTTAATGTAAAAAGATTACTATTCTTCTGAACTTTCTACTTTGGATAGTATACAATAAAATCCCATTAGTTTGGAAAATAAAAATAATGTGTTTTGATATATTTATTTTATGAGAAATTAGTGACTTGTGACTGGAAAAAACCCACAAGTAGTTAGTAAAGTAACAGCAGTTATTGGAAAACCACAGTGTACTTCATATATATAATCTTAGTGCACAATGAAAATTGACTAAGTAACTAACATTTCTACAGAGGTACCCTTCTCTGTTAATTCCCATTTAGAGAAAGCAACCTTGCCTTTCTGATTCTAAAACTTTTTCTGTACCTTTAAGAGCATTCAATGTTTCCTGTTTGTCTGTTCCTTCTCATGGCCATTGCCCAATGACACCAGGTCCAGCCAACTTCCATCCATGAGGACCAAAATTTGCCCACAGCTATGTCTCCCAACTGTCCCTGATTTCTGTTCTCATTTCTGTTCTCTGTTTCCTTAACTGCAACTTGTCCCTGGAACTATTCCCAGTTATAGGAACTAGCCAGAAGTTGACCCACAAGATGTGAGGAATAGGGAAGAGATTTCCTTGATTCTCTCCCAGCTCTTTGGAGTGCAGGGATGATATCATGGTTGGGAGGGGGAAATTTTCAACTTGTCATGCTTCTCAGTGTGTTTTTTTGTATCTTTACAACTCCATAAAGAGAATTATTTTTAAATAATTTTAGATAATTATTTTATAAATAAAAAAACTGAATTGTAAGAGGTTATATTACATAATCCAATGGCAAAATTCATGTAAGTCAGAGTCAGTATTTGATCCCAGATACATTTGACTGAAAGGATCATGCTTTCAAATGTTCCAGGTCACTACTTCCCAGGAACCAGAATGTCTAAACAATCCTTATAACTTTCTAAACAATCCTTATAACTTTTAGATTTACCAATAAATATAAATAAAATGTCATACAATGATAGAATCAAGTATGTTTTATTTATTACTTTGGAGGTTTTGAAATTCTGTATTTGGCATATGCATTTTAGAATAGTAAATATTTTGAGTAATATTATGTGTACAACATTGGTAATTTAAATATTTTCCTTGTGCCTAACAACCACCATATGAAAATGAAGCTTTATGAAAAATAATACTATTTTTCAGGAAAGAAAAACCTGAAGCTGAGTTACAACGTGTTAATAAATTATCTGCCCAACACTCACTATTGGTGTGATGGTCATCTGGTTAAGCCTATGAGGAAAACAATATAAAGGCTTATCCCAAATTAAAACACAATTACAATATGATATAGAAATTTCACTCCTTGGGCTCTATTCCAAAAACTTATTAATGCCAAAGATGTATGCACACCTATATTCATTACAGTGTGCTTTACAATAATAAAAAATATGGGGGGAAATCCAAGTTCCCAATGACATAAGTGGATGAAGAAATTGTGGTGTGTGTGTACAATGTAATATACTACCCTAATATAAGAAAAATTAAAATGTTGCATTGTTAAACATAGGTGGAACTAAAGGATGTTTTCATCAGCAGAATGAGTCAAATGAAAAAAGACAAATAACAGATGTCCACTCTAATTTATATGCAGGAGAAAATAAATAAGGATATGAAAAGTATCTATTGATAACATACCTTTGGATTTTGATGAAAAAAATCAAGATTACTTACCAAGCACTTAAGGGAGATATTTGTTAGTAAGAATGGAGAGGTAGTTAGAAGTGACATAGGGTCTTAGCACTTTGATGGTTGTGTATACCAAGAAAACATTAATATTAACAGTATTTAACCATATCATTTCAAATATATACATACAAATATAGAATATGTATATTTACACATATTAAATATATAGAAAATTTGCTGCAAATAAGAGAGCTGGGTAAATTGAGAATTGAAATACATTTTTAGCCACTGAAATTTACTACTTCTGCTAGAATTTTACAGCTCCCACTGTAAAGCTTATGAATAGTTATTGTAAAGATCATTATTTATGAATTATGCATTAATTTATCCTCTTATTAATGTAAACAGGTAAAACTATTATCCACCTTTTAAAAATGAAAATAAAGAGACTTTCAGTGATGCCTCACAAGAAAGTAAAATTATTACTTTAATCTAGATGTGATTGATCCAAAGTTTATGGGAAATAAGTATCTAAAAGAGAAATAATAACCTCACATATTTTTAATTCTTTTATTAAGAATGTTTTAACTTCTCAGGTAGAGAAGAAAATATTACTATTAACACTATTTTAACCATATTACCTCAAATATACACATATATAGATTACATATACAGATATTAATATTATATATATTATATATAAACTGCTTCAAATAAGAGAGCTGGGTAAAGCTTAGAGTTGGGAAGCATTTTTTTATTTACTATATCTTGAGGATGGCATTTGGAAAACAGATAACAAAGACTGAGTAAACTTTATTTTCCTAGCAAATCTATTTATTTAGGATTTCATATCACATCTGTTCACCAGTACAATTATACAGAAGAGGTAATATTTGAATCATAAAATAATATTTGGGGGGCAGAGCTGTGTTGCAGTGGTAGGGCATTTGCCTTGCATGTGACAGACCTTGGTTTGATTCCCCAGTGTCCCATATGATTCCCTAGGACAGTAGCTATTTCTGAGCATATAGATAGGAGTAACCCCTGAGCATCACTGGGTGTCCAGAAGTAACCCCTGAGCATCACTGGGTGTAGACCCCCCCCAAAACAAAACAAAATAATATTTTTGACATCAAGTCATCAATTGGTCAATATTTGATAATTTGACAATAGAATTTTTTATTTATCTTTTATTTATTAGATTGTGTTATCCATTTTACTAATCTAATTATTTTAATAATATCTTTATTTAAACACTTTGATTACAAATATGATTGTAGTTGGGTTTCAGTCATATAAACTTTCCCTTCACCAGTGCAACATTCCCATCACCATGCTCTAATTCTTATTGCATACAGGTTGACTGCCATAGCACATCATTGAAAAGTTTGTTACCTGCCACTTTGTCAACTTCCTAGAATTCAAAAACCTTTCCATTGTGTAGGCTTCTTGTCGCTAACAGATTTCTTGATGCAATTCTCCTGGCTCTTTTGTAAGTGCTACCAACTTGTTCCATGACGCTAATAGAGAATTCTTGGATGTTTGTTGACCTGCTGTATCCATCTGTAGTCTTGTTAACACACTCTGATTTAAACACTTTGTCTTGAATAATACTTGCAAATATATAACTTTTAAATCTCCATTTGTTTTGGTAATTGGCAAGTTCTATTGGAGAATGAGCAGTACAGTGATTTTGATTACTTAATATTTTCCCCCCTTTAGGACAGAGTTTGGAAAACTTTCCTCGTTCATATTATGATTTTCTTTTGTATCAACAGTGGGTTTTCCAAATTTAATCTTATTTCATAACCATTCCCCATATTTCTTTCTTTCTCTTTCTTTCTCTTTTTCTTTCTTTCTCTTGCATTCTTTCTTCTTTCTTTTGTCTTTCATTCTCTTTTGTCTTGCTGTCTTTTCTTTTTCTTCCTCCTTTCTCCCTTCTTTCTTTTTCTTCCTTCCTTCCCTTTCATCTTCTTTCTCTTTCTTTCTTTCTTTCTTTCTTTCTTTCTTTCTTTCTTTCTTTCTTTCTTTCTTTCTTTCTTTCTTTCTTTCTTTCTTTCTCTCTTTCTTTCTTCTTTCTTTCTTTCTTTCTTTCTTTCTTCTTTCTTTCTTTCTTTCTTCTTTCTTTCTTTCTTTCTTTCTTTCTTTCTTCTTTCTTTCTTTCTTTCTTCTTTCTTTCTTTCTTTCTTTCTTTCTTTCTTCTTTCTTTCTTTCTTTCTTTCTTTCTTCTTTCTTTCTTTCTTTCTTTCTTTCTTTCTTTCTTTCTTTCTTTCTTTCTTTCTTTCTTTCTTTTCTTTCTTTCTTTCTTCTTTCTTTCTTTCTTTCTTTCTTTCTTTCTTTCTTTCTTTCTTTCTTTCTTTCTTTCTTTCTTTCTTTCTTTCTTTCTTTCTTTCTTTCTTTCTTTCTTTCTTTCTTTCTTTCTTTCTTTCTTTCTTTCTTTCTTTCTTTCTTTCTTTCTTTCTTTCTCTTTCTTTCTTTCTTTCTTTCTTTCTTTCTTTCTTTCTTTCTTTCTTTCTTTCTTTCTTTCTTTCTTTCTTTCTTTCTTTCTTTCTTTCTTTCTTTCTTTCTTTCTTTCTTTCTTCTTTCCCTTTATCTCTCCCTCCTTCTTCCTTCCCTCCTTCCTTCCCTCCCTCTTTCCCTCCCTCCCTCCTTCCTTGCATACTTTCCTCTCCACTTCTTCCCTCCCTCCTTTCCTCTCTCTTTTTCTCTCTCTCCCTTCTTCCCTCCCTCTTTCCCTCTCTTCCTCTCTCCTTCCCTCCTTCTCTCCTCCCCTCTCTCCTTCCTTCCCCCACTCCCTCCCCTCCTTCCTTCCTTACCTCCCTCCCTTCATCCTTCCCTCCCTCCTTTTCTTCCTCTTCTTCCTTCCTTCCTTCCTTCCTTCCTTCCTTCCTTCCTTCCTTCCTTCCTTCCTTCCTTCCTTCCTTCCTTCCTTCCTTCCTTCCTTCCTTCCTTCCTTCCTTCCTTCCTTCCTTCCTTCCTTCCTTCCTTCCTTCCTTCCTTCTTCCTTCCTTCCTACCGTTCTACCACACCTGGCAGTGCTCAGGGATTAATACTGACTCTGTGCTCAGAAATATCTCCTGGAAGCTCAGAGGACCATATGAGATACTGGGGGTTGAACCTTGGTCTGCTAAATGCCAGACAAATGCCCTACCTGCTGTGCTATCGCTCTGACCCCATCTAACCTTTCTTTTCTATGCTGCATTGAACTGACAGCTGTTAAGTATTTTAACTGCCAAGTTATTACTCTAGAAGGAGACACTGGTTACCATCTCCCACTCCCAAACCATGAATAAAGATACTAAATGAATCTAATTCTACTCTGCCTAGGAATGGTTATTTATTACTTTTTTGTGGAGGGGGCATGGTACTCTAATTCTTTTTAGCACATGTAGTAGAATCTCTCTATACATAAATCTACTTCAAAGAAGATTTTTATGTTGCAACATATTAACCGTAATATTAAAAATTGGTTATATTAGATCTACTGAATTCTTTCACATTACTTTTAATAATTCATTAAAATAGGGATTAAGTGTGCCTGGCGTTACGCACACTTTATTTGTTTTAGAATTTCATTATTCCAGATGTTCAGAAGTAAATAGTTGCCAATTTTGAGGAGAATATTAAAGTAGTCTTCAGAATCCAGTTATAATAATAAATGATTAAAGACGTTGATGAATCTAAATGTGTATGTGTATTAATAAATATTATTTAAAACTATGTATAAAAATAGTATGTTTTTGTCGAATAGCATAAGTGCTGTGTGAGCGGTAATAAGAGAAAGAACTAAAGAGAGTACCTAGAGATACTAGATCCCCCAACTGCAGGCTTTAATGTCATACAGCTATTTGACCCATGTCAATTACCTTTAGAAAGCCTCAATTTCATTACATAAAAATGTTTATGTTGGGGCCTGTGAGGTGGCACTAGAGGTAAAGTGTGTGCCTTGCAAGCGCTAGCCAAGGAAAGATCGCGACCACGGTTCGATCCCCCGGCGTCCCATATGGTCCCCCCAAGCCAGGGGTAATTTCTGAGCACTTAGCCAAGAGTAACTCCTGAGCATCAAATGGGTGTGGCCCGAAAAAATAAAAAAAATTGTTTATGTAAACAAAAATTAATTTCTAATATAAAATGTGTATCTATATGTTGGTGGAAAATATTTATTTTTAATTTTTTATTCTAGGCACAGTGGCTTACAATACTGTTAATGTAACGTGTTTTTTGCATGCCATTCTAGTTCCCTACCCTTCATCATTCTAGTTTTCTACCCTCCATTCGAGTGGCAGTTTCCCTCTACCTTGTTTCAATATTCCCCCACTTCCCACCATGGAAACTCCCTACTGAAATACTTCTGTTGCTTTTGGGCAATTGTTAATCCCCTACTATGTTTCCTTATAGTCTACATATGAGAGAGATCATTCTATATGTGTCCTTATCTTTCTAACTTTACTCAGCAAATTCATCCATCACTTCAAATACATTCATGTAGCAGAAAGGTGCATGATTTCAACTTTTCTTATAGTTGAATAGTATTTTATTGTATATTTATATCATAGTTTTTTTTATCTAATCTTTTGTCTTTTACACTTTGGTTGTTTTCAGATTAGTGACTATTGTGAATAGTATGATAAATATAGGAATATGAATGTATTCTTGGAATAGAGTTGTTGAGCCTTTGGGGTTGTATGCCAAGAAGTGACGTTTTGGGGTTATATAGGAGCTTAATTCCTACTTGGGGGGTTGTTTGTTTGTTTGTTTGTTTTTGGGCTATACCCAGTGACGCTCAGGGGTTACTTACTCAGCTATGTGCTGAGTAATCACTCCTGGCTTGGGGGAACAAATGAGTCTCCTGGGGATCAAACCAAGGTCCTTCCTGGTTCAGCCAAGTGCAAAACAAATGCCCAACCACTGTGCTAACACTCCTTTTCTTTAATTCCAATTTTTTGTTTTGTTTTGTTTTGGGCCACACCCAGCGGTGCTCAGGGTTTACTCCTGGCTGTCTGCTCAGAAATAGCTCCTGGCAGGCACGGGTACCATATGGGACACCGGGATTTGAACCAACCACCTTTGGTCCTGGATAGGCTGCTTGCAAGGCAAACGCCACTGTGCTATCTCTCCGGGCCCCAATTCCAATTTTTTTAAAGAAATATTTACTGTATTTTCTGGCATATAAGACGACTTTTTTTTTTTTTTTTTTTTTGGTTTTTGGGTCACACCCGGCAGCGCTCAGGGGCTACTCCTGGCTCTGTACTCAGAAATCGCTCCTGGCAGGCTCAGGGGACCACATGCCGGGATCTGAACCACCGTACTTCTGTATGCAAGGCAAACGCCTTACTTCCATGCTGTCTCTCCAGCCCCATAAGACGACTTCTTAACCCATGAAAAACTTCTTAAAAGTTGGGGGTTGTCTTATATGCTGGTATACGGCATGCTGAAACTTACTCCAACTTCAGGGATGAGTGATCTGCTCCCCCCTCCTTGTCCTGATAATATTTCAGGGCACACAAAGGAGCTGAGTTAGCAAGAGCTGCATCCCATCCAGCTCCTGGTGTCATCGCTGGTATGTGACTTTTCGGTGCTCAGTCCTCTGTTCAGCTTTTATTGGACACAGAGGAGGTGCTCTGTCTCCCTCTAGCTGTCCTATTAATCACTGTACCCCAGTTAGCTGCTCTTGGAGGAGACCCCTCTCCCTGTTCTCAATGTAGATCACATTTAAAAAGTCACAGTCACTCACTACAAATGACAAATATAAAATGATTGTTGGCACTCCAAAGTGTAGCTTTATTAAACATATACCATTAACCTTTGAGGGTTCTGATAATTTTTTTATTTCTATTCAATGTTCATATGACTGTTTGGTCTTGGTTTTCTCCATTATTTCCTCCTCAATTTATGAGGCAGAACAAGATGGTTCAAATTATGTGGTTCTGTTTAAAGGGAAAAAAGGGGGAGGAAAAAAATCAAACAAGCAAAAAACAGGAGGAGTCCTTCTAGAGGCTATAAATATCAACTTAAGAGAAGAAAGGGAAAAAAAGGAAGAAAAACATAACAAAAATACAAAAAATCAAACAACAACAACAAAAAAAAACCCAAAAGCACCACAGCAATAAAGGCAACAACTAAACAATAACCACAATCCTGAAATAAAAACAAAACAAAGCAAAAAATTACAAAACAACAACAAACAACAATAATAAAAATTAATTTTTGCATTCTTTTTTGCATAGGCACAGTAAATATTGGGGAGATTATAAAGAGGATTCCATTGGTCTAAGAGATACAAGGTTTTTTCACCCTTGAAGTATACTGTCATGGGAATAACTACATGCTCCGTATATGCTCTTTTACTCTTTCCTAGGTCCTTTTGTGGTGTTTGGAAACGTTCCTCTCAGCCGTGGATGATAAAATAAGCCCTTTGTAACTAGAGAACTTGGTATTTGCACAGGTCATAAGATGGAGCATTGGATGGAGTCTTTCTTTATGATTCTAGATCTTCTCCATCACTGTTGTTTTAATCAGTCTTCTGTAGTTGGTGGTCTTGGTTTTTGCACCGATCCTAGGATGAAGCCTAAGACAGAGTCTTTCATTATGTTTCCAGAAGTTCTGCTGTTTCAGTTGTCTCAATCACACCTCTGGAATTAGAGATCTTGGTTGTTGTACAGATTGTAGGCCAAAACCTAGGCTAGGGTCTTTTTCATTTGTCCCAGGATAAGTTCTGCCCAGTCATGGTTGTCACAGTCAATCTTTTGTAGTTAGCTGTCTTTTCTTTTGCACAGATCAAAGGATGATGTGTATTCTGATTTCATATTACCATTAGGTGGTGAGATAAGATAACCTGCTCTTAGATCAAGTTGTCGCCATTTCCTCATTGTCAAGATGTCATGTCAAAACTGGCGCATGCTGATGCCAGAGCAGTATTAAGAATGTCCCAGGGGAAGTTTGGTTCCTGGAGCTGTTGTGGAGAACGGTTTTGGTTCTATATCTGAGATCTAGGATTCAGGGTTGGACAGTCGCTGTCTAATCACATGGAGTCTAAGTTGGGTCCAGATGACATATGTTCAAGGTGGGAGGCGTCCTTGTATTGTAAAATGTATGAGTTCTTATTTCTAATAGATAAGAGCTTGTATCTATACGTAAAATTTCCCCCTTTTTAGCATGCCTTTGAAAAATAAATGGTGCTATATTATATTGCTGGTGCATTTGGGGGTGAGAGTGTCAGGCTCCATCATCTCTGTGCCCTGGTTTTGACCTGAGCTTTTATCCTAGGCAAGACTTTTTCTTGTAGGTTTCTGTACCAAGCAGAACCAAAAGAGGTAAAGTTAAGGAAGGGAAGAAGAAAAAAAAGACAAAAAATACACATACACAAACACACACACATATATGTATAAAGGAAAAAAAATAAATAAAAATGAGTTTAAAAAGTCATTAAGGGAACAAAGTGATGCAGGAGTCTACCTTACATTTGGGGATAAACAGGTTAAGAGGTAGTATTATAGAGGTCTTAAACTTAAGAAGGAAATATTGACCTCTCCATTGTCATTTGAGATATTTTTGTGGAGGGTGGAATCCAGGGCACAGTTTCATCATACACCCTGGTCTTGTTTGAGTTTGAGAAATGATTTGCGAAAGAAAGGGCTCTGTTAGAGTTCTTTCACTGGCGGTCCTTCTAGAGCTGAATCCGGTATCAAGCAACAGTTCACATTGGGGGGGGATGAGAAGGAGAACCACAGAGCATGAGTAAGCAGGGGTATTTGTTGTAGTTTCTTGCCAGGGGACTAGATGTGAGGTTGAGTGGGTGTCATTTTACTTGGGAGCTGGGTGATTTGTTATTGGGGTAGGAGGTCGGTCTTGATATCTAATGGGTTAAGACCTGAGGGTAAAGGGCGTTACTAAGACGAGATATCAGATTGGGATTGTTCAGTGAAGAGATAGTAGGATTTCTGAAGGAGGGAAGGAGGGATAGTATATAGGAGGGGCTATATACACTATAGGCATGGATTGTTTATAATTTAGGTTTGGTTATCATAAGAGGAATCCTCCCTCTATTATTCATGCCCACATAAAGACATACAATAGTGATATATTCTTAAGGTGTTGTTAGAGGACTGACACTAATACGATGGGTCTGAGCTCTTACGAACTGGTTGAATTAAGATAAATAATCAGCTTCTGTATACCTTAAGAAATAGAGAGGAAGGGAGAGCAAAAGATAAAAGAGAGGAGAAAAGAAAAATAGGTATAGTAAAAATAAATTTTTTAAAATTAAATAAATAAAATAAAAGAGATTGTGTCAGTGCACTGGAGTTGGGAGGTATTCCCAGTTTCTAGGCATTTTATCAGTGATGGGGTTGGGCCTTGCTAAATGAAGGTTTCAGGGTTATATAATGGCTGGAACAGTTTAGGATACACATAGGTTTCATGTCTTGAGTACTAAACAATATGTTAATGAGGCCTACCTATGTAGGTGTCTATTCTGTGTGTATTGTCCACTGCATCTTATGTACTGAAGTTACTTTCCTAAACAGAAACTAACAGTTTGGGTTTCATTTGACATAGATTGAATTGATGAGGAGGAGAAAGAAGAGAAAAAAAGAAGGGGAGAAGGAGTGAAGTAAGAGAGAGAGAGGAGGAGGAGGAGGAGAGAGAGAGAGAGAGAGAGAGAGAGAGAGAGAGAGAGAGAGAAGAAATGTTAATTTGCCAAAACATGTTTGATGAGTAGATCCTGTAACATAAGTCTGTGGTTTGCAGTTGACTGTTTTAGTGGTCTGAATGATCATATGCTACAGGTCTTAATAGAGGACATAAACCAGAGTAAAAGGGTATATTGGAGTGTTTTATCAAGACATTTTTATAATGCAGACTGAATATTGTATCTAGTATGCAAATATTGTATCTAGTATGCAAAATTATGGAATTCACCCTTTGTGTCCAAAAATCCCTGTAGACAGAGAAGTTGAGAGGTTATTTTATGCCTAGTAAGATTAAGGCATTAAAACATATTGTTAGGAAACACTGCCACTGGAGTCTCTGGCTTTCAATCTTATTCTTCACCTGTATCTGTGTATAAGCTTCCTAAGACATTAGTATAGGCCTTGTAGTAAAAGACTGATTACATACCTGTTAATTAAACCATTGTTTCCAATGTTGCTGGTTTCTTTATGGTATAATGGATAGTCGAGGCTTTGTGTTGTTCCTCTTCCACTTTTTTTGAACATTTCTCCCCAGTAAATGCTGACAACTACAGTTCTTGGAGCTTCTACCCTATTAGACCATTGTATTTGTTCTTGTGCAGAGTATTATATGGATGTATGGTGTATATTCTAAGTACCTCAGAAAAGTGCTATCATTCTTATTTATTTTTCTTCTTCTGGCTTACTTCATTTAATATAATATTTTGTAGATCCACCCATGTTGCTGCAAAATCCATGATTGTTTCATTTTTAAGTGCTATATAGTATTCCAGTGTGTATAAATAACACAGCTTCATGATCCACTCATCTGTTGTTGGGCATTGAGATGGGTCCAAATCTTGACTATTGTACGAACTGCTGCAATAAATAGTGGAGTGCATACATACTTTGGAATGAATGTCCTTCCGACTTGGGGATAGATACCCAGGAGAGCAATTGATGGGTCATATGGCAGCACAATTCTGATCTTACTGAGCACTTTCCACACTATTTCCCACAGGGGTTTGACCAGGCAGCATTCCCACAAGCAGTGAATGAGAATTCCTTTCTTACCACATTCCCGCCAACAGAGATTGGTCCCATTATTTTTGATGTGAGCCGTCCTCACTGGTATAAGGTGGTACCTCATTGTTGTCTTGAATTGGATTTCCCTAATAATGAGTGAAGATGAGCATGCTTTCATGTGTCTGTTGGCCATCTTTCAGTCTTCCTCGGAGAAGTGTCTATTCATTTCTTCTTCCCATATTTCTATGGTTTTATTAGATGTTTTTGGAGCTCACCTTTCTGAGTGCTTTGTATATCCTAGATATCAGCCCTTTATTTGATGTGATGAGTGCAATTTTTTTTTACCATTCAGTTAACTGTCTTCTAGTATTAAGTAGGGTTTCTTTTGCCATGCAGAAACTTTTTAGTTTGATGTATACACATTTATTTAGTTTTGATGCTACAGTTCTTGCCATTGGCATTCTATCCTCAAAGACATTTTTGATATATAGTTCTTGGAGTGTTCTGCCTATTTTTTCCTTAACAAACTTTATAAATTCCAGTCTGATTTCAAGGTCTTTAATCCATTTTGAGTTGACTTTTGTAGGAGGTGTGAGGTTTAAATTTTTAATTTCTTTCAGGTGGTTATTCAGTTGTTCCAACACCATTTGTTGAAGATACTGTCTTTGCTCCATTTCAAGTTCTTGGCTCTTTTGACAATTATTTGTTGACTGTATATTTGGGGGATTATGTCTTGCTATTCTGTTCTAATCCATTGATCTGAGACTCTTCATTCTAGTACCATGCTGTATTGATCACTATTGCTTTATAGTAAAGCTTTAGGTTAGGAAAAGATATGCCACCCAGCTTTTTGTTTTTAAGTATGTAGTTGGCTAATCTGCGTCTTTTGTGGTTCCTGATGAATTTTATAAATGAATGTTCTAAGTCCTTAAAAAAGATGTCAAATTTGGATAAGGATTGCATTGAATCTATATAGAAATTGAGGTATGATAGTCATTTTGATGATTTGATTCTACCTACCCAAAAGCATGGGATGTTCTTCCATCCTTTGATCCTCTTCAATTTCTTTCTGAAGTGTTTTTAAGTTTTCATGGTATAGGTCCTTTATTTATCTTGTAACTTTGATTCCTAGGTACTTGATATTTTTGGATACTATTTTAAATGGGATTGTTTCCTTAATACCTTTCTCCTCTACTTCTATACTTATACTTATACTATACTCCTCTATACTTATTTGTATAGAGGAATGCTACTGTCTTTTGTGTATTGACTTTGTAGCCAGCCACCTTGCTGTATTGGTTAATTGTTTCCAGGAATTTTACTGTGGACTCTTAGTGCTTTTTATGTACATCATAATATCATCTGCAAAAAGAGATAGTTTGAGTTTCTTTTTCCTTATATGGATTCCTTTGATTCCCTTCTCTTGTCTGATTGCTAGTGCTAGGACTTCTAAAATTATATTGAATAGAGGTGGAGAGAGTGGACAGCCTTACCTAGCTCCTGACCTTAGTGGAAATGGTTTCAGTTTTTTGCCATTAAGGATAATGTTGACAGTGGACTTTTAATAGATAGTTGTAATTATCTTGAGAAAGGTTCCTTCCAGCCCTATTTTGCTGAGTGTTTTCATCATGAATGGGTGTTGGATTTTGTCAAATGCCTTCTCTGCATCAATTGATATAATCATATAATTTTTGTCTTTTGTTGTTGATGTGGTGTATGATGTTGATGATTTGTATATGTTGAACCATCCTTGCATCCTGGGATAAAAGTCACTTGATCATGATGTATAATCTTTTTGATGTAGTGCTGGATTCAGTTTGCTAAGATTTTGTTGAGGATTTTTGAATCTGTGTTCATTAGTGAGATTGGTCTGTAGTTTTCTTTCTTGATGGTGACTGTGCCATCTTTGGGAATAAGTGTGATATTCGCCCCATAAAAGAAATTAAGAATTCCTGCCTTTGCAATATTTTGAAAGAGCCTGTGGAACAGTGATAGTAATTCTCGAAATGTTTGATAGAATTCACCTGTAAAACCATCTGAACCTGGACATTTGTTCGTGGGGAGTTTCTTAATTATTGCTTCAATTACCTCCAAAGTAATTGGCCTGTTTAGGCTTTCTACATCCTCCTTATCCAGTATTGGAAGATAATATTTTTCTATAAAACTGTAAGTTTCTTCTGGTTTCTTTAACCTGAGTATAGTTGAGTATAGTAAGTCCTCATGATATGTTGGATTTCTTGGGGTTCTGTTGTAATCTTTCCTCTTTCATTTGGGATCCTATTTATTTGGGCGTTGTCCCTCTTTTTTTGTTGATTCTTGCCAGTGATTTGTCTATCTTGCTTATTCTTTCTAAAAACCAACTCCTAGTCTCATTGATTTTTTGGTATTGTTTTCTTAGTTTCTATGTTGTTTATTTCTGCTCTGATTTTTATTATTTCTTGTCTTCTGGTTGTGTTTGGGTTTCTTTGCTGTTGTTTTTATAGCTCGTTAAGGTGTCCCTTTAAACTGTTGATTTTGTCATTTTCTTCTTTCCTGACATAGGCCTGCATTGCTATGAGTTTCCCCCTAATGACTGATTTTGCTGTGTCCCACAGATTTTGACAATTTGTCTCTTCATTATCATTTGTCTCAAGGAATTTTTGTATTTCTTCCTTGAGTTCCTCTTTGATCCATCTGTTGTTGAGTAGCATGTTGTTTAATCTCCAGGTGTTGAATTTTCTACATAGCTTTTTTGACAGTCAATCTTGATGTCTGTTGCATAGTAATCTGATAGGGTGCTTCTAATAATCCTTATATTTGTGACTTTATACAAGTTAGATTTATATCCTAAGGCATGGTCTATTCTGAAGAAGATTCAATGTGCACTTGAGAAGAATGTGTATTCTGATTTCTGGGGGTGGAGGGCCCTATATAAGTCTATTGGTCCTAATTCTTCTAATTTATTATTTAGGGCTCTTATTATTTTTGCTATTTTTTGTCTGGTGGATCTGTTTAGTGGTGAGAGTGGAGTATTGAGATCTCCTACTACTATCACATTTCCTTCCATATGTTTCTCCAGGTTTGAAGAAAATGCCTTACATATTTTGCTGGCTCTGCATTTGACCAGAGTTAGTACTTCTGGGTCTAGTGTTCCCCTGATCAGTAAGTAGTAAGTGGTGATCCCCTCTATGTCTTTGATCACTTTCTTGAGGTTGAATACAATTTGGTCTGATACAAGAATGGCTGTCCCAGTTTCTTTTTGTTTTCCATTGGCTTGAATAGTTGATTTCCATCCTTTTATTTTAAGTCTATGTCTATCCTGTACTTGTAGGTGTGTTTCTTGCAGGCAGCAGAAATCCGGTTTTTGTTTTTTAATCCAACTGTCTGCTACGTGTCTTTTATTGGGAGAGTTTATTTCATTGAAATTATTGACAGAGAGGGCTGTTGTGCAGTGTATTGTGTAGGGTGGCTGTTGTTACAATTGGGGGTTTGGATTGTGTAATTCATCTCTAAGTCGATTGCTTAGAATAGATTTTGTTTGTGCAAATAATGTGAGTTCTTTTTTGTTTGAAAATGTTTTTAGTCTTCCTCCCATATGAATGAGAGTTTTGCTGGGTAGTGGACTCTAGGTTGGAAGTTTCTTTCATTCAGTCATTTAAATATGTCATTCCACTGTCTTGTAGCATGAATTGTTTCAAATGGGAGATCTCGTTTGATTCTTTTTTTTTTTAATTTAAACACCTTGATTACATACATGATTGTGTTTGGGTTTCAGTCATAAAAGGAACACCACCCATCACCAGTGCAACATTCCCATCACCCAAGTCCCAAATATCCCTCCTCCCCACCCAACCCCCGCCTGTACCCTAAACGGGCTCTACATTTCCCTCATACATTCTCAATATTAGGACAGTTCAAAATGTAGTTATTTCTCTAACTAAACTCATCACTCTTTGTGGTGAGCTTCCTGAGGTGAGCTGGAACTTCCAGCTCTTTTCTCTTTTGTGTCTGAAATTTATTATTGCAAGAATGTCTTTCATTTTTCTTAAAACCCATAGATGAGAGAGACCATTCTGCGTTTTTCTCTCTCTCTCTGACTTATTTCACTCAGCATAATAGATTCTGTGTACATCCATGTATAGGAAAATTTCATGACTTCATCCCTCCTGACAGCTGCATAATATTCCATTGTGTATATGTACCACAGTTTCTTTAGCCATTCGTCTGTTGAAGGGCATCTTGGTTGTTTCCATAGTCTTGCTATGGTAAATAGTGCTGCAATGAATATAGGTGTAAGGAAGGGATTTTTGTATTGTATTTTTGTGTTCTTAGGGTATATTCCTAGGAGTGGTATAGCTGGATCATATGGGAGCTCGATTTCCAGTTTTTGGAGGAATCTCCATATTGCTTTCCATAAAGGTTGAACTAGACGGCATTCCCACCAGCAGTGGATAAGGGTTCCTTTCTCTCCACATCCCCGCCAGCACTGTTTGTTCTCATTCTTTGTGATGTGTGCCATTCTCTGTGGTGTGAGGTGGTATCTCATCGTTGTTTTGATTTGCATCTCTCTGATGATTAGTGATGTGGAGCATTTCTTCATGTGTCTTTTGGCCATTTGTATTTCTTCTTTGTCAAAGTATCTGTTCATTTCTTCTCCCCATTTTTTGATGGGATTAGATGTTTTTTTCTTGTAAATTTCTGTCAGTGCCTTGTATATTTTGGAGATTAGCCCTTTGTCTGATGGGTATTGGGTGAATAGATTCTCCCACTCAGTGGGTGGCTCTTGTATCCTGGGCACTATTTCCTTTGAGGTGCAGAAGCTTCTCAATATATTCCCATCTGTTAATCTCTGTTTTCACTTGCTTGGAGAGTGCAGTTTCCTCCTTGAAGATGCCTGTAGTCTCAATGTCCTGGAGAGTTTTGCCTATGTGTTGTTCTATATATCTTATGGTTTGGGGTCGGATATCGAGGTCTTTAATCCATTTGGATTTTACCTTCGTACATGATGTTAGCTGGGGGTCTAAGTTCAATTTTTTGCAAGTGGCTAGCCAGTTGTGCCAACACCACTTGTTGAAGAGGCTTTCCCTGCTCCATTTAGGATTTCCTGTTCCTTTATCAAAAATTAGGTGATTGTATGTCTGGGGAACATTTTCTGAGTATTCAAGCCTATTCCACTGATCTGAGGGTCTGTCCTTATTCCAATACCATGCTGTTTTGATAACTATTGCTTTGTAGTAAAGTTTAAAGTTGGGGAAAGTAATTCCTCCCATATTCTTTTTCCCAATGATTGCTTTAGCTATTCTAGGGTGTTTATTGTTCCAAACAAATTTCAAAAGTGCCTGATCTACCTCTTTGAAGAATGTCATAGGTATCTTTAGAGGGATAGCGTTGAATCTGTATAACGCCTTGGGGAGTATTGCCATTTTGATGATGTTAATCCTGCCAATCCATGAGCAGGGTATGTGTTTCCATTTCCGCGTGTCCTCTCATTTCTTGGAGCAGAGTTTTATAGTTTTCTTTGTATAGGTCTTTCACATTTTTAGTCAAGTTGATTCCAAGATATTTGAGTTTGTGTGGTACTATTGTGAATGGGGTTGTTTTCTTAATGTCTATTTCTTCCTTATTACTATTGGTGTATAGAAAGGCCATTGATTTTTGTGTGTTAATTTTGTAGCCTGCCACCTTGCTATATGAGTCTATTGTTTCTAGAAGCTTTTTGGTACAGTCTTTAGGGTTTTCTAAGTAGAGCATCATGTCATCTGCAAACAGTGAGAGCTTGACTTCTTCCTTTCCTATCTGGATTCCCTTGACATCTTTTTCTTGCCTAATCGCTATAGCAAGTACTTCCAGTGCTATGTTGAATAGGAGTGGTGAGAGAGGACAGCCTTGTCTTGTGCCACAATTTAGAGGGAAGGCTTTTAGTTTTTCTCCATTGCGGATAATATTTGCCACTGGCTTGTGGTAGATGGCCTTAACTATATTGAGAAAGGTTCCTTCCATTCCCATCTTGCTGAGAGTTTTGATCAAGAATGGGTGTTGGACCTTGTCAAATGCTTTCTCTGCATCTATTGATATAATCATGTGGTTTTTATTTTTCTTGTTGTTGATGTTGTGTATTATGTTGATAGACTTACGGATGTTAAACCATCCTTGCATTCCTGGGATGAAACCTACTTGATCGTAGTGGATGATCTTCTTAATGAGGTATTGAATCCTATTTGCCAGGATTTTGTTGAGGATCTTTGCATCTGCATTCATCAGCGATATTGGTCTGTAATTTTCTTTTTTCGTAGCATCTCTGTCTGGTTTAGGTATCAAGGTGATGTTGGCTTCATAAAAGCTATTTGGGAGTGTTTCCACTTGTTCAATTTCATGAAAGAGTCTTGCCAGGATTGGTAGTAGTTCCTCTTGGAAAGTTTGATAGAATTCATTAGTGAATCCATCTGGGCCTGGGCTTTTGTTTTTGGGCAGACTTTTGATTACCATTTTTATTTCATCAATGGTGATGGGGGTGTTTAGATATGCTACATCCTCTTCTTTCAACCGTGGAAGATTATAAGAGTCCAAGAATTTATCCATTTCTTCCAGGTTCTCATTTTTAGTGGCATAGAGTTTTTCAAAGTAGTTTCAGATTACCCTTTGAATCTCTGTCATATCAGTAGTGATCTCTCCTTTTTCATTCGTAATACGAGTTATCAAGTTTCTCTCTCTCTCTTTCTTTGTTAGGTTTGCTAGTGGTCTATCAATCTTGTTTATTTTTTCGAAGAACCAACTTCTGCTTTCGTTGATCTTTCGGATTGTTTTTTGGGTTTCCACTTCGTTGATTTCTGCTCTCAGCTTTTTTATTTCCTTCTGTCTTCCTATTTTTGGGTCCTTTTGTTGAGTACTTTCTAGTGCTATTAGCTGTGTCATTAAGCTACTCAGGTAAGCTCCTTCTTCCTTCCTGATGTGTGCTTGCAAAGCTATAAATTTTGCTCTCAGTACTGCTTTTGCTGTGTCCCATAAGTTCTGATAGTTTGTGTCTTTATTGTCATTTGTTTCCAGGAACCTTTTGATTTCCTCCTTGATTTTATCTCGGACCCACTGGTTATTGAGTATGAGGCTTTTTAACTTCCAGGTGTTAAAGTTTTTCTTCTGAGTCCCTTTGGAATTCACAAATAATTTCAGAGCCTTGTGGTCAGCGAAGGTAGTCTGCAAAATTTCTATCCTCTTGATATTATGGAGGTATGTTTTATGTGCTAGCATGTAGTCTATCCTGGAGAATGTCCCATGTACATTGGAGAAGAATGTGTATCCAGGTTTCTGGGGATGGAGTGTCCTATATATATCCACTAGGCCTCTTTCTTCCATTTCTCTCCTCAGGTCTAGTATATTCTTGTTGGGTTTCAGTCTGGTTGACCTATCCAGTGTTGACAAAGCAGTGTTGAGGTCCCCCACAATTATTGTGTTGTTATTGATATTGTTTTTCAGATTTGTCAACAGTTGTTTTAAATATTTTGCTGGCCCCTCATTTGGTGCATATATGTTTAGGAGAGTTATTTCTTCCTGCTCTACATACCCCTTGATTAATATAAAATGTTCATCTTTGTCCCTTACAACCTTCCTGAGTAAAAAGTTTGCATTATCTGATATTAGTATGGCCACTCCAGCTTTTTTGTGGGTGTTGTTTGCTTGGATAACTTTTCTCCAGCCTTTTATTTTGAGTCTATGTTTGTTCTGACTATTCAGGTGCGTTTCTTGTAGGCAGCAGAAGGTTGGATTGAGTTTTTTGATCCATTTAGCCACTCTGTGTCTCTTAACTGGTGCATTTAGTCCATTGACGTTGAGAGAAAGAATTGTCCTGGGATTTAATGCCATCTTTATATCGAAATTTGGTGTGTCTTTTGGTCAGTCTTGTCTTAGATTAGGTCTTTCAGTTTTTCTCTTAAGACTGGTTTTGAGTCTGTAAAGTTTCTGAGCTGTTTTTTGTCTGTGAAACCATGTATTCCTCCGTCAAACCGGAAAGTGAGTTTTGCTGGGTACAGTATTCTAGGTGAAGCATTCATTTCATTCAGTCTTGTCAAAATATCCCACCACTGCTTTCTGGCGTTTAGTGTTTCTGGTGACAGGTCTGCTGTAAATCTCAAGGATGCTTGCTTGAATGTAATTTCCCCTTTTGATCTTGCTGTTTTCAGAATTCTGTCTCTATCTGTGGGATTTGTCATTGTGACTAGGATGTGTCTTGGGGTGGTTTTTCTTGGGTCTCTTTTGGTTGGTACTCTTCGAGCATGCAGGATTTGATCACATATATTCTTTAGCTCTGGGAGTTTCTCTTTAATGATGTTCTTGACCGTTGATTCTTCCTGTAAATTTTCTTCCTGGGTCTCTGGGACTCCAATGATTCTTAAGTTGTTTCTGTTGATCTTATCATAGACCTCTATTTTCATCTGTTCCCATTCTTTGACTAATTTTTCCATTGTCTGTTCATTTGTTTTAAGTTTTTTTTCCAATCTCTCCTGTTGTATGGAATTGTTATGTATCTCATCTTCCACAGCACCAAGTCTATTCTCAGCTTCTGATACCCTGTCCCAGAGCTTATCCATTTTGTCATTCACTTCGTTTACTGAGTTTTTCAGGCCTGTTATTTGACATGTTATTTCAGTTTGGAGTTTTGTGATTTCTGTCTTCATATTTTCTTGATTCTTATTAGTGTTCTGTTCTATTCTATTCATGGTTTCTTTGAGTTCTTTGAGTATATTCCATATTTCTACTCTAAAGTCCTTATCTGAGAGATTGATTAGTTGGTTGGTCGTTAACTGGTCATTAGAATTGTCATCTTCATTCTCTATGTCTGATGCTGGCCTGCGTTGTTTCCCCATTGTCACACTTGTATTGTGGGTTTTTCTACGTGTTGTGGTGGTATTCATTGGTTATATGATGCAGGCAACACACTTCTCTGGCTCCGCCCTCGTTTGATTCTTATGTTCCTTCCTTTGTACTTGAGGTTTTGTTCTCCCTTGTTGCTTTAAGGAGTTCATCTTTCTCTCTCTCTCTTTTTTTTTCATTTGGATTACCTTATATTTTAGTGTTGGTTTAATCGGGTCTATTTTATTAGAGACTCTTTTTTTCCTCCTGGATTTTCACTTGATCCTCTTTCTAGAGGGTGCCTTTACCTTTTCTTTCCTTATTGGCTTCTTTGTCATTTTTGGTTTGTAGTTTTTCTTCAAATTATTCTATGCGATTCTCTAACTGTGTAATTCTACTAATTGGGCTTGATAAGATGTTTTTATTTCTTTTAATTACATTTGTATGAATTCTCCATCTTTTGTAAAAGTTCTTTTTTGAGTTGGTAGATTTGTTCATCTATGAATTTCTTGAACTCACTGGCTAGTGAGTACTTGATTTCTTTTGCCATGGCTTGCATTGCCACTTTTGGGTCCTCATCTATTGGCCCCATGTGTTTTGGTGGATTTGGAAACTTGTTAGGATTTCTCTCCATATTCCAGTTAGAGTTAGAGTTAGTCTTCCTTACTTTACCCATATTTCTTTGCATTTGGTGTTTTGGCTTTGAGTATGCTGCGTTCATATTTCAGCCCTTCTTTGTCACCTCTGGCATGGAGCAGGGTCCCTCCTCTGAAGTGCGGCTCTAAGTGGGTATGATGGCTGTGGTTGCTGAAGTTTGGCTCCTCCCTCAAGTCTCCTCCCTCACTTTACCTTCCAAAAGGCATAGGTCCCCTATACCTTGCCCAGCTGTGCAAGATTTCCCCTCTCCACCTGTCAGAAGGTGTGGCAGAGATCTGGGCCTGATCAATTTCCCCCTTCAGACAGCACGGTTCACGTCTGAGTGCTCCTGTCCCAGCCCCAGTAATGGTGGATCAGCTGCCTGAACACTGCCGATCGGGTCTGGTCAAATTCCCCCTCTGTTTTTTTCCTTGTAAATTCTACCATTATTTCAATCCTAAGAAAAAAGAAGATGGGAGGCATATCTTTCCTCAACTTCAAACTGTTCTTTGAAACAGCAGTAAACAAAGATGTGTGGTATTGAACAAAGACAGACCCTCCCTTTGCCAAAACCAATGAACACATAGGTACATAGAGCCCAGAGACAGATCGTTATGGTTATTTATAGTCTTTGATAAAGAAGCAAAATATATGAAGTGGAGCAAAGAAAAACTCTTCATTAAATTGTATTGAAAAAACATGCAGAAAATGGACACAAACCCCTGTATCTTGAAAAATAGTAACATAAAGTAGCTCAAAGTGAATTATTTCATTTGTCATTAAGTCAATGTCTTTTTCAATCCCAGACATTGAGCTAAAGACATAGAATAGGGGGCAAGGTGCTTGCCTGCATGCAGCTGACTTTCATTAGATGTCCAATACCATGAGTAAAGCTAGAGGTGCAGAAAGATCTTGAGCAGAAAGTCAGGATGAATAGTTCTTCATTACTGTGGGAAGTAATATTTTAAAACTAAAATATATATTTTGCTTTGATAGGATGTTACTCATATATTTTAACTATTATTTTATATACACTAATTCTCTAAATTTTATAGTTTCAAAACAAACTTATTATATATTCCTAGAATACCTCTTTCTTCTTTTTATTACTTTTTCTTTTAATTATGAGAACAAAGAAAGAGGACAAGGTAAAGTTACAGTGGAAGGACAATCATGCATAGATAGAATTCTCAGTAGTTCCATTGCTGATATCTTAACTTGGAACTTTCAGCCTAAGAATATTAAGAAAAATAAAACAGAACCCATGTACAATTGCTTTGTCCCTCAAGCCCCCAGATTGTAGTACATAATATTTCTTAGCAGCACATAAAGCAATCTAAAGACATAAAACTTATGTTACTCCTTAAACATTGAAGGCAAAGTACTTTTTTACATTTCATGCACATGCATATTAGTTTAAGTTAACCTCAAAAGTTTAAGTGGGTTGTTTTTCTTAGGGATTAGAGTCAAAGGAGTAAAAACTGTGTTAGAGTGGCAATTATTGTTTGCATAGGCCCACCAAAATATGAGGGACATGGAAAGGAAAAGCCTTGACCTAAATACAGGAGACCCTACCCCTGAAGTTGCCTGGCATAAGACCAACTCTAGGTTCCAGGCAGACTAGTTTGTCCAATTCAGGTCATTGTCTATAGTGCCAATACAGTTTTATTTTTCACACAGTCTCTGTTGTTGGTATTATGTTTCTGTATTAAAGATCCTGGAATCTGCATATCCTTTATTGCAGTCAGGATGGTGCAGAGCGTCCTTTCATTTCACCTCACAATTAAAGGCAATGCAGAGAACCCTGTCCTGTAAGCAGGTCGTTATTGTTGTCAAGTGTTATGGGAAGTCTCTTTTGAGCAGGTCGATGTCAGAGCCGTGGTAGGGTCTTCCCTGGTAGAAGATTGCTTCCAGTTGTTGTTATAAAAAACCTTGGATGTTTCGTAAATAGCTTCCTTGGTTCAGGGCTGAATGGAGGATGCCCATTCTTCTGAGGCCTGTGCCAGGTCATTATATCAATGTTCAGGGTGTAAGGTCCCATTGCACTACGAGATTTGTGTGTTCAAATCTCTATTAAATAAGAACTTATTTGTATGTATAGTATTTTCCCATTTTAATGTGCCTATCAAACAAGGAACAATACCACATGGCGTTATCGGCGCATATGGGGACCATAAGAACAAGTCCAACAATCCCCATGACATGGTTCAATCATAAGCATTAAACTGAGGGACTCTTCCACCAAAATTCCTTATTGAATAGCGCACAAAGAGAAGACAAGATAAAAAGTGGGTAGAATCGTCATGGTAAAAGAATATTTAGAGAGTTATAGCTGTTAAAGAAAATACACATAAAATATTCAAAAGACCTATGTGTCCATTTTATGTCTTTTGAAATAGTTGGGTGTTGTTAAATCCAATGCACAACTTTGGTCTGTGATTAAAAATGTGTAGTACTGAAGTTAAAAAGGGTAAATGTGGGGTACTGATGGTTGGAGGTGGGAGAGTTAAGGAGTAATAATGAGCTTTGTAGGGGTGTGCGAAAGGGCAGAATCTGTTGGGGCAGGAGGTCAGTCTTGGAGCCTAACAAATTAAAGAACTGAGGGTAAAGAGGGTTAATTAAGGGGAAGATAATGAATTCGGATTGGGAGATGAGGGAGTAGAAGGGGCTCTGGTGTGGAGGAGGGGATATTATATCAGAGGGGCTATATACTTTGTATAGATAAATTGTTTATGGATTAGGCTTGGCAGTCAGAGAGGACCACTATATAGGAAGTCACGTCTACATATACACTGATTTTAGAGACCTATTTTAATATTATCCTCCAAATCTAGGCAATTCCATTTTTTTCTCTAGAAACAGACAAAAATTAAGAATATTTTTGGGTGTTGTTAAAAAGAACTAGTGAATGGGATCCAGTATGCATAGGGGAGGAATTTCTCTCCCCCACCCTCCCCCCAGGGCCCTATTTACCATGTGTGGCCCTAAAGACCAGTCTGGCATGGGGGGGAGGGAATCTCAGTCCCCTGGTCTAAGTGGTCAGCCTAGGGGGCCTATGTCTAGCTGTCCTGCCCAGAGACCCCAATATACCAGCTGAAGAGAAACAGAAGAACTGGCATGTGGAGTCTTTTGGATGCAGCGCCTGCCTCTTAGAATACCTTTTTCTTTCTATAAGTTTCAATTAAATGTTCTTAATTTTCACTGTAAATGAGCATGCCTTCTTTATGCGGTTGTTGAACTTCAGCTGATGATTTCATTTACTACTATGGTTAACTCATTATCTTCTATGATTTTAACCACTCAGTGTTCATTCCATCAAATGAATATGAAAAACCATTACATACCAGACATTGTGTAGGTGATAGGGATTCAATCATATGCAAAATAGAGTCCTCAAATAACTCAGAAAGAGAGGAAGCTCTGAGAGTATGCATATTGCTCTATTTGTAAAGGTAGATTTAACCAGAGAAATGCAATGGATTATCTAACCTAACCTGGTAAGTTAAAGAAGTGGTCAATCATTTTAGACAGAGCACAATGCAATTAAAAGCACAAAGACATGTGGAGGAACTAGAAGCAAATTGATTTTGATGAATTTACAAAGCAGGATGCCCACTATCAGCCTTGTGTGATATACTAGTGTTATGAACTAAATAAAATTCATAATTCAGTTATACAAACAAAACTTGTATATTAAAGCCCTATCATTCAGTGACTCTATTTGGAGACAGGCCTTTTATGGAAGTAATTAAAGTTAAATGAGGTAATAGAGATTGGCCCTGATCCAAAAGGATTAGTACCTTTCTAAGAAGAGATATTAAAGAATGTCCTCCCTTTCTATTTACTTGTATTAATGAGAAAGCAGTTTTTGCAAGCCCAGAAGAGAGACCCAACCTGTGATGGAGAATTTGGAGCCCCGATCTCAGATTTCCAGCCTTCAGAACTATAGGAAAATAAAATTCTGTTGTGTAAGCCATCTAGTCTCTGGTATTTTGTTATGGCATCCAGAGCTAACCAACGCAAGAAGTGAGTCTGGACTTGATTCTGCAGGGACTTTTCACAGGGGAGTACTGTTGCCAGAGGCACTTTAGAAATTTGAGAGAGGGATTTTTTGGCTGTCACAATGGTTTCCAGGTGCTATTGGCATTTACTGGGTAGGGGCTGAGGTTGCTAGATTTCTTCCACTTCTTGGAACACTACTTCCATGCACCTAAGGAATGTTCCATATTTACCAAACATTTATGTAATGGAAAACCTGTTTGTCATTATCTGGTCCAGATGATGGGTCCAGAACCAGTCTCAATTTTACATAAAAATGCCAAATGTTTTATATAGTGTTTAACATATGCTGAACTTATAAAGAATGTCATTACCCTGTACATTGAGAAAAAAATAATGACAAGATTTTATTCAGAATTTCATAAAACAATGTTGCACTAAAGATCATTTTTTGGAGTGTGTATTTATTATCTACATGTCTGTATTAGTATATGTAATTGTCACATGAATGGTGACTCAACAAACATGTAAACATTTGTCTACTTAATAGATGCTTTAGAATATTTTTCTTCTGGGCATTTACTCTTGAAAAATGTAATTTTTATTAAGTTTCTTTTTGTTTCTCCTTTACAATACAAACAGAAAAATATTCTAGTTTTATAATTTCATTTTGTTTTACGTATATATAGTTTCCTTCAGAATCACAAAAGAATATTTAAAATATAACATTTCTGGGGGCTGTAGCAATAACACAGCAGGTAGGGCACTTGCTTTGCATGGGGCCAAACAAAGTTTTATCCCTCGCATCCCATATGGTCCCCAAAGCCTGCCAGGAGTGATTGGAGTGATTTGTAAGCTCAGAGCCAGGAGTAACCCTGAGTGCAACAGGGTGTGGTCCAAAAAACAAAACAGACAAAAAAGACATTACAAATGTCTTTTGCTGTAAACTAGAAGGAAAAGAGACTAGAATGATACTACAGTAGTTAGTACACTTGATTTGCACACAGCTGAACTATGTTCATTTCCTGGAACCGCAATGTTCCCTTGAGCACTGCCAGGAGTAATCTTTGAATGCAGAAACTGAAGTAACTTCTGAGTACAGCCAGGTGTGTCCCCAAACAAAACAAAACAAAATATATAGATAAGGAATTATTGTTATCCATGAAAAACCTGTGAAGAATTTAAAGAATTTTTCAAAATCTATTTTATGCTCATTTTGGAGAGATAATACAGTGGATCAGGTGTTTCCTGGCATAAAACCAACTTGGGTTAGCTCCCTATCATGCTCTGTAGTCCCCTAATCCCTTCCAAAAGTGATCCTTGAAAACAAAGCCAGGAGTAAACTGTGAGTACCACCAATTTGTCCTCCACAAAAATATCTAATTTTTCTTTCTTTTTTTTTTTTCACAGGGGTTTAAAGGGAGGTCAGAAACTAAAAGTCCTTTTCATACCTCTTTTCCACTTCTGGATACTATTGACTAGAAAATTTGGAACACTTTGGAAATTGCTGTATTAAGGCCTTGAATTTCATTGTTATTAGCATATAGAAAACTTAAAAAGATGACCCACACATTAAGATAAAACCACTCTCATCCAAAGTCTGCTCTCCTGCCATAAATCTCAGAGGCATCATCATAGGACTTGATGAAGACATCAGTCTTCTCTTATGAAAGCACATATTCCAGGATTAAATGACTTCTGAGTTTATAGGAACAAGGACATATATGATCATCTTGGTGCTTGGGAAGACTAAGAAGATGATCGAGTTATCTTCAATCTACATGAAAAAAAAATAGTGTTTTGTTGTTACCAAAGATTTCTCAGGTCTTATAGAAACAAATTTAAAGCAATATTGAACAACTAAGCTTCTTTCAGAAACCTCTATCTTTCTGAAACCTCTATCTTTCTGAAACCTATATCTGTGATTGTTGCTCTCAGAAAGTTATTGCATATAATAAATGAGTAATAAAGCACTAACAGCCCTACTTCTGCAACTGGTAAACTTTACCTTGATATGAAACTGACAAAAAAAAAGATCACCTTTTTTCAGCAATTATTTCATCTCTCTCAAGAGGAAGAAGTTATCTTGTTTTTCACGAGTCTGACTCTGCACCCAATCCTCTCCCAATAATGCAATCAGCCAGAGTCAATTCTTCATGTAAAGCCTTAGCACCTTGAAAGAGAAGTTAGAATTCTTATGGATTTCTAGAAGGAAAGGTCTTCTCCAAGTCTTGACAATGATAGACACAATGATAGGTACTTTAACTTTGATTTGTAGGCTTGCCTCTCAATATCTATCTTAGATAATGTCTAATGTCTTGGGCTATACAAGAATATTTTCACTACTTGGACTAATGACCCAGACCACATAAAATGAGAGAGGTGCCAGAACTATTGATGATTCCTCCTTTATTATTTAGTCTTTAATTTCCTGGCTAATGGTTAATGGTTAATGGTTAATGACTTGACATGACTGTGTTTTCTTCAAATTTCTGATAGAGTTTTTGAGGTTCTTTTCCAAATTTTGCACCCTAGGTTCTGAATAAACATGTCATTTCTAAAGAAGCATTTTTCCACAATGCTGTTCTCCTTGCCTTTATTTTTAGCATGATCAAAACTGTCCAGGATCTATCTTTAAGATATAAAATTATGCATGTTTATTTAACCAAACTCATTTAGTCTTTGCAAGTGCATTGAAAAAAAATTTAAAACCATGTTTTATTAGGTTCCCAAAGATGATTGTAAGAGATAGAACATTATGTATTTGTAGAGGTAAAGTACTTGAAGCTCAGCTTCTGGAAAGAGATTGTAGTCTAAAACATTGTCATAACCTTTTAACTAGTATCAATTTCCCTTGTTCCTAAGCTCTTGGATTAGACTGTGGGATGCCCTCCAGAATGTTTTCAAGCTCATCTAATTTTGGAAAGGTAATAAGTGGAAGTTCTTTTAAACATGTCTTGTCTAGTGTGAGTGCTCTCTAAAATAATATGTGGTGCAGCCTGTCATACCCTGCCCAGATTCCCCCTTCAAGAATGAAGGATTTATTACCCTGGAGGATGAATGTATTGTCAAAAATAGTCTTTGACTCTTTATTTCCTTCGAAGTTTACCTAAAGTCAAGAAAGAAGCCTTATTATTATTTTTTCTTTCTGGGAGGTCAGTAGTCAAAATAGCTCTAAACAGATTGTTGCTTTACCCATATTTGGGATCTTTAAGGAATCATTTTATCTTCTACTTATACAGAGAATTAATTGAGACACATAATTGTGTCTGTACCCCAGTTTAGTTTCTAACCTCTGCTGACTGTGCTCTTTCTTTTCCTCTCCATGGGTCTTGATCCCAAGAACATTACTTACAAAATCTTATTTGTCCATTTTAGTCTCTTAGTCTGTTTGCCAGAAGGCACAAACTTCAATACGTGGTGCCAGGAGTGCTATGCAAAAGCAGATGCTACAAGAGAGCACAAAGCAGATGATTTTAGAAACTGAGTAGCCCACCATTAGACTTGATCCAGGAGAATATATGTTGAAAGGAATTATCAAGGTTAAGGAAGGGAAAACATAAGATTGGAAAAAAGGAGAGGTTGTCAACTTAGAATAATGTTTATAGGAATTGATATTTAGATCTTTGGATATGTAACACTCTGTTTAATTGGATGACCTGCATATGCATGGGCAATTCAATGTCCTGTTCTAAGCTTTGTGAAAAGCTGAGATCAAAATGCTTACAGAGATGAGACAGTGGAGTGGATATACCATAAAATAAAATGACCATCAAGATTATGTTGCCCAGAGAGATCTAGAGGATCTGAGGATACACTAATTACTCAAATAAAAAAGGCATGTTTTGGAAAGAAGGATATCAGCATGACTTGGAAGCTCTTCACCCTAGGCAAGCCAGTGGGAAGTAGGAGGTTCTGTTTGACCATGTGGGATAACTTTGCCAAAAAAATTCAAGTGGATGCAAAAAACTAATGAATAACAAGGGTGGAGAGTAAGGAATACTAAACCACAGAGTTGTGGGTATGGTTAAAAAAAAAGACCTGATGATCCTTTTAGTTTATTTGTTTTGGGGCCACCACAGCAGTGCTCAGAGAGCTCTGCACTCAATGATCACTACTGACAGTGCTGGGAGACCATCTGAGATTAAAATCAGATCAACCATGTGCAAGGCAAGAGCCCTACCTACTGTATTAATACCTACTGCAATACCTACTGTATTCCAGCCTCAGTCATGGCACTCTGAATGATTAAAAAAAAAAAAACTCACAAATGAATGGAAGGATAAAAAAAAAACCTGGCCACTCTCTAGTTTTTAGATGAGATGTTCTTAGAACCAGAATTCCCTGACTAAAAAAATTACTGGTTCAGAGCAACGACATTGTAACAACACAACAGAGAAACATAATAATTCCATACACTTCCATAAAGTACTGAAGCATTTGTTTAGGTAATTCTATATATAAAAAAATGGAATGTGAATATTTGAGGAGTCTTAAATATAAAGTGGGTTGAGATTGATAACTAGTAAACTAAAATACCTTATGGGTCCTGGTTAGAATAGGAACATGTAGTAAGTAGATGATAGAGCAGTCACATATGGATTTCAGGGGATTACTGGACCCATGGGTCCATTCCCTGGTAGCAAATACATACCTAAAACTGCTAGTTGACATAAGCCATATAGATTGCTGGGATTCTAAGATTTCAGCAATAATAATGGAAAAAGCTCCAATTGGAATCTACCTTTGCTCCAGCCAAGTGCATAAATCCTAAGAAAGCATATCTGGGCGTTAAGTTATAAAAAACATGATTCTGAAAAATTCTTTAAGATATACAGAGTAAAGGGTGGCAGTTTCATAATATTTTTATTTAGCTCAAGAATCTGGCTCATGTTATAATCTTGAGCATAATAGAAAATGACTGTAAAATGTAGGAGATAGTAACCCTTATTAAAACTAGAAAACAGCTTAACAGGCATGTGGCAATTTGCTATTTATTTGATACATACATTCATTTTTATCCCTATCAAAAGTAGGTTAAGAATCAATTTTCATTTACTTAGAACAAGCACAATAGACATCTTTAGTCTTTTTTCTGGGCTATTCCAGTAATATATAGAGACCTAGATTACTATATATTTTGCAAAACATCATGTCAACAACATCTTGGTAATCAAACAATGTGCAAAAAATAGAATTACACTGAAAACTTTGGTATAATACACGTATTCCAGAGGAAAGGAGATAAAAATTACAAAAACATTAGAGTCTACTTCTAGAGTCCTGGGACATTCCAGTTTACAGCTTCTTCAAAGTTAAACACAAATCATGCTCATTGTATATCCTATCTCCTAAATTTAAGTTCAATACCTGGTATGTTAACTTGCAGTTTGGAAAGTAGCAGCTTTACTCTTACTAATACTGCTCTGTTTATTATAGAGATAACTCCAAAGTTTTCCAATTTAAGAGAATCTCAGATAATCAATTTTAATTTGTATTGCAAACAGATCTGCTTTAACCTTATGCTCTATACTCTATTATTAGAAATATTACTAGTAAGAAATCACATTATTGACCCCTATACTCAAACAATGCTAAAGGCAAGTCAAGATTTAAGTCCACATATTTGCACTGAAACAAAAACTTTAGTTCATGTGTTTTTTTTTTTCTTATAGCTGTTAGCTTTTGGAGTGAGGGTGCATAATTTGCATGATTACCCTAAAAACTTCTATAAAGTGTAAGACTTTTCATAGTGGGTGTGGTAGGAATATGGAGCCAGAATCTTCAGTGAGCATCAAATAATATTATGGTGTGAATCATTATAGTGAAAAGAAAGAAAAATCCATGATGGTTATGTAAGAAGAGGAAGGAACCAGATGTTTAAAATCAAAATTTCTGAAAACTAGGGAGTAAAAACGATGGAGAACTAGGGCCATAAGCAAATGTTGATATGCTATAGTATACACATTCCTAGGCAGTTAGTTCTAATATATAGTAATATCTATTTTAAGGTAACCACATAGAGTATAATGATTTATTAATCATGCATGACTTGAGCACGCGCTTGACTTTTACATTTATTACACTGACTACTACAAACCTGCACTTATTCCCATTTGTATACCACATATTTATTTCTAAGGAATCACTAGTTTGGGTAGTCATTGAATGAAGTACAACAAATATTCTTAAAAATAAGAAATCAACAGAAATTAAGGAATAACTCAGACATCACTCAGAATGATGAGCATAATTGAACTTCAAACATCCCAACAACTTTCAGACACTAGAGGAAATCTACCAGTATTTTAGCTTTTATCTTACTACACAAAATATTTCTTCAGTTTGAAGAGAGGATAAATTCTAGAAAGAATGTATTTGGTGGATAACACTTTGGGTGGGTCCAATGAGCTGATGACATTGCTCCTGAGTCTATAAGAGACTGGATCAATAGTCCATCACTCTGAGCAGCTCATCTCTAATGAAAGAGCAAAATCACTACTTTTTTCTTAAGTTCCTCAAATTAAAATTAGAGCTACATTGATGGGATATAAGTTATGTGGCTCAGTTGTCATCAGGACCCTCCTTGCTAATTGGGTCTTTCTTTCTTTCTAGTTAATGGTCGTAGGAGATTCAGTGCCTTCCCCAAGAGTGCTAATTCCAAAATGGTTTCTGTTTTTTTCAGCCTTCCCTAAGACTTAGCTTACTTTACACTCCTTTCATATATAGTTTTGACCCTTCAGTAAAATTATGCCCTTATTGCACTTGCTCACTCAGGAAAACCACAGAAAAAGAATTTATCTTTTTAAGGAGTCAAAAATTAGAACTTACTTATAAAAAATCAAGAAAAAACACAATGTCTTTCCAAAAGAACCAGACCAATCAATTTTATTCATCCATTCTGAAATTTTATGTTTACAAACTCTATAACTTCATCAGATCTACATTTGTAATTACTTGACTAGTATTTCCTTTAATCACAGGATAATGGAAACAGATACGTTTTTTGTAAGTAGTTTAATATTTATTAATTGTAAACCCATTTATGTATGACTTTGTAACTAAAAAAGAAATTTGCAAGCCTGTCACCTTAGTTACTCTCCTGTAATGCATGAATAAATGGGAAAGAGGAGAACTGTATGCTATAATATGATTCTACTACATAAACAAGGGAAAATTTCTATGAGGAGTAATAGCTACTGTCAATATAGGAACTGGCGAGATGAAATGAGTTGCTACAACTTGATTATTACTATCTATAATAGGAATAGTTTTTTTTCTAGGTGTTTCCAGTTGCAGTAATGCTGCTAGAATCTGTAGAGTGACAGACACACAGTCCTTAAAGAATGGTGATGTTCTTTCCCGTGTATCAGGATGGATTCACATAATATTGACATTGTGATGAGAAAGAAAATTCTACTTACTGGCCAAATACATGTTACTTTCAATTCTTGTCCTAATAAGATTTTCACTAAATAAATCAGTGCTACTTTTATAAGTTTGTGTAGGTGGATACTATTTTGGCAAATTATGAAACAGTTTGTTATATTTTTTAAAAGTCAATAACTCAACATCTGATTCTTTTTAACAAGTTTCTTCCCTTGAATACTTTCATTACTTTTTGTCTGTGGATCATAACAGTTGTTATTTCCATTGAACAAACCAAATATTTTTTGTTTCTGGTTTGACATAGCTTGAGCCCATTATATTTAACATTCAAAGATGACCTGAGCTAAGTAGCTCAACTTTGTCATACCTAGAGGTTGTGAGATTAAATGGGGCTTTATATGCATTTGCTGCCTAATCACTTATCTGGATACATGTTAAACTGCATGAGGGTTTTTGTGTGTTCACATAAAAATAAATGAATGGAGTCCAGAAGAATATTCAATGGATGGCCAGATCATTAATTTTTGGATTAAACCTTTGCTTTGGCAACATGTGTACAAATAAACAAGCATGATTAAAATTAATTTATTACATTCAAGGGACATCTGTAATTCTGTAGTTAGTTGGTGAGAAAGAATTAAACAATTTTAGCTTTGACCATTTCCCACCCATTTCAACTAAACAAACCTCGCCTTCCTAAATTATTCATGTACTCTCTTTCAGCTGATAGGAAAACAAAAGATCTCATAAATGAACCTTTGTATTTATAAATGTTTATACATATAAAAACACAAAGATGACATTGAAGTGCAATGGGAGGCCAGTTTAGAATCAAATTTAAGACTGCTTTTTACTTCAAGTGCATGTAGGTTATCTGTAGCAAAGCATTGCTACACATGCAGTATGAGAGAACAGGAGTTGAATTCATCTTCTTATAATTCTGAAGTATGAAGCCTAAATTATATCATTTGTAATAGATCATGGATCCTAGGGAGTTATATTCAATCAGACTTTACTTGAGTTTTTTTCTATTTTAATTTTTTTTATTTTCAGAAAGGTAATGTATGTTCTAAAAATGTCGGAAAAGTTAGGTGCCTCGTTAGCACAGTAGGTAGTGCATCAGTCTCATAAAAATGTAGGAAAAATTAACAAAGACCAACAGAGATAAAAATTTGATTAGAGTAAATGGTAATTCTATCCCAATAATTCAGCATCTTAATATTAAAGGTATTTATTGTGTACTCAGAAGAGTCTAAGTTTATGATAAGTTCAGCAAAGATTTTAAATTCCTGTGACTTACTGGAGAAAATATTCCCAGTTAAGAATAAATGTTAGGGGCCGGGAAGGTGGCGCTAGAGGTAAGGTGTCTGCCTTACAAGCGCTAGCCAAGGAACGACAGACCGCGGTTCGATCCCCCGGCGTCCCATATGGTCCCCCCAAGCCAGGGGCGATTTCTGAGCACATAGCCAGGAGTAACCCCTGAGCGTCAAACGGGTGTGGCCCAAAAACCAAAAAAAAAAAAAAAAAAAAAAGAATAAATGTTAATGGAAGATTATAAGCAGAATGAAATAAGAGAGAAAGGAGGCAAGAAAAGCAGGTAATAGAAAGATTGAAAAGTAGAAGAAAGTCAATTAATGATAATGATGCAAAGAAATCATCCTTCTTTTATTCCAAAATTCTATAGGTTTTTCAAAAAAGAAAATAAGATGAACCATATAATAAAAAGTTGATATACAAAATGTTTAAGACACAGACAACTCAGGAACAAAATGCAATTAAAATTATCTGATTAGAAGTAGACAAGTTGATTTTCTCTTATTTATTTTGTTTTTAATATATTAGGTGGCTTTGAATCCAAATGTTTAAATTAGTATGTTTCTACTGAGATGACAATATTGAAAAAATTTCTATACTCCTTAGAGTAAATGCCTGGACACATTTGCATTCAGGAATTACAAACTCTATGGCTGACCTTCTGACAATGAATTAATTGCAAGATACATTAATTTTCACAAATTTTCTTATCACTGTAATTTTTATTTTTTAATAGTTTCATTGTCACTTACCTTTAAACAGACAATATAAACTATATTATTTTCTGACTGCCTGGAAATTGGTGAGAACCGGGGGACAATGGTGGAGTGAGTTTTACATATTAGTGATGGGATTGGTCTTGGAGCAAATGTGCTATGAGTAACTATGTAATATACAGCCATTAACTAAAGTAACTAATAAAAAAATAAAAATAAAATGTCACATGGATAGATATTTTCCCAACTAAAAAATGAAGATATACCAATGACCAATAGATATATAAGATTTTCAGTATCATTAATCACCAGTGAGATTTACTGTTTTTTTCTTAATTTTATATAAAGAAAATACATCACATAGCTGAAAAGATCATAATACATTTGTTTCCTGATAAGTGAAAGCAAAGTTATTGAAAAAAAGAAAAAGAAAAATATAAAATGGAAGATAAGAGAAAAAGGAAATAAAAAGTACAGTAGCAAGCTCATTTTTTAAAATTATTGTATCCCCAATGTAGTCATTAATACAATGGTAGAGGGACCAAAGCAGTGACTCAAAGTGGTAAAGTGTCTGCCTTGCTGGCGCTAGCCTAGGACAGACCACAGATGGACTGTGGTTTGTTCACCCGGCGTCCCATATGGTCGCCCAAGCCTGGAGCGATTTCTGAGCGCATAGCCATGAGTAACCCCTGAGCGTCACCGGGTGTGGCCAAACAAACAAACAAAAAATACAACCGCAGAAGGTTTAGTAAGCTCTTTTCCAGTCTGTTAAATTTGGGATGTTCCTTTGGGGATGATAGCATCAATAAAATGAAGTTGTTCACAAATTCAAAGCTATGATACTACAAATTTTAGGGCATATACTCAGCTGCAGAGCCTCCTGGAAAAAGGTAGAAACAGCACAACTTACTTTGTGGGCATGGTTACAGCTGTCAGGCTTTCTCAGAAGAAGGAAGACAGAGGAGATAGTTCCATATTTGCTCCATAAAAAGCCCTGATGATCAGCCCAATTATCACCATACCTGAAGTATGGCCAGATTGGTATCCCTGCAGGGAAATACAGAGTTAGTGATGAGGCAGGTCATTGGGGAAACAGTGATTCTGAGTGACAGAGGCAGCAAACCTAGCTTTAGCAGGGAAGGGGTTTGGCCCACCCTCTCCTCTTGAGATGGCCAGCATTGTGCTGCTTGAGCTGCACAGTTCAATTTACATCTTCTAGAAAAAAGACTGAGTCTATGGAGCTTACCTAGTTTGAACAAGACAACTTTCTCGCAGTGAAATTTAAATAAAAACCACATGCTATATCATCTTACACTAAAGAAGAAAACTATTATCCAAAAAAAATAAATAAAAAGATAACTAGTTTTGGTGAAGATGTGGAGAAAAGAAGACCATTATACACCATTGATGGGAGTGTATACTGTGAGAGTTATGGAAAACAGTATGGAGACTTCATTGTGTCAGCCCTGTCAGTCAGCAAGGGTTGACTTCCATCCTTCCAGTGCACTTGGGACTGAGGACTTTTCCCCAGATGATGACCAGGAAAAAATGTGTCCCAGGTTGATGACCAAAGACATTTTATTCCATTACAACAATGCCAAAATAGGGCAAGAGGAGCTGTGATATGTTTAGGCTATCAGGTCATAAAGAAGCATAGCTGGGGCAGGGACTGAGGTACAGAGAAGATAAGCATAAACACTGTGGTTTAGGAATGCCTTGGGAGCAACGGAATTATAGATAAACTCTCCTTTAAACAGGGCTCTCTATGATGGAAGAGGGATAGCACAAAGTCAAGCCTGATTTGTAACAACTAGAAATGGAGATAGGGTACCCTTCTTTTTGTTGTCGTTACCCATAACTGGAGTGGTGTTTCAGAAGCTTTCATCTCAAGGAGAATATCTGGAATCATCACTCTATAGGGATCTGTCAATCAGGTCATTTGGGAACAATGGCACAGGAGGGATCCAACATTCATAACATTAAAAATAGCATAATTAGATTCCTAGCAATAGTTCTTATAGGCATATGTATGAAGCTATAAGAAATGCAATTAGTGGGCCCAGAGAGATAGCATAGCGGCATTTGCCTTGCAAGCAGCCGATCCAGGATCAAAGGTGGTTGGTTGGAATCCTGGTGTCCCATATGGTCTCCCGTGCCTGCCAGGAGCTATTTCTGAGCAGACAGCCAAGAGTAACCCCTGAGCACCACCGGGTGTGGCCCAAAAACCAAAAATAAAATAAAATAAAATAAAAAAATAAAAAAGAAATGCAATTAGTATCTCTATAAATATTTGCATTTCTTTGTTCATTTATAGAATTTTTTACAATAACTAATATTTCAAAATCAGAGTCTATCTATGAAAGATAGATATATTCATTATATTTATTACATGTTTAACACCATGAATTGTTATTCAGTTATGAAAAAGAAGGAAACCCTGCAATATACAATATGAATAAACATAAAGTTAATTTTGCTAAGTGATATAAGTCAGAAACAGAAAGACAAATACAGCCTTAGTGTGTTCCTGTATAAAAATTTTAGAAGTCACACAAACTAGAGATACCGTTAAAAAAGAGAAATGCTAATTTTTTGGAGGGTCACACTCGGCAGCACTCAGGGGTTACTCCTGGCTCTACGCTCAGAAATCTCCCCTGGCAGGCATGGGGGCACCATATGGGATGCCGTGATTAGAACTACAGTCCTTCTGCATGCAAGGCAAATGCCTTACCTCCAAGTTATCTCTCTGGCCCTTTTTTTGTTTTTCTTTTTTTTGTGAGAAATGTTAATTTTTATGATATAAGTTTATTCAGTTGTATGAATCTAAAATATCATGTGGTAATTATAGTTAACAGTAAAATGCTGTCTAACTGAATTTGGCTGAGAAAGCTGATTTCAAGCACCTTTAGCATGCATGTGCACATACATACTGATAAATATATGATGTTAGATTTGTTGTATATAATTTCTGACAAGTTCCCAGAACTGGAGAGTACATGCATCCATATCCTGAATGCCTGAAGGGTACCAGATTAAAGAGATATAAATAAAAATACTCTGAGATATATTCTAAGAAGAATGATAAAAAGTATATGATAGAATACTGAAAGCAACAATATTAAAGAGAGAGGTGGCTTAAAAAGTCACTTCCTTAAGATTTACAGCAGCCTTAGCAAAGGCAACATCCCAGACCGGAGGCACTTGTGAAATATTGTAAAAAATAAAATAAAACAAACAAACAAAAAAACCTAATGAAATGTATTTATCACAATAATACTTTACCCTGCCAGACTTTCATTCAGATTTGAAGGAATGATATAGGAAAACATGAGAGAAAAAATGAGAAGATACAAACAGATATGTTACAATTGAAAAATTTGGTAAGTAAAAAGAAAAAAAAAAAAAAAAGGGAAGGTCTCACTAGCAGAGAAACAGTTGCTGAGGACCGAATCAGTGAACTAGAAGATTAAGTACAGAAATCCTCCAAACAACAGCAAGGAAAAAAAAAAAAAACCTCTCAAAATAAAAAATAAAAATCAGAAAATGAAAAAAGTTTAAAATAAATGAACTGACAACAGTATATCTTGGTATAAATTTAATAGAAAGAACATAAAAATTATTGAGAGAGAGCCATGACGAGATTTCCAATAATGAAACAGCAAAGACCCTATTGCTCAAAACTTACCAGAGCTGAAGAGCACGCGCATCCACCTTGTCCACCTTGGACAGCCAAACATTATCAGATAAGCGCGCGCGCGCGCGCACACACACACACACACACACACACACACACACACACACGCACGCACGCACACACGCACTCACGCACGCATGCACACAGTACCCAAGGTCAAAATGATAAAAAAAAAACAGGGGTTGAAGAGATAGCACAGCAGTTGGGCCTTTGCCTTGCACGCAGCTGATCCGGGACAGAAGGTTGTTTGAATCCCAGCATCCCATATGGTTCCCCGTGTCTGCCAGGAGCAATTTCTTTCTTTTTTTAACATCTTTCTTTTTTATTAAATAACATGAGATACAGAAAAGATGTTGATAGTTGTGCTTTGTTCATACAATGCAAAACAAAGTGAGGCTATGTCCAAAGCAGCTTCAAGAGAATCTCACCCAAATAAATTAATCTGAGACCTCTCTGGTTTTGTAGAAGACAGACAGTGACTGCAAAGAAGCATCTTGAGGTTCCAACAGGAACCATTGTAAAGTCACAGTATCCTACCAGTACTGGTAGGTGAAGATGGAATCCTGTAGACCAATCAGTTCTAATCCTTTATAACACTTTTCTAAAATGGGTTCAGAGTAGAAATGCTTAGGATATTTAATGAACTCCTTAATACAGTGGTACAGACAGCCAATAAATCAAAGGAAGACAAGAGAACAAAATTGAGAACAATACAAAGAGAAATGTTTTGGGCTAAAGCACTACCACAATAAGTAGGGTGGCTGCCTTGCACGTGGCCAAATCAATTTAATCCTAGCCATCCCTTATGTTCTCCTGAGCATGCAGGAGTAATTTTTTATTTAAAGAAAATACATCACATAGTTGACACAATTGATCATAGTACATTTGTTTCAGGAAAAACAAAGGCAAAGTCATTAAAAAATAGAAAGAAAAATTGAAGATATGAAAAAGAAAGGAAATAATAAAAATTTCAGTAGCAAGTATATTTTTGAAAATTATTGAATCACTGATGAACTCATTAAAGCTCTAGCTGAAGATTTAGTAAGCCTTTTTTAAGGACAAGAGTTAAATTTATCCCAAGATATAATGTTGTCAGTTCATTTATTTTAAACATTTTTCATTTTCTGATTTTTATTTTTTAATTGAGAGGATTTTTTTTCCTTGCTGTTGTTTGGAGGATTTCTGTACTTAATCTTCTAGTTCACTGATTTGTTCCTCAGCAACTGTTCCTCTGCTAGTGAGACTTTCCCTTTTTGAAGTAGTTTGGGGGATGTTAAAATTGGTGCACCACTTTGGTCCGTAATTTGTCCTGTGCAGTCTGATAAACGGCTCACAATAGTCCTGTATTAGGAAAAAATCTTGAGGCAAGACTTTTCAAAAACTGAGTCTCTTAGCAAACAAAGGTCCACAATGAAGGAAGGAGGAGAAAAGAAGGCCTTTGAGAGTAGATCAATAGTAACAGTGTACTGGGATCTTCTCAGGCTGAGAGTTATATTTTATCACTTAGGGTCTGTTTGGCAGCTGGCTTTGTGTGGGGATAATGTGTGGGGGTAAAAAGGGTTAAATGTGGGATAACGGTGGTTGGGGGTGAGGGAGTAAAGGACAATAAATGAGATTATAGGGTGGTGGGTCAAGAGGAAAAGGACAGAATACAACATAGACATTGCAAACATACATTAATCCCTAGAAAATCCAACAAACTATCTATATTATACACGTGGGGGCTAATGCCCCTTCCTAGTTTTGAAAATGGAGAATGGTGAGAAAAAAATGTTGCCAGTGACTGCTCCCATCCCACCCCTCTTGTGCTGGGTGGGCGTTGGGGAAGGCCTGGGGTCCACTTTAGACTCCTCCCTGGCACCCACCTCACTGGCAGGCATCCAGGGAAGGCCCTGGAGTCTGGGAAGAAGGAGAGGAAAAATGGCTGGGGGTCGCCCGAGCCCCCAGCACCCCCTAAGCTTTGGAAGAGGCCTTCAGCATGGGGCCTCTCCACACCCCATGCCAGTGAAAACTGGCTTCCAAAATGGAAGAAGACTCAGTATACAACGAGAAGCCAAGAATTAGCCAGCTTTGTGCAGGGTGGGAGTTGGGGAAGGCCTGGGGTCTCCTCTAGACTTCTCCCCAGCACCCACCTCGCTGGCCCTCTAGGTGGGCACTCAGGGAAGCCTCTGGAGTCCGGGAGGGAGGAGAGCCCCCCAGCACCCACTAAACTTGGGAAGAGCTTAGGGGCCTCCCCACACCCCATGCCAGTGAAACTGGCCTGCCATGAGCAATTTCTGAGCACAGAGCCAGAAGTAAGCCCTGAGTGCTGTCGAGTATGACCCCCAAACCAAAACAAACAAACAAACAAATAAAAACCAGAAATAGAGAGAAAACTAAAAGCAGCAAGACTATTATAGAAACTTACATACAAAAAAGGCTTTCTTAAGACTTATCTCAAGTCATCCTCTAGGCCTGAGGCAGTAGTGGGATATAGTAGAAAAGCTCATCAAAATAAGTGCCTCCCCAAAATAAATGCCTCACCAAAATACTTCACATAGCCAGACTATCATTGTGTCTGAAGATACACAGTTTTATGATATACAGCCTCATGGATAAACAATAGCTCGGGAACTTCAGAGACTCAAACCCACATTTAATTAGCATAACTTAAAAACAATATGAACTGGAAACATACCAAATTTCTACAGAAAGATGGCAAAGAACTCTGTGACAATAATTTTTTTTCTCAGTGGTCTAACTACACTGATTAAGAGACTTAGAGTGGAAAATGGATTGAAAAACTGAAGCCAACATTCTGGTGTCTGCAAGAAACACATTTGCATAGTAATAACAAACAAGTCAAAGGTTGAAAGACATTTCTTTAGGAAAATAATTTCCTCAAAAAATTGGCTTGATCGGACTGGAGCAGTGGTGCAGGTGCCTTGCCGTGCTAGCCTAGGATGGACCACGGTTTGATCCCCCTGCTCCCCATATGGTTCCCGAAGCCAGGAGTATTTTCCGACTACATAGCCATCACTGGGTGTGCCTGGGTGTGTGCCCCCTCAAAAAACAGACAAACAAACAAAAACATTTTAAAGGGGCCAGAGAGATAGCATGGAGGTAGGCGTTTGCCTTGCATGCAGAAGGATGGTGGTTCAAATCCTGGCATCCCATATGGTCCCCTGAGCCTGCCAGGAGTGATTTCTGAGCTTAGAGACAGGAGTAAACCCTGAGCACTGCTGGGTGTGGCCCCAAAACTCAAAAAACAACAAAACAAAAAGACTGGCATCAATACAATCAATACAATTCTAGATAAAATTATAGACAGTTCTAAATATATAATATAATATATATATCTAAATATATAATATAATAAATTAAACACCTTCAAACAGTAAATTTTAAAAGTTGGGGAAAAAGTGGAGAAGCCAGTTGGGTAGAAGTGACCTAGCTACAAATAAGGCTAAAAGAATTTTTTTTTGGTTTTTGGGCCACACCTGGTGAACTCAGGGGTTACACCTGGCTATGTACTCTAAAATCACTGAGAAAAGGGAGGAGGAGGAGAGGGAGGAGGAAAAGGAGGGGGAGGATAATGAGAGGGAGGTGATGGAGGAGGAGGAAGAGGAGGAGGAGAGGGAAAGGGAGGAAGAAGAAAAAGGAGAAGAAAATAAGAAAAAGGAGAAGAAGAAGAAGAAGAAGAAGAAGAAGAAGAAGAAGAAGAAGAAGAAGAAGAAGAAGAAGAAGAAGAAGAAGAAGAAGAAGAAGAAGAAGAAGAAGAAGAAGAAGAAGAAGAAGAAGAAGAAGATCATCATCAAAGGAAGGAGTGTCTTCTGATTCATCTCACTGTTAGGTGATGAAATAGAGGAACCTGCCCTTAGATCAAGTTGTTGCTGTTTCTTCATAGACAGGATGTCATATGAACCTACACTGGGCAAGTTGGTATCAGAGTGGTATTAGCGACTCCCCAGGGCGAAGTTTACTTCCTGATTCTGGTACAGGAAACTGTTCAGGCTAAAAGAATTTATAAGGCTGTCAATTATTTCTGAATATGTTACTTTTAATGTTCTTCTAGAGTTTTACTAAATAAATTTATAACAAGTGTTATTATTAGGTATGAAAATGAGATTTTTTTTAGTGCCAAAAATACTAAAATACCCCTTCTTTATTTTTATTAAAAAAGTTTTTGAACCACCATGAATTACAGAGTCACAAAGTTATTCATGATTGGATTTTAGGTATACAGTGTTTATACTCACTAGTGACACTATTCACTAGTGTTCACTTCTCTCCACCAGCTTCCCTAGACCAGCTTATCTCTGTGGCACGCACTATTTTATTTTTCTCTCCTCCTGTCTTTTACAGGCACTGCAATTTTTTTTCGGCCACACCTATTTGATGCTCAGGGGTTACTCCTGGCTAAGTGCTCAGAAATTGCCCCTGGCTTGGGGGGACCATATGGGACATCGGGGGATCGAACCTCGGTCCTTCCTTGGCTAGCGCTTGCAAGGCAGAGACACCTTACCTCTAGCACCACCTCGTCGGCCCCAGGTACTGCAATTTATAATACTGTTACTAACAGGGTATCATTCATGTCATTTTATTTGTTTTGATTCCTTAAACCTAGCCTAGAGTGATCACTTCCCTCTATCATTGTCATAGTTGTCCCTTTTCTGACCTTTCTCACCTCTAACTCCTTCCCTTAACTCCCAGTGGCAAGTTTCCCACTAAGGACCAATTCTCCTGCTCTTTGTTTTTATTGCCTTTTGGAACTTAAGACTACACTTTTTATAATAAGTAATAAATAACATAACTATAATTTCTTTTACCATTTTATACTCATTTTTATATTTTGACTTCAGGTATACGTGATAAGCCAAGTAATACGTGCCAAAGATGGAGAAGTCTAAAAACTAGACAGAAATTTGTTTTAATAATTTTTAATTTGAATTTTAATAATTAAAAATTGTTTAATAATATAGTCAGAGGATCCAAACATATATCTAGTGTTTCTAAGCATTTTGGAGTAAACCTTTATTAGCAGCTAGTAGTGAGAAATTATATTTTTGTATACTGCTAATAAAAACTGATATCTTTTTGACTTTTAGAAATTGTTTTTTAGGCATAATCTCAAGTACTGACTTCTAGAATTCTCATAGTTTCTCCCTCAATTAGTAATAATATATTTACTAAATTGTGGATAACATTAACTCTGTAAAACCATTTGAGTATTTAATAAAAGTTAATTTAGCCTTAGTGTCTCTTTTTCATTCAAAGTATAATTCCAAGTAAAATATATTCATAAGAGGAAGTGTTTAGATATTCAAACAAAATCTGCAGACAATTAAAATATCTCATTAATGGAGTAATCACTAGCTGTTTATATTTTATTAAAGAAAAAGTTTTACTGTAGTACTATGTGAACCCATGAAGAGAACATTGACTAATAGGACAATATGAATTTGGGAGGTTTATATGTGATTCTTATTTTATATATATACACATATATATATTCTTGTTATATACGATTCTTGCAGGTTATTTTATGAAAAGATTTTTTTTAAGTAACTCAAAAATAAACTAGTTTCTGAAGTATAGTTACAATGAGATTTCTAACAACTTGATTCTGACAAGAAATTGAGGTTTGGATGAATGGCCATTGATTAGCAGATTTGCTAAAGCTCATGATTGGCATGGAAATTGTTCTTTCTGACCTCCCCCCATGAGTTGTTGGGTTACTTGTATTTACATTAGCATTTGAATGCTATTGGATAATTTTCATGTAAAAAATTAGACCTGTAGAATAGAGAAAGATGCATTGATTCCTAGGTAGAGACACTTCTATATGGACAGAGATCACCAGAGATTATTTTTGTAATAAAGCTCAAATTTCCCACACAAGAAACACATAAAAAAAAAAAAACCTCACATCATTTGGGGCCGGAGTGGAAGCACAGTGGTAGGTCGTTGCTTTGCACATCGCTGATAGAAGACAGATGCAGGTTTGATCCCAAAATGTCCCCTGAGCCAGGAGTGATTTCTAAGCACAGAGCCAGAAGTAACCCCTGAGCGCCACCAGGTGTGGTCCAAAAAATCAAAACAACAACAAAAACATAAATCATTTGGCCAATCTATAGTTTCTGAATTTTAATAAAAATAAAAGAAGCTTCTGCACCTCAAAGGAAATAGTGCCCAGGATACAAGAGCCACCCACTGAGTGGGAGAAACTATTCACCCAATACCCATCAGATAAGGGGCTAATCTCCAAAATATACAAGGCACTGACAGAACTTTACAAGAAAAAAACATCTAATCCTATCAAAAAATGGGGAGAAGAAATGAACAGACACTTTGACAAAGAAGAAATACAAATGGCTAAAAGACATGAAAAAATGCTCCACATCACTAATCATCAGGCAGATGCAAATCAAAACAACAATGAGATACCACCTCACACCACAGAGATTGGCACACATCACAAAGAATGAGAATAAACAGTGTTGGCGGGGATGTGGAGAGAAAGGAACTCTTATCCACTGCTGGTGGGAATGTCTTCTAGTTCAACCTTTATGGAAAGCAATATGGAGATTCCTCCAAAAACTGGAAATCGAGCTCCCATACGATTCAGCTATACCACTCCTAGGGATATACCCTAGGAACACAAAAATACAATACAAAACCCCCTTCCTTACACCTATATTCATTGCAGCAATATTTACCATAGAAAGACTCTGGAAACAACCAAGATGCCCTTCAACAGACGAATGGCTAAAGAAATTGTGGTACATATACACAATGGAATATTATGCAGCTGTCAGGAGAGATGAAGTCATGAAATTTTCCTATACATGGATGTACACGGAATCTATTATGCTGAGTGAAATAAGTCAGAGAGAGAGAGAGAGAGAGAGAGAGAGAGAGAGAGAGAGAGAGAGAGAGAGAGAGAGAGAGAGAGAGAAACGCAGAATGGTCTCACTCATCTATGGGTTTTAAGAAAAATGAAAGATATTCTTGCAATAGAAATTTCAGACACAAAAGAGAAGAGCTGGAAGTTCAGCTCACCTCAGGAAGCTCACCACAAAGAGTTATGAGTTTAGTTAGAAAAATAACTACATTTTGAACTGTCCTAATATTGAAAATGTATGAGGGAAATGGAGAGCTTGTTTAGAGTACAGGTGGGGGTCGGGTGGGGAGGAGAGAGATTTGGGATATTGGTGATGGGAATGTTGCACTGGTGATGGGTGGTGTTCTTTACATGACTGAAACCCAAACACAATCATGTATGTAATCAAGGTGTTCAAATAAAAAAATAAATAAATAAATAAAAACAGAAAAAAAATAAAAGAAGTTGGGACTTTCCTTTGCCCACATTGATGTCTCCTGTGGAAAGCTTCACAGCTAAGTGAATTTGGCAATAGGTTTACAGCAGGAAAACTGATCTGATTTTGTTGGATATCTGTGCAATACCCATCATCAAATTGTGCATGACTTTGAAGTGCAAGTTTGATCAAGTGCAAGGCTTTCTCCATTTGTAGCAATATTTGTAGGAACGGGAAAATCAAGATGGGAAGTTACGTTGCATGCCTCTGCTTGTATACGTTTTTTATTTTTCTTGGACAATAGTTCAAATGTTTGAGAGACCACAATTTTTTTTTTACTATTGTAGACAATTGATGGTTTTGAAATGTCAGGAGATAATATGGAAGTGTGAATTTTTCAGAGATAACTGAGAAACATTCCGCTTATTTACATGAGATGTTGTTATCTTAGATGATACACTTTGTTTTCTTTCTCTCTCTTTGAGACAACATACTATCATTCCGATATCCTAGAGTTATTTCACTCCTCCTTTTGCATCCTAGACTCCTTTTAATCTCTGTGTAAAGCACAACTTTCAGGGAGCTTTCTGGACTCAACCCTACCAAACTAGTCACTCATCACTCACAATATTCCTGTTGAGTTCTACGTTTAATAATTCATTAACTGAATTACGTGATATGTGTATGTTAGTTTTGTGCTATACATAGTTCTAAGCATGAGATATCTTAGTGTATAAAACAAAGATTTCTTTCTTCATGATATTTTTTTTTTTTTTTTTTGGTTTTTGGGCCACACCCGGTGATGCTCAGGGGTTACTCCTGGCTATGCGCTCAGAAGTCGCTCCTGGCTTGGGGGACCATATGGGACGCCGGGGGATCGAACCGCGGTCCGTCTCCTAGGCTAGCGCAGGTAAGGCAGGCACCTTACCTCGAGCGCCACCGCCCGGCCCCGATATTTTATTTTTTAACAGAAATTATGAAGGTTAATTTTATGTGTTACCTAGGTTAAGTCAAAGCACCCAGAATTTTGGTCAAATACCAGTCTAGAAGTTGCTGTGTAGATATTTCTAAGGTGAATTCAACAGAATTTTGATTAAAAGAGATTTTCCTGAATAATTTGAGTTAATCTATCCAATAGTTGAAGGTTTAAGAGCAAAGTACTGGAGTCTTGTGAGTAAAAATGATTAGATTATCACTCTACAATTCAGCATTGAATTGTAACATAAGCTCATCGCTTACCTCTAGCTTGTAAGCCTGTTCTGAAAAATTAGAATTTATCATGCTCTGTAGTCATGTGAACCTATTCCTTAAAACAAATGTGACTATATCTATACTTGAACACTTTGTAGCTTTTATTTCTCAAGAGCACTGACTGATACAGACAGACACATAATCTATAATAAACACAATAGCTAAGAAGATTATATGAGATGCTAAAAGATAAGTTTGAAATAAAAATAGCAAAATGTTGGCTTAGTTAATTTATATGCTAAAAAAAAGTCATTCTCCTTGCCACATCTGCCCATTTATGTATGATATGACTTGCAGTTTAATCTATAAAAAAGTAGAATTTATTTCAATCCCTCAATTTGTGTAAACCTAGCAACTTGCTTTTACTAATATTATATGTACAAAGTAATGGTATATCAATTCTCAGCCTAAACCTCAAGAGAATGACACAGTTCTGCTTATTTTGAAGCCCTGTTACTATTATATGAATAAACATGCATCTAGTTCCTCCTTTATCCCCAAGCAAATGACTAGCCAGTTCCCTGAAACAGCCACACAGAGGACCTGTGTGGTTGTACAAGGCCAAAGGAACCAACCCCAAGTGTGAGTCGAGCCATATTTTCCAATTCACATAAATGAGGGAGACCACATCTGTTAGGTTAGAAATCTGACTATTGTATTAAACTTTAAGAGGCTTTATTTATTTATTTTTGGTTTGGGGGCCACACCCAGTGATGCTCAGGGGTTATTCCTGGCTATGCTGGGGGATCGAATGGCAGTTGTCCTAGGTTAGTGTGTGCAAGGCAAACACCCTACCGCTGTGCCACCACTTCTGCTCCTTTAAGAGGCTTTATTGATTTCAGAAAGCATATAACAGGGAAGGTAGTTCAGGAATTATTGTAGGAAACTCTTTAGGCAGAGTGATAAACTTTTGTAAAGCTTCTTAGGCAAGTGTGTATCTACTGGGTTTAAGAAATAGCAATGAAATCACTGAAATGAAGACAACCAAGAGTAGAGTAGTAACAAAAAGTGGTCAGAAAAGTAACAGGCATGGTAAATAAGACTTGTATAGGTCACTTAAAGTAAGCCATTGCAGAGTTCAGAGCAAAGGAGTTATAAGAAATTAGATTTATGCTTTATTTGTTTTGTTTCTTGTTTATTTTTTGTTTGTTTGTTTTTTGGGTCACACCCAGCAGTGCTCAGGGGTTACTCCTGGCTCTAAGCTCAGAAATCGCCCCCGGCAGTCACAGGGGACCATATGGGATGCCTGGATTCGAACCACTGTCCTTCTGCATGAAAGGCAAACACCTTACCTCCATGCTATCTCTTCGGCCCCTAGATTTATGCTTTAATATGTATTATTTCTACTGTCCCAAGGTCAATAGTGGTAGCAGAGACATGTGTTTGGAAGCTGATTCTATCTACATTGCAAAGTAACAAGTTTCATATTTTAGTTGTTGATAACAAGAACTGTTATTTAGCTCACATTTATGTGAATTGGAAAGTATGGCTCGACTCACACTTGGGGTTGGTTCCTTTAGCCTTGTACAACCACACAGGTCCTCTGTGTGGCTGTTTCAGGGAACTGGCTAGTCATTTGCTTGGGGATAAAGGAGGGACTAGATGCATGTTTATCCATATAATAGTAACAGAGCTTCAAAATAAGCAGAACTGTGTCATTCTCTTGAGGTTTAGGCTGAGAATTGATATACCATTACTTTGTACATATAATATTAGTAAAAGCAAGTTGCTAGGTTTACACAAATTGAGGGATTGAAATAACAAATTCTACTTTTTCATAGATTAAACTGCAAGTCGTATCATATATAAATGGGCAGATGTGGCAAGGAGAATGACTTTTTTTGAGCATATAAATTAACTAAGCCGACAACTATTCTCAACATGTTTATTCTTTGCTATTCCTACAGTAAAAGACAGAAAGCAGACAACTTTTTCTATGATTTCCCAGCTACACTTGGTCACTGGCTCAATTTTAGTCAATACTACAGGGGATCCTGAGAAAGATTTTTCTTGATTCTGTAAATAGTTCTTGAAACACATACATGTGACCTTGAGGATAATATATATATATAAAGATAAGTGGACCTTATTGATGGTGATGAAAAAGGAAAATATACTAACTGTGAATCTTCAGCTGACCCATTGATACACCTCTGAGACTGGCTGCTAAGAAAACAATACATGTCTTTGTTTTAAATAGATTTTTGTTCCCTACAGATGACATCATTTCTAATTCAACTTGGCTTTCAAACACCTACACTATCTGTTTTGAAGCTATTCTTTTGTGATTTTTCTTGGCTACTTGATCCATGTCAATTTCCATATCTAGTATACTTCTATTTTATTTTCTCTTTTTTTCTGCTTCAGTGATTTAGTGCACACTATTTCTCCCATTTGGAATTCCTTATTTGGTATTCTTATACCTATTCTTATCTTCTTCCTTTGTCTCTGGCCTTGTCATATGATCTTTCATGTTCAAGTTACATATCTCCTCCCAGTGAAAATTTTCCTAATCTTTATTCAGGCTATAATTTTTCTTTTCCTTTCTTTTCTTTTCTTTTTTTTCTTTTCTTTTCTTTTCTTTTCTTTTCTTTTCTTTTCTTCCCAATGGAGCTTGACTCTATAACAAAGATCACACAAAGCTTCTCAAATATAATTATCTATATACAGAATCTATTTACAAATTACTTCTAAAGTAAATCTTTGGTTGAAATTTGACTGACATGTCCTTATTTTTCCTTGAGAAGGCCAAATATAGGTGTTCAATTTTTTTAAAATGAATGAATATATGAAAAAATAGATTCAGAGTGTCTAATTTTTTGCTAGATTGTGAGCAAAAATTTTGTAAAGGAAAAGAGAGTATTCAATATATAGTTTCTAAGAACAAACTATTTTTCTTCAAAAGAGGTCATCTAAATTTATTTCAAGTATAGAACAACTTAAAAAAAATTTTGAGCATTTGAAAGAATAAAGAAACACTTTAATTTCAACTCACATTTAACCTGTCGAATGATTGTGCTTTTGGACATCATTTTTGTTCGATTTATTGCGAATTTGTTATATTACTCTATATTTTCATTAAGAAAAACTGGTCATATAATGCATTATTATTAAGAATTGTATTTTAGGGCCCGGAGAGATAGCATAGTGGTGTTTGCCTTGCAAGCAGCCGATCCAGGACCAAAGGTGGTTGGTTCGAATCCCGGTGTCCCATATGGTCCCCAGTGCCTGCCAGGAGCTATTTCTGAGCAGACAGCCAGGAGTAACCCCTGAGCAATGCCGGGTGTGGCCCCAAAACAAAGCAAAACAAAAAAACAAAACAAAAAAAAAAAAGAATTGTATTTTATGTGTCTGTATTCATATGTTTTCTTTATATTATAACCTATGCTTACTTAATAAAATACATTTCATTGTTTTTGAGTCATTTTCCCATCTTGAGTTTATTAAACTCGAATTAAAACTAACTTCTAAAAAAAAAGTTCTGTTTTTTACTCAGGAACCTGAAAGCCATTTGAAACTAAATAAAGTTAAAATTAAAAATACTAAACTAAATAATAAGTCTTTAAAATGCAAAGCTATGCTCATCTCAAATTTAGAAATTTATAATAGCAACTTGAAAATGATTTTTGGGCCCCAGTCCTTTCTAGTTAAAGCCATTCGATTAATATGAGACGTTAAAATCTAATATTAGGTAATAAATTATGTTACTTATTTTGCGACTACCCCTTCCCCACCCCTCCGAGCAGCAAAGGCTAAGTGAGGATAATTAACTGTAAGGGGAGACCAACATAGTCATATGTATACAGATAAGCCTGAAATAGAGCTTAAAAATGTTGGGAAAAAACATTTGAAATATTTGCCTCTTTCTCTATTGTGTTTTATAAGTATGTATTACAAAAGGAACGATTCTTAAGAAATAAAGCCCCTGGGGTCCAAGAGATAGTACAGTGAATAGGATGCTTGCCTCACAAATGGCTGACTTGTTTTTTGATCTTTCTCATCCCATATTGTCCCTGAGCCCATTAAGAGTGGTTCCAGGGCCTGAGCGATAGCGCAGTGGTAGGGCATTTGCCTTGTACGCAGCTGACCTAGGAAAGACCTCAGTTCAATCCCCGACGCCCCATATGGTCCCCCAAGCCAGGAGCAATTCTGAGGGCATAGCCAGAGTAACCCTTGAGCATCAATAGGTGTGGCAGAGAAATTAAAATAATAATAATAATAATAATAATAATAACAAGAGTGGTCTCTGATTTTAGAGCCAGGATTAAGCCCTGAGCACCGACAAAATGTAACTGAAAACAAACAAAACAACAAAAGAAACAAAGACCCTTAGCATTGTCTAAACTAAGACTGTTTTCTCTGTAAGATCTTGATGACAGTAAGAATTCTGAAGAAATGTATCTCCATCATGATTTTTTTTCTTTTTGGGCCACACCTAGTGACGCTCAGGGGTTACTACTGGCTATGAGCTCAGAAATCGCTCCTGGCTTAAGGGACTATATGAGACACCGGGGGATTGAACCATGGCCCTTACTGCTTGAGCCACCACTCCAGTCCCTAAATCATGATTAAAAAAAAAAAAAGTTAAGAGATCCAGAAAAATTATAGATCCTGATTACAGATTTTGATACATTCTCTGTATATATATTTTAGACTTGTAATGTTCACTGAGTTGTAAGCCCACATGTGCATTTGTTACTGGCTAAATTCAGAGCCAATTTATTTAAACAAGCCTGGTATCTTGTCTTCTTTCTCATCTTTAAACAGTTTTCAAGAATTCAGATTTCTTTCTTTCCAGGAAGCAAATTCCTATTCTTTCAACATGACAACTTTATGTTATTAACATCACTCATTATAGAGGAGAAATAAATGAAAATAGTCATAATTATACATATATAAGGTGTACTTGGCTAGAGGAAATGCTATTAGTTAGATAAGACAGAATTAAGGACAGATCAGGGCAGTATCTTCCGTGAGAGGATTTTGGTGTTTATCTCAAGTGAGATGGGAAGCCATAGAAAACTATTTAGCAAAGGAGTGCCATGATCATATTAAACTTTTCAAAGTTTCACGTTTCTATATTGAGACATTAGAAGTAAAGAGCATAAGCAGGGAGACCAATAAGGAAGCACTGACAATAATCTAAATGTCAGATGAGTTTGAGTCTTAGACTTTTAAGTATTACAATTTGTAAATTTGATATTGAGCCAAGATGCCATCTCACTGTTTATAGATTTACAACCTTCTTGATATCATTTATACACAAACATCTCCCCGATCCATTTACAACCAAGTTTGTTTCTATGAGACAACCAAAGGTGTTGTTATGAGAAAAGAAAAACACCTGCAAGTTTGATGTGTCAAATTCATTCTTGATTTAAGAAGTTCTCTTCCATACCTTGGCCCTTATCTCTCAGTCACCTTGTTCTAACTTTTAGCTTCTTCAATTACATATTACCAAAACAGATTTTGCTGGTGACACCAGACACAGAGAAGAATTCTCTGTATTCTAGAAGTTTTCCTGTCTCAGACATCTATGTCTCCTACTGAGTGCTTAGTTTCAGCATGAGACATGCACCTGGTTCAGAGCTCATTTGGACCAAAAAATTAAATAACAGCTCAGGCTTTGTCCATCTGATTGCTTCTAACATGAGCTCTGGAGATATCATGATTGACAAATTCCGATCTTTCACTTCATTTTTAAGTCCTGACTTTGTTCTTTCATTACCTGTGGCAGAAATTGCTGGCAAACCACCAGCCATATCACATGTGTTTCATTGGACTGACACAGTATTATTTAAAATTCTGAGAAATTGCCAATATTTTAGAGCAATAAGATATATACAAATCCTTGGGTTTTTTATTTTTCAAAAATGGAAAGCTAAGTCTGGGACCTGGATAATAGTTTTGTCATTTGATTAAAAAAAAAAAAGTGCTCTATGAGGCTCCACATTTTACCCAGTTCTCTTCAGTGATCTAATTCTCTGCCTATAGTCCCTGTAAATACTTGAGAGCAAAATCTAGGGATTCTGCCCTTATTCTCCAGTTTCCTTCTAGTGTTTCAAAACTAGAGATATCCAGAGTCTTGGATTTTTAAGGAAACAACAGTTTGAAATTATTTCTTAAAATTAAAATAGTACCACATCACAACACATAGAAAATATTAAGGGGTATACCTTTCACACAGAAAGAATAACTAGTTCATTACATTTCATAGAATAATCTAAGTTACCTTTAGCTTATTTTTTTACCTTTAGCTTTTTTTTTTTTCAGGCCACACCCATTTGATGCTCAGGGGTTACTCCTGGCTAAGCACTCAGAAATTGCCCCTGGCTTTGGGGGACCATATGGGGCTCCAGGGGATTGGCTAGCGCTTGCAAGGCAGACACACCTTACCTCTAGCCCACCTCGCCGGCCCCTTCCTTTAGCTTTTAAAACAGTTTAATAAACTGGTAATCTTTGAACATAAAACCTATATGTTTGGCCAAGTCCTCCCCACTACAGTGTGTCCCAATTAAGTCTCCTGGAATAGGATTTATTGGAAGGTCAACAGTCCAGATTAACTGAGGACAAAGATACTGGTGCTGGATTTGCCATTGCTACTTCTGGCCTAACATCAAAGTCTCTGTAACATTTTACATGTTTTCTTCTAATTTCTAAATTTTATTTATTTGGATTTTGAGTCACACCTAGCAGCACCAGGAGTTACTTCTGGCTCTGTACTCAGAAATTATTCCTGGCAGTCTTGGGGCCATATGGGATGCCAAGGATCAAACCTGGTCAACCATTTGCAAGTCAAATGCTCTACTGGCTGTGCTATCTCTCTGGCCCCATTTTAACTATTTTCAAATATCTATGATGAGTGAGAAAGTCTCCATAATCCCATTATAGTTACTAAGACATCTCAACTTAGTGAGACTTAAAGACTTATAAAACGTAAAACTTATAATGTATAAGTATTTTGGTATTGTTTTGATTTTGGGCTACACCCAGGGGATACTCTTCAGAATTCTCACCTAGCAGTGCTCAGGGGACACATGTTTTGATTTCTTCCAATCACTGTTTTCAGCCTTATTTAAAGCCTATTTCTTCTCCATTTTCTGGTCATATAATACCATCTGGGATACATTCCCTATAAGATTTTAATAACTTTGAGTCATGAAAACACAGTTACTATAAAGTATCAATCTCAAATTTGATAGAAATTCCTTTCCCCATTGTGATTTTCCGTAATCCTTGTCTGTGTTTTTCAGAGGTCCCTACAAAACCCATTTATTGCTGATTATTCATTCCAGAAGATCCAACTCCAACTCCAGCTTTTCAAATTCCTTTGACTCATCATGTCACCCACATCCCAATCACTTCTTCAACATTTTTCAATGGGTCTGCTCATACCAGGGTCATCACTGTGGGCAGATAACAAACAGCTGGTTCCATATTTATCATTTTAACCTATCATCAACTCACTCCTCTTTGCAGGGAGAGTACAAGAGAAGTTGACTTCCCTCTCTATTATCCTTTCTCATATCTTAAGAGAGGCCCAGGGTCAAGTTTTCCCTCTAGCAGACATGTCATCCATTCTGCTGAGAATGCAAATCTGGTTGTACTCAGCTTCTGGGGAGTCACTTGATCACATTCTTTGGTGAGCACCCACTTCTCCTCAGGAAGGAAAAGATACCTCATCTCTCTTTGCAGTCATAGTATAGTCCCGAGGACCAGGGATTCAGAGGGAAAGAGAGGGACAGCCACGGTTGAGAGGGCCAGCTCTGTGGTTTCTTTGTAAACTCTGGGGACTGTTTCTAGTCTGTGGTTGGTTTCTATTGAGCATGCAGGACTTCACATGTGTTGTTCTCTGTTCTGAGACTTGGTGCCAAGGCTGGGAAAGCCCTGTTCAATCTCCTGCCACACTATTGTATCTGGCAGAATCAGCGTAAATACTTCTAGTTATGAGAACTTGACCCAAAGCAACTCTGCCAGGAAGGAAGTACATTGTCTCACTAAACTCAAGTCCAAGCAGAAACATGTGGTAGCATTGATTTCTGCTTCAAATGGCATCCCTAGTATCTAGCTCCAAACTCTTTCTTCTGGGTGAGAATGGTATATGGCTGAGTGCAAGTTCTTTGTAGAGGTCTGCTTTGGGCTCACAGTACAGCAGGGGGAATCTGCTTTCTGGGTCCCTCAACCAAAAGTTCTGGAATGTGACTGGAATCATGTGCTAATTCTTGACTCAGTCTCAGTGTTTGGAGACAGATGGTGCTGGCTGAATAAGACTCTTAACAGCCCACTGAGAGTCTCCATTTCTCCTACCTTCTTTATTATTCAACAAGTGAGTTCACAAATGTCCTAAATCCAACCTTGCTTAAATATAACTTGAGGGTCCTAAATAAATTCTAGGAACTGTGTATAATTTTCTCAAACTGGGGCAAGAAAGATAGAGTAGGTAATACTCTGAGCTTCATCTGCATTATCCCATATGGTCTCTGAACCCGGCAAGAATGATCTCTGAGTATAGAGCTATAGAAACCCTAACAACATGCAGGTGTGGCCCCCAAGCAAAAGATATTTATACTATGAATCCATCTCACTATATTCCATTTTAAGTTTTCATTTAGATATGGACGATGGAAGGAAAAATATAAGAGAAAAAGCAAAATCAGTAGAAAGAAGTGTGGGCTTTAGAGAACAGAGCTGAGGTTACCAGAGTGGTGAGAAGGAGAGGGGGAAAAAGTTCCACGCTAGATAGTAGAATAATTATATTTGGTTGTGAATATGGTATACATTCTTTAAAGAGATGTATAATTGTATTCTTAAGGCATATATGGTTGTGTTCACTAGTGATACCGTGAATAAATATTAAAATACATTCAAACTATTTATTTTAATAATTTAAGAATGTTTTACTTAAATTTCACTCTCGTGTTTTTATTACACATGAAAGGTATTTTTAATACCTGCTCCAAATATACTATCATTAAATAAAAATATTTTATCAAGAGGTAAAAATAATAAATATTTAAGAGTCCAAATTTGAACTATGTTGAAATAGTTGGTGTAAATAAAATGTAATAATAGTCCTTCAAAATTGAGCTTCCATTTATTTCATTATAAGATCTATCCATTGGCGCCCTCTAGTGGAAGTGATTATTTTAGCAAAAGAAATCCTAAATTAGTAAGTTTTCCCAGGCACACTTGAAAATATTTTAACATTAAAAAATTGAACTTTTAAAAAGAACAGTCAGATGATTCAAGTGTTTTAGGAAGATCTTGTGCACATTTGTATTAAACCTCCCAAATTTGAAATAAATAAGAACAATTAAATGATAGATTTAAAGTAGTTTCCCAAAAGATTGATATGTATTATGTCCTTTCCAATATTTTCCTTCTTCAGTATCTTCCCTGACAAAAATCTCTTAATGGCTCCCCTATGGTCTGAGTACCTCAACCAGTTCTGACCGAGAGGGGAATCATTTTTATCAACTTAAGTCACAGCCATCTACTTTTGGTGCCATTTATTTTGGGATTTTTTGAGGGGCACCAGGAATCATTCATGAAAGAACGTTGGGACCATATGTGGTGCCAAAAATAAAAACCCAGTTCAGCGGCATCAACGCAAGTAATTTACCCATTATACTACATTTCTGGCCTCCCTCCATCTCCTTTCTGATAGGTCTTCCTTGATCTGTGTGATAGTACAAAGAACAGTCCCACTGGTTCAGGATTAGAAGTGGATTGTTGGCTAATAAATTTTCTGGCATTCAAAGATTCAGGACACCCACGTAACAGCTTGGTCAGAAGAAATCTGACAGGATGCCTTCAGTTTCTGGCATTTAGTTTCAGGGATCTTCAAGCCTCTTTCCAACTCAGAGATTCTTAAGTTCTTTTAACCTGCACCTTTGAAGACATTCATCACTTCAGTTGATCGTCTTCAATACCAAAATGTCAAAGCAGATTCAAAACCAGCCACTGCTGCAGTGATCTGTATGTTTCTCTGGAATTACTCTGTCAAGTAATCCCTCAGAACCTTCATGGGTGATTAAAGAGCACATTAATCAGAGACTGAGTCACAAAAGAGAAAGGAAATCCTGTCACTATTGTTTTTAAACAATCACAAATGATCAGAGAATACATAATTGACCTATAGTAGAAAATAGTGACAGGATACTTTTTCAGTTAGGAGATGGGCAATACAGAAGGCATGGGTGAACATATTCAAGGGAAATATGGAATCTCCAGGGCAAAGGAGAAGTTTGCCATTTAGGACAAAAATGTCATCTTTATTGATGGGCACACGAGTTGATCTCTCAGCACTTGGATTCACACAATGTAAGTGTTCTTCACTGATTAAGAATTTCTTATTTGTATGAAAACAACACTGCCATGTTTATCTCCTGTGGCTCTTCATTAGGAACATCTCTAAACTCTGAGAGCAAAAATCTGCAAGGAATAAAACAGCATCTGCTCCCCACCATTGGGAATTTTTGGACCACTTTAGTTCAAAGTAACTAACAGAATGGACAGGTCTACAAACCCGTTACTTGGGAGTAGAGTTTATACTAGGGAATAACTTCCAAGGTCTTAGTAACATCAGAGTTTGCACAATTTAAGATTTCTCACAATGGAGAGTGGTATTTGTAATGATTAGCTGAAGTAGTGCCATCATGTGACAAGAACAAAGAATAGCATCACACAGTCCATTTTAAAAGTGACATGTTTTTAATAAGAAAAGCAAAGTATAAAACAAGTTTCTTCTTATTTAAAGGTAATTTTGAATTAGAAAATATGTATGAGTTAAATATAAATAATCATGCAAAGAGTGCTGTAGAACTGGAAAAAATGAATGAATAATAATCAGCTATATAAGAATATCTGGGCTTCCAATGATGAAACACCTGCTTGTCCTATGAGGAAGCTATCAGGCATTATTTTTTCAAATAACAATTTTTCCCTCTCTTCTTCTGAAACCTCTAGGCTGTGAATGTTCTTCTCCTCTTTTTGTTTTTTGGGGGTGGGGCATTCTGGGATGAAAGGTTTCTGAGTTTTCTGGGGTGAACCATGTTCACAGGTTTCTTCCAGTTCTGTGCTTGGGGATCACTTCCAATAATACTTAGAGAACTTTGCAGTGCTATTGCTGGATTTTGAAGCTGGGCCTCCCAGCTTGGTACTTGATACTCCCACATACAAGGCAAATTGTCAGTTCTCTGAGCTCTACTCCAGACTCTGTTGTTCCTCCTGATGTTCTTGTTGCTGTCTTGCATAGCTCTTGCGTTCTCTTCATTGATTTTCTTTCCTTTTTCACTATTTTTAAAAATTAATATCTTTACTTAAGCACCATGGTTACAAACATGTTTATAGTTGGGTTTCAGTAATAAAAAAGTACTCCTTCCTTCATTAGTGCAACCTTCCCATCACCAAAGCTTCCTATCTCCTCCTTCCTCACCCCCTGCCTCTCTCTGAGACAGGCATTCTATTTATCTCACTCACCACCACATCTGGGTTGTTTCTAGATTCTGGTTATTGTAAATAGTGCTTCAATGAACATAGGAATGCAGAGGGCATTTTTATATTGTGATTTGTGTTCTCTAGGGTCGATCGTTAGAAGTGGTATTGCTGGATACTATGGGAGCTCAATTGTTAATTTTTGAGGAATATCCATATTGTTTTCCAATAAGACTGGACTAGATGGCATTCCACCAGCAGTAAATGAAAGTTCCTTTCTCCCCACATCAACACCAGAACTGATCTTGTTCTTTGTGATGTGTGCCAGTCTCTGTGGTTTGAGATGGTATCTCATTGTTGTTTTGATTTGTGATGTGGCGCATTTTTATATGCCTTTTGGCCATTTGTATTTCTTCTTTAAAGAAGTGTTAATTTCTTCTCCCCGTTTTTTGATGGAGTTAGATTTTTTTTGTAAGTTCTGTCAGTACCTTGTATCTTAGATGTTACCCCTTTATCTGATGGGTATTGGATGAATAGTTTCTCCCACTCCATGGGTGGCCTTTGTGTCCTGGTCACTGTTTCCTTTGAGGTGCAAAAGTTTCTCTGTTTAATGTAGTCCCATTTGTTTATCTGTTTCCACTTGTTTGAACAGTAGTATTTTCTCCTTGAAGATGCCTTTAGTCTCAATGTCATGGAGTGTTTTACCTACTTGTTTTTCTATATATTTTATACTTTCAGGTCTTTAATTCATCTTCACTTTCATTGTTTCTCCTTTTGGTTAATCCTTTTGGAAGTCTTCATTATTTTATATTTTATCTTCAAACTCACTGATTGGTTTTAAATATTTAATATTTATATTGACCCTTTGTATTATATATATATTTCAGTTTAGACAATATGTTATTTAGATCTATGATTTTTTAATTTTTTTTATCAAATTACCTCAGATGTTTCTGTCTTTTGGTTTTATTCCATTGATCTTAGTGAACTCACCATCAAGTATGTTTTGTTGACATAGAAAGATTTTTTTTTCCCCATCAATGTAAATGTGTTTCTTTGCTCTCATCATGTTTGGTACTTCACAAGGTCCACAGTGGAACTTTGGGGAATTCAGAATGCCTTTTTCTGGCAGTGCTTTAGAACAGGGATGGTTGGTAACCATGGGTTCAAGATAACAAGTACCTGCCAGAACCTGTGCACCAAGTTTGTGTAGGCCTACGTGGCCCCTGTCACTTAGATTTGGGCATTGAGTAGGTAGCCAGTACTGGGTGTGTTTAAGGGAAAACTGAGGCCTTATCCAAGTTGAGTACAGAATGTGTTCAGTACTGATAGGGAGCTCTCGGGCCAAGGACTAGCAGCAAGGGAGCATAGTGTGAAGTTGAATCACTAACTAGTAATTAGCCTTATTAATTGGCTAAGCTTGGGGGTCCATAAAATTTTTTATACCTATAATGTGCAGTTTCTCATTAGCTGTCAAAAACATGGATTACTACCAGCAGTGGGCACTGCCCCATCTTGTTCTACTGTTTGCAGGGGGTACCTGGAATTCTCTCTAGGGTTTGGCCCGCAGAGTCTATAAATATCAAGAGTAAGATCTAGTCTGATTTCCACCAACAAGGTTGTAAGAGATAGTGCTTGCCAAATTCTCTGACATACCTGTTTATGCTGATCATTTATTTCTTACTTTTCCATTGCTATTCGTAGAGGATCATGGAACTGGTAAAGTGGGCATTTAACACATATTCCTCCACAACCTAAAATACTTATTTAGATTTTTTTTGTCACATTTGGGTTTCTTTTTTTTTTCTTTTTTTTTTTTTCTGGTTTTGGATTTGGGGCCATACCTGGTGGCGCTCAGGGGTTAACCTGGCTCTGTGCTCATTGATTGCTCCTAGGTTGGGGGACCATATGGGATGCAAGGAATCAAACCTGTGTCCCTCTTGGGTCTGCCACATAAAAGGCAAAATGCCCTACCTTTGTGCTATCTCTCCAGCTCCACTGTTGGGTTTCTCTGCAAAATTGTCCTTCAGTCTCCAATGATCTGTAATCTGCGATCCACAGAGATCTTCACTGTGATCCTTCTTTCTCTTACTGCAGAAACTTGGTTCATCAGGCTTCCCATAGTCTTTTGTAGATACAAGTTTGGTGTGAATTTTCCGTTATTTTGGGAAGAAGCAAACTGAAGTCTTCCTTATTAGGTTAATGTGGCCCAATCCTTGAAAGTAGCTGTTATTTATTAACTCTTAATTAATTGATATATAATACTGAGATTGATTTATTCTATTTAATTTTATCAAAATTTAATGAGCAGTTTTAAATATTGTACCAAACTTCATTACTATTTTTCAGTTGGATGATTTCAAATGCATGCAATTCAAATGAGCGTAAAATACAAAAAGCCTATAATTTTCATCTTTGTGAATAGAACCAAATGTAGACAACAGATGATAAAATCGACACTCTTTATGCTATGAGAACATCTGCACTTGAATAATGTTAAATAAGTATTAGACTGTTACGTTTTATCTTAAAACTATACTAAATTATTTGATTCCTAGAACAAAAATTAGGAATTGTACAGCATTAAAAATATAAAGAGGGACCAGAAAGATAGTAAAGTGGGTTCAATCTTTAGCACCTCATATGACCCCAACAGCTGGATGTGGTTCACACACACACACACACACACACACACACACACACACACGTTTTATAAGCAGTCTAGCAAGCTCTTTTGGTGCAAATTTAAATATACATTTGAAGTAAAGCAATTTAAAGAGGTTAAATTAAAAGCAGATGAAAGAGATAGGAGAAAGGAGAGAGTGAGAGAGAGACAGAGAGACAGAGAAAAGCATCAATGCATTGTTATCAGTAGATCAAAACAGAGCAGAAGAAACAATAGCTGGTGAAGCTGGATGGCAGCTTTTGTTACCTTAGTCTATAGACTTTTCAGAAGATGAGGACATTTGGGGAAGCACAATGCTGTATGAAAATGAAAATACTGAGCAAAGCATGAGCTTTGCATTCAAATCTATATTTAAGAAAACTGATCTCTCAGTTTCTTCCTTTGTAAGAATAGAACTTTATAAGTAAATTGAAATATGTATGTCTGGTTTCTTTATTAAAATGTTATATAAAAAGCTTCTTTCCATCTAAGGCAAAATAACATGGGCTCGATTTAGGCTTACAGATTTAAAAAATAAAAGAACAAAATACATGCAGCAATACTTCTCAGGAAACAAGTAAAATCTTTTACTAGTAGACAAAGGGGAGAAAAACCCTCATGTACAGGGAACAAAGTACCATATTTTCCGGTGTATAAGACGACTTTTGAAACAAAATAAAGTCAACTGAAAATTGGGGGTCGTCTTATACGCCAAGTATATCCCGAAAAATGTTTCAATATGCCGCTAAACAAAAATTGTCTGAATATTGCCACAAAACGAATTTTCCAACTCAAACCTGCACCAATCACTGCCAGGCTGCGTGGACTGCCTCTCTAACTCAGCCAATCGAAGCAGGCTTTTTATGCATGCAAATTATACAGTGTTCTGTACCCGAACCTACACTGTAAAAAGCCTGCTCAGATTGGCCAGAGTCAGAGAGGACATCTATTACAGTATAACCTTTGGACCTTTGCTTGTTGTGATTGGCTCACTGTGGAAGATACAGTTGCAGCACAGGAACATTCTGTCTTATACAGCAAATATAGGCCTAAACCTATGTTTTAACTGTAAAATTAGGGGGTCGTCTTATACGCTGGAAAATACGGTAAACAGAAAGTTTATAAAAGCTAGTAATAAAATTTTGAGATACTAGAAAATATGTATTTATCTGCCCCCAACTTTTGGTCCAGGGCAACTGAAATCCAGGCAACTTTCTGGATCAAACTGGAATACCTACTAGTTCTAAAGTGTCTGACTAGGCTCTGAGTTGGAGACAGCTTGAAAGCAGAAACTTCCAGTTCTGCCTTCCAATTTTTAGAAAGAAAGCTGAAAATAAAGTTAATGAACAATCAGTCATGCCCATGTCAGACTGGCTTTATATATATCTCAAAAAGTACAGAGTTCAGAGAACTTTAGGAACGGAAGAGGCACCTTCATAGGACAGGGAGTGCCTTATTCCCTCCCACATACTCAGACCAGCCCAGGTTCAATCTCTGGCATCCTGTCCCCAAGTTTTCCAGGAGTAATTTCTGAGCAAAGAGCAAGAAAAGAATCCCTGAGCACCCCTGGGTTTTCTGTACCCTCTTAAAAAAAAAAAAAGTCATCTTGGGCCTTGCTGTTCCGCCTGAGATTAGATTTCTTCAGCGCTCCTGCTGTCTGTCTTTCCTGCTTCAGAGGTGGGTCGGGCAATACACAGACTGATTTCTACTGATTTCTGCTGGGTGTCAGAGGTGAGCAGTGGTGGTCATCTTGGGCCTTGCTGTTCCCAGGAGCCTGAGATTAAATTTCTTCAGCATTCCTACTAGCGGGCTTGGCAATGAATACCACCTCAACACGTAGAATAACTCACAATACAAGTGTGACAATAGGGAAACAATGCAGGCCAACACCAGGCAATGAAAATGAAGATGGCAATTCTGATGACCCAAAAATATCCAACCACCTAATCTCTCAGATATCGAGTTTAGAGAAGAAATATGGAGGATGTTCACAGAACTCAAAGAAAGTATAGAACAGAACACTAATAAGAATCAAGAGAATATAAAAATACAAATCAGAAAACTCCAAACTGAAATATCAGGTCAAATAACAGGTCTGAACAACTCAGTAGACGAATTGAAGGACAAAATGGATAAGCTCTTCAGCAGGGTAACAGCAGCTGAGGATAGAATTAGTGTGCTGAAAGATGCGATGCATAACAACTCCATATAGCAGAAGAGATTGAAAAAAACCGTAACGCAAATGATCAGACAATGGAAAAATTACTCAAAGAATGTGAACAGATGTAAATATAAGTCTTTGATAAGTTCAACAGAAACAACTTAAGAATCATTGGAGTCCCAGAGACCCAGGAAAAAAATCTCCAGGAAGAACCAATGGTCAAGAACATCATTAAAGAGAAACTACCAGAGCTCAAGTATACATGCAACCAAATTCTGCATGCCTGATGAATACCATCTAAAAGAGACCCCAGGAAAAATACCCCAAGACAATCCTAGTCACAATGACGAATCCCACAGATAGAGATAGAATACTGAAAGCAGCAAGATCAAAAAGAAAAATTACATACAAGGGAGCATCCTTGAAATTTACAGCAGACCTGTCACCAGAAACACTCAAGGCCAGAAGGCAGTGGTGGGGCATAGTGACAAAACTCAATGAAATAAATGCTTTGCCTAGAATACTGCACCCAGCAAAACGCACTTTCAGGTTTGAAGGAAGTATACATGGCTTCACAGATAAACAACAGCTCAAAATTTTTACAGACTCAAAAATCAGCCTTAGAAGAAAAACTGAAAGATCTAATTTAAGACAAGACTGACGAACAGACACATCAAACTTTGACAAAAAGATGGCACTAAATCCCATGACAATTCTTTCTCTCAATGTCAATGGACTAAATGCACCCTTTAAGAGACATAAAGTGGCTAAATAGATCAAAAAACTCAATCCAACCTTCTGCTGCCTACAAGAAACGCACCTGAATAGTTAGAACAAACATAGACTCAAAATAAAAGGCTGGAGGGAAATCATTCAAGCAAACAACACCCATAAAAAAGCTGGAGTGGCCATACTAATATCAGATGATGCAAACTTTATACTCAGGAAGGTTGTAAGGGACAAAGATGGACATTTTGTATTAATCAAGGGATATGTACAGCAGGAAGAAATCACTGTCCTAAACATATATGCACCAAACGAGGGGCCAGCAAAATATTTAATACAATTGTTGACAAATCTAAGAAAGGATATCAATAACAACATAATAATTGTGGGAGACCTCAACAGAGCTCTGTCAACACTTGATAGGTCAACCAGACTGAAACCCAACAAAAATATACTAAACCTGAAAAGAGAAATGGAAGAAAGAGGCCTAGTGGATATATATAGGACACTCCACCGCCAGAAACATGGATACAATGAAAATTCTAAAACCCTGCTCCAAGAAATAAGAGAGGACACGCGGAAATGGAAACGCATACCCTGCTCATGGATTGGCAGGATTAACATCACTAAAATGGCAATACTCCCCAAAGCATTGTACAGATTTAATGCAATCCCTCTAAAGATACCCATGACATTCTTCAAATAAGTGGATCAAACACTATTGAAATTCATTTGGAATAATAAACACCCTAGAATAGCTAAAGCAATCATAAGAAAAAAGAATATGGGAGGCATAATTTTCCCCAACTTTAAACTGTATTACAAAGCAATAGCTATCAAAACATCATGGTACTGGAATAAAGACAGGCCCTCAGATCAGTGGAATAGGCTTGAATACTCAGAGAATGTTCCCCAGACATATAATCACCTAATTTTTGATAAAGGAGCAATAAATCCTAAATGGAGCAACGAAAGCCTCTTCAACAAGTGGTGTTGGCACAACTGGCTAGCCACTTGCAAAAAATTGAACTTAGACCCCCAGTTAACATCATGTACAAAGTTAAAATCCAAATGGATTAAAGACCTTGATATCAGACCTGATACCATAAGGTATACAGAACAACATGTAGGTAAGAAACTCCATGACATTGAGACTAAAGGCATCTTCAAGGAGGAAACTGCACTCTCCAAACAAGTGAAAGCAGAGATTAACAGATGGAAATATATTAAACTGAGAAGCTTCTTCATCTCAAAAGACATAGTGCCCAGGATACAAGAGCCACCCACTGTGTGGGAAAAACTATTCACCAATACCCATCAGATAAGGGGCTAGTCTCCAAAACATACAAGGCACTGACAGAAGTTTACAAGAAAAAAAAATCTAATCCCATCAAAAAATGGGGAGAAGAAATGGACAGACACTTTGACAAAGAAGAAATACAAATGGCCAAAAGACACATGAAAAAATGCTCCACATCACTAACCATCAGGGAGATGCAAATCAAAACAACTATGAGGTACCACCTCACACCATAGAGATTGGCACACATCACAAAGTATAAGAACAAGCAGTGTTGGCGGGGATGTGGAGAGAAAAGAACTCTTATTCACTGCTGGTGAGAATGCCGTCTAGTTCAACCTTTATGGAAAGCAATATGGAGAGTCCTCTAAAGACTGGAAATCGAGCTCCCATATGATCCAGCTATACCACTCCTAGGAATATACCCTAGGAACACAAAAATATAATAGAAAAATCCATTCCTTACACCTATATTCATTGCAGCACTACTTACTATAGCAAGACTCTGGAAACAAGCAAGATGCCCCTCAACAGATGAATGGCTAAAAAAACTATGGTACATGTACACAATGGAATATTATGCAGCCATCAGAAGAGATGAAGTCATGAAATTTTCATTACATGGAATCTATCATGTTGAGTGAAATAAGCCAGAGGGAGAGAGATAGATGCAAAATAGTCTCACGCAACTATGGGTTTTTAAGAAAAATGAAAGACATTTTTGCAATAATTTTTAGAGACAAAAGAAAGGAGGGCTGGATGTTCCAGCTTAACTCATGAAGGTCACCACAAAGAGTGATGAGCTTAATTAGAGAAATAACTACATTTTTAATTATCCTAACAATGAAAATGTATGAGGGAAATAGCCTGTGTAGAGTACAGGCTGGGGTGGGATGGGGAGGAGGGAAAATTGGGACATTGGTGATGGGAATGTTGCACTGGTGATGGGGGGTGTGCTTTACATGACAGAAACCCAACCACAATCATGTTTGTAATCAAGGTATTTAAATAAAATATTATTAAAAATATTTCTAACCATGTGTGTAAAAGTCAGCAGGCATTGTTCTAAATTCTGTGAGCTGCTCTTAGCAATTTAATGGAGGGGCCAGAGAAATAGTGGCACATGTCTTATATGACACCCAATTCAGTTCTATCTTGAGTGCTGCATATCCCTTTTGTATTGCCGAAATTTATTCCTGAATAGAGAGCCAGGAGCAGAGCCTGAGCACTGTCATTTGCAATCCATATGCCAAATTAAAATAAAAAATAAAACCAAGGAAATTGAGATACTATTTAGAGGTTGTTGATTGGTGATAGCCAAATTGTGACTCCGTAATAAAAAATCACATGTCTTGCATGTGTAAGATCCAGGCTTGATTCTTGGCACCTAGAAACCTTTCTCTATTTTTTAAAGTAGTATAGGTGATAATCTGGGTTTATAACTGGTATCTAAAGTATGTCTATGTGCACATGAGACGATCCTGGTAGGTGAGAGGCAGTCTTGTGGAACTGAACCTATAGAACTTTGACCTATATAATTTGATGCAATTTTTAGGAGTCAGATTGAGTTATTGTGATGTTCTCATAGGATCAGCTCCACAGATCACTCTTTTCTCCAATGAGATGTAAAAATAGCTGTGAAACATTATGGCTACACCAGCCCATGCAGCACAAAGCTGCTGGCCATCTTGGAAGGAGAGGGTGGGCCAAGCCCCCATCCTACTGAAGTCACACTTGCTGTCTCCATCACCAAAAAACACCATTTTCTCTATGACCCTGCCTCCTCATCACTGAACCTCTATGATTGCTGCGGGGGTGATGATAACACTTTCGGGATGCTGGGTGTTAGGCTTTTTTTTTTTTTTTTTTTTAGAGTGAGTGCGGTCACTCTACCCTGTATTTTTATTCTTCCAAGAAAGCCTGTAACAATACCCACAAATGCAGTCACCATGTTTGAGCCTTCTTCCAGGAGACACAGCAACCAAGTACATGACACTAAAATTCGTAGTATCGTAGCTTTGAATTTGTGGACAATTTCATTTGTTTGATGCTGTCATCCCTAAAGGAGCACCCAATTTAGCAATTGGATATATAACAAGAGCTTACTAAACCTTCTGTCATTGCATTAATGATTTTATTCATGATACAATAATTTTGCCAAATGTGCTTGCTACTGTAGTTTTTCTCTTTCTTTCTTTCTTTCTTTCTTTCTTTCTTTCTTTCTTTCTTTCTTTCTTTCTTTCTTTCTTTCTTTCTTTCTTTCTTTCTTTCTTTCTTTCTTTCTTTCTTTCTTTCTTTCCTTTCTTTCTTTCTTTCTTTCTTTCTTTCTTTCTTTCTTTCTTTCTTTCTTTCTTTCTTTCTTTCTTTCTTTCTTTCTTTCTTTCTTTCTTTCTTCCTTCCTTCCTTCCTTCCTTCCTCCTTTCTTCTTTCTTTTCTTTCTTCTTCCTTCCTTCCTTTCTTTTTCTTCCTTCCTTCCTTTCTTTTCTTTCTTCCTTTCTTTCTCTTCTTTCTTCCTTCCTTCCTTTTTCTTTTCTTTCTTCCTTTCTTTCTCTTCTTTTTCCTTCCTTCCTTCCTTCCTTCCTTCCTTCCTTCCTTCCTTCCTTCCTTCCTTCCTTCCTTCCTTCCTTCCTTCCTTCCTTCCTTCCTTCCTTCCTTCCTTCCTTCCTTCCTTTCTTTCTTTCTTTCTTTCTTTCTTTCTTTCTTCTTCCTTCCTTCCTTTCTCTTTTTTCTATTTATTTTTCTTTCCATTTTTTCAATAACTGCTTTCACATATCTAAAAATAAATGTATTATGATTAACTATGTCAGCTAGTGATGAATTTTCTTTAAATGAGTCATTTTTAAATGAGTTATTGTAACATATCTAGTTGATATTATGGGGAATAGATAAGTGTGTGTGTGTGTGTGTGTGTGTGTGTGTGTGTGTGTGTGTGTGTGTGTGGAAATTCCATACATCTGTCAAGTAAAATTGTTAGATGTAACGTGCTTCCTGTGCAGGTAAAGTAATACACTGAAGAACCATAACCCAGAAAAAATAAATGGAGTTTTTCAATTTAGCTATACAGATATATATATTTAAAGTTCCAAAGAAAACAATAGTCAATCTTCTGGGGGATAGTGTTAAGTATATCAAATAGTTAGTTGTGTAAACCCATCTTGTGTATGAATCTGTCTAATAGCTGTCTGCTTGCTTATCAGGAATTGATTTGTTGAATTCTTCAGTTTTGGTTGTGGGTCAGTCGGTCTGGCTTTTCTTTTTATGTTGTCAGTGTTTGTGTATTTTGAAGTTATGTTGCACATTAATTTTAAATGTTTAAAATCTCCTCTTGGTGTTTTTATTATAATCTGTTAAATCTTGTTTAAAATCAACATTGTTCTCTTTGAATGTAGGCACTTTAACTTTCTTTTAGTGTTTGTACAGCTATCTATTTCCTTTCTTTTCTTTTTTTGATAAACTTGCTTTTTCTGAGCTCTATTTGTCTGTTCCTGAACTTGTAGAAGCTTACCTTTAAATCCAAATTTACAGCACATCACAACTGTTTTCTTTCATTCAGTAACTTTTGATCTTATTTAACATTCCTTCCCAATTCTTATATTTGGGTGAGAAGATAACCTTGAATTTAGCTACTCAATTATGACCAAAACTAGAATTGTTTCATCTACTATTAACTTCTAACATTCTTTCCATTGTAGGCTCCTCCACTTTGCTTATCTTACAGATTTCTGCTCTTAACCATAGTTTACACAGATGGGAGAAGTAAGCATACATATTCAACCTGTCATGTTTAATCAGAAAGTCTCATCTAGGTTTTGCAGGTGTTTTGCCTGAAGTTACAACTTGTGTCTTACTGCCACAAATCCATCATGTCTGTTTCTCATCACTTCCTAATGTTTCCTTAGATAATTTCCTTTACAAATCTACATATACATGAATCATCATTTCTAGTTCCACTCTGGGTAATGGCCTAAGATAATTAATTTTGCTGCAATATTTACTTTTTAAGTTAAAATGCATTTACATTTAACAACCATAGTTTCCATCACTTAAACTTAATTATATGTCTAAATGGATTCAGTGTTTACCACCAGTCCTTATTTATTTATTTATTTATTTATTTATTTATTTATTTATTTATTTATTTATTTATTTATTTTTACAATGGCTTGCCTTTGATTTCTAGTTTTACTAGATTTTATTATAAGGAAAGTTTAATAATAAGGTATCATGCAGATTATATTTCTCAAATTATTTTATATGCCTGTTGTCCTTATTATACTTAAGTAGTAAAAAGTTTGGATATGGGGCATTTTAGGTTGTTCCTATTTGTAGATACTAATCAATATCTTTATTTTTAATTTTTTAAATTTTACTTATTTATTGGTTGGTTGGTTGTTGGGCCACACACAGCAGTGCTCAGGGATTACTCCTGGCTCTGCATTCAGAAATTGCCCCTGGCAGGCTGGGGGACCATAAGGATACTTAGAATCTAGCCAGGTCCCTCCCAGGTTGGCCACATGCAAGGCAAATGCTCTGCTGCTGTGCTATCGCTCTGGCCCTAATCCATATCTCTAGAGGTTAAATCTATTTAAGAAAACCAAAAGTAGCCCAGCTTCCTTTCACAAGTAAAGTTATTTTCTTAGCTATCTGAAGAAATTTGTCTTTGTTTTAAAAAATACTTTGTTATGGTTTAGATAACAAGGTTGAATAGTGTCAACTATTCCTACTCCTCAACACCAATGAAGTACCCAAGAAGATTATTTTTAATAACAAAAATTGGAGAGGTAGTTCAGATAGTGCCCTGCAAGTGGCTGACCCAGATTCCACCTCAGCAGGTGTGACCCCTGAACATAAAATCAAGAGCAAATTCTGAGCTTAACTGGGTGTAGCCAAAATGCTTTATAATCCTCAAACTCATTGAGAATTTAGGTGGGTGTAGATGTAGAGGTGAGAAGTGTAAGTGTAGAGGTAAACTTAGGGTATAAGGTGAAGTATACAGAGCCAACAATACTGTAAGCAGGAGATCCAAATTTTAATAATGAAACTTAAAAATGTGCCTGTTGAGGAGGCAGACTAGGGGGAAGGTGGAACAAGCAAACCAATGTGATCATTGGTGGACAAAAGTCAATATTGGAGGTGGTATTGATGCTAAAAGATTGTATACCTGAAATTCAATTATTATTGACTGTTTAAAATAGATCAAAACAGTTTTAAATGAAGAAATTTAATTAGAAGATAAAGTGTTGGGACAAAAATACCAGAAAACATTCAATTTTCCAACATGATGTTGAAGAATTCTATTGGATTACACTGTACCCTTTCAATAGGTTGTGTAAAGTCCTCCTATATGGGGGGAAACTTAGCTTTTTTATACTTAGATTTATGTCATATTCTATTTATTTAAATGCCTTAATGAGGACCATAGACTATCTTTATATATTGTGGTCTTTATACCTACTCTATATTTATTATGTTCTCTGTAATTGTTTAGCCTCTTTTCTTTTATCTCTGGACTCATAATTGTCTCCAGAATTTCCTTTAGGAGTACAGTTCAATAAATAGCTACTAAGCATATGTGGTTATTTACATTTCATTAAGATTTTAAAGTAAGACTTAAGTTTTTAATTGCACTGACCACATTATAAGTGTCCAGTGCATGGAAATGTTCTATTGTGTAGTACAGTTATAGAATATTCCAACTAATGCAGAAGGTTCTACTGCACATTGTTGGTCTATGCTAGTAATTGAGTCTCTGCTGTGTTATGCTTCCTTTCTTTTGGATTTATTACTTTGCTCAATAACTAAGTTAATCCTTGATATTTTATTTTGTGGTTTTATGTTCTCTTTAAGTCTGGTATAAGTTTATATTCTGGGCCAGACAGATAGTAGAGTGAGAAAGCTTTCTATAATAATCTTTTACCTATAATTTATATATTACTCCTCCAGGAGCGATTTCTGAGCTCATAGTCAGGAGTAACCTCTCAGCGTCACCGGGTGTGGCCCCCCAAAACTATATATATATATATCAAGTAAAAAGGGTTACAGTGAAAAAACTATATATTCCACTGTAACCCTTTTTGCTGGAAATATATATATATAATATTCCATCTCTAGTTGGATTTGGGCTGCTGGAAATGTTACTTATGTTCAGGAGATGTAGCCCTGCTGTAGATAGTCTTGTTCTGCTTTAGAATAGGGTGTCTTAAATTTTTTCCACTGTAACCCTTTTTGCTACCCCACTATGCTCTTTCTCTAGCCCCTTAAGACACTTTATTGGTAACACTCCAAACTGTCTTTACAAGCCATTTGCACAGAAGAGTGTTTGAAACTCTAAATCATCTGTTAAATAAAATCAGGTGTGTCTATATTAAAATATTCATTCAAGGTTGGCTTGGGTCCTTCATTTTAAAATTAAAAAAATAAAATAAAATATTTATCACCTATTTTTATGAAAATTAAAATAACTCCAAAATGTTAAAAATAAGTAGTCAACTGTCTGCAAGATCTCAAAGAACACAAATCAGACATTCTGAAATTTACTGTTTTTTTATGGAAAATATTTGGCAGAAAACTTAAAATAATCTTATTTCTTCTGGGTAATTGTACAAAGAATTATTTTTTTAAAAAATGACTAGTTTTGATAATTTTTGTTGTAAATAAAATCATCTTTCTGATCTTTTAGTGACACTTCAGAGATAAAGGAAAGGTCAGGGGCTGGAGTAAGTACAAGCAGGTACAGTGCTTACTATGTGTGTCGCTAATCTGAGTTTTCAGTGCAGAGCCAGTAATAACCCTAGAGCACTGCAATGTGGCTCAAGAACAAGAGAGAGAGAGATGTCAGAAATAATCACATATTTCTAGTATCCAGAATTCCTTTATTAAAAAATAAAGCACAGATGGGTTTATTTTCTTTTGTCTCTGTATATGTCTCATTCTACCTGTGTATCATGATTTAAAATACAGTTAATGAATTTCAGTATAATATTATTTCAACACCACACCCACCTCTGGAGTGTCCGCTTCCTTGAATATTCCAATGACCCCTACGCCTCTCCATCCTCCACTTTCCCTACAAACTCTCCCTACTCCACTCTAAGTTCTGCAGATCAACTCCAGTTCTGTTGCCTTTGACCATCTTTTGCTTGCTTATTAAGTTTTATATCCTATGCAGAGAGATATTATTTTGTATCTGTTTACTTCTGACTTCATTCAGAATGGTATCATCTAGCATCTTCCACGTAATAGGAAATGGCATGATTTCATCTTTCCTTAAGCCGAGTGGCATTCTATTGTGCATACATGCCACAAATTCTCTTTCTATTGTTCTGTTCTTAGGCATTTGGGTTATTTCCAGATCTTGGCTAGTGCTGCAATGAACAAATGAACCTAGGGAAACAAATACCTTTTTGAAATATTGTTTTGGGGCCCTTCAGATAGATTCTAAGAAGTGGAGTTACCACATTTCATGGAAGCTCAATTACTAATTTTCTAAGAAGTGTTTACATTTTCCAAAGAGTTTGAAGTCTCACTAACAGAGATTGGCATTCTCACTAACAGTGGATATGGGTTCCTTTTTTTCTGTATCCATTCCAGCACTATTTTTGTTATTTTTGTGTATAACAATATCACTATTGTGAGATTATATCTCACTGTTATTCTATTTTGCATTTCACTGATAACTGATGAAGAACGTGTCATATATCTATTGGCCATCTGTATATCTTCTTTAAGGAATTATATGTTCATCTCATATCTCCATTTTGTGATGGAGTTGCTTTGTTTCATTACAATTTACAAATATATTATACTTTATTATTAACCTTATTTCACATAGTGGTGAGAAAAAATATGCTCCAAATCTGTAGGGTGTATCTTTATCCATTTTCTTTATGGTGCAGAAACCTTTTAGTTTGACATAGTCCCATTTGTTTGGTTTTGCTTTATTTGTTTAGTTAAATGCACCGAGTTCTTAAGGATAATTCTAGACTCAATGTCACAAAAGATTCTATGTTTTCCTAAATATAATGTATAATAGCAAGGTTTTTAACTCAGTTTGAATAGACTTCAATCTAAGGCTTTATATAAGAATCTAAGGCATTTATTTTTTACATGGCTGAGAAGTCTTTCCAAAGAGGTTTTCCTTGCTCTAACTCACAACCCTAGCTCCTCTGTTGAAGATTAGCTGAGAATCTATCTCTGGATTTTTAATTATATTCCATTTGGCCAAAAGTTTTTCTTTATTTCAGTACTATATTGCTTTGATTACTATAGGGTTATAGTGTAAAGTTGGGGGAAAATAAAAATATCCCACATTTTTTCAAAATTCTTTTAGATGTTGTTTTAAAGAAATTGTTCCATATATGGGGCCAGAGTGATAGCATAGTGAGTAGGGCATTTATCTTGCACTTGGTCAACATAAGTTTGAGCCCTGGCACACCATTTGTCTCCTGAATTTGCCAGGAGTAATTTCTGAGTGCAGAGTCAGGAGTAATCCCTGAGCACTGCCAGGTGTGCATCCCCCAAAATACTTCATATACATTTTAACATTTATTATATATCTAAAAATGTCACGGCCTTTCTATGGGCCTAGAATATTTCCACTGCACTACTCTGCTAGCTCACAAGAATTTGTTTTAATAGAAAATTTTTTTATATTTTTTAATAAAAATTTTTTAAATAGGGGCCAGGAAGGTGGCGCTAGAGGTAAGGTGTCTGCCTTGCAAGCGCTAGTGTAGGACTGACCGCGGTTCGATCCCCTGGCGTCCTATATGGTCCCCCCAAACCAGGAGCGATTTCTGAGCGCATAGCCAGGAGTAACCCCTGAGCATCAAATGGGTGTGACCCAAAAACCAAAAATAAATTTTTAATAAAAAATTTTTAAATAAATTTTTAAAAAATTTTTTAAAACAAATCTCTATAGTTCTTTGGTAATGACTGTCATTTTGACAATACTGATACTTCTGATCATTCTTTCTGATACTTCTATTTCCTTCCTTCCATGTCTTCTATTGTTTTTAGTGGTGGCTTACATTTTTCTTTGTGTAAGTTTTTCATCACTTTTGTTAAGCTGATTTCCAGGTACTTGATTATTTTTAAAGGCACAATTATGAATGGAAGTATTTTCTTTTTATTTCTCTTTTATCCACTTAATTGTTTGCATAGAGAAATGACATGGATTTTTCTGATTTTGTAACCTACCATTTTATTGCACACATTTATTATTTCTAGGAGGTTTTTTTTTTTTTTTTAATTTTGAGTCACACCTGCAATGCTCAGGGGTTACTCCAGGAGCTCAGGGAACCATGTAGGATGCTAGGCTTTGAACTTGGGTCAGAAGTATACAAAGAAAGCACCCTATCTGCTGTACTATTTCCAGCCCTACTAGGGGTGTGTGAGTGCACTGTAATCTTTATGATTTTCTTAGTATCATGTCATTGCCAGCAGTGATATTTTGTTTTCCTCTATCAGTCTGGCTCCCCTTAACATCTTTTTTGACAATTTTTAATGGCAAAGACATTCAATACTATATTGTAAAATAGTAGTGAGAGTGGGGCCAGAGATTTAGTACTTGGGTTGGGAGCTTGCCTGGCACACAGACTATGGGAGATCAATCCCCAACACCATGTATGGTCCCATAAGTATTTCCAGGAGTGATCCCTGAACACAATGCCTGGAACAAGCTCTGAGCATAGCCAGATATACCCTTTACACACAAACAATCAATAAGTAAATTAATAGATAATAGTGATGAGAGTGGATAACTATGTCCTGCACCTGAACTTAGAGGAAAATCTTTTTATTTTCAATGTTGAATATAATGTTTGCTGTGGGTTTATGATAAAGAGATTTAACTATATTAAGAAACATCCATCCTATGCCCCATTTTTATTAAAAAAAATTTTTAAACACAAATGGGAGTTTGATCTTGTCAAATACTTTCTCTGAGTCATATAATTTTGTTTTTTCTTGTAGTGGCATAGAGTATTACAGTGAATGACATGAGCACGTTAAACCTTCCATGCATCTCTGGGATAAATCCAAATTGATCATAGTGTATGACTCTTTTAATGTAATAGTTGACTTAATTTCCCACAGCAAATGCTCCCTCCCATTCATCTCATAGTGCACCTTAAAGCAAGACTAGGGAACAAATGGTGGATTAGAAACAGGGAGAGGACAGTTACAGGAAGGAAGGAAGGAGGGAAGGAAGGAAGGAAGGAAGGAAGGAAGGAAGGAAGGAAGGGAAAGAAAGAAAGAAAGAAAGGAGAAAGAAAGAAAGAAAAGAAAAGAAAGAAGAAAGAAAGAAAAAAGAAAAGAAAAAGAGAGAAAGAAAGAATGAAAAAGAAAGATGAGAAAGAAAGGAAAGGAAAGAAAAAGAAAAGAGAAAGAAAAAGATGAGAAAGAAGAAAGAAAAGAAAGATGGAAGGAAGGAAAGAGAAAGGAAAGAAAGAAAAAGAAGAAAGAAAGAAAGAAAGAAAGAAAGAAAGAAAGAAAGAAAGAAAGAAAGAAAGAAAGAAAGAAAGGAAGGAAGGAAGGAAGGAAGGAAGGAAGGAAGAAAAAAAGGAAGAAAAAAAGAAGAAAGAAAGAAAGAAAAAGAAAGAAAGAAAGAAAGAAAGAAGAAAGAAAGAAAGAAAGAAAGAAAGAAAGAAAGAAAGAAAGAAAGAAAGAAAGAAAGAAAGAAAGAAAGAAAGAAAGAAAGAAAGAAAGAAAGAAAGAAAGAAAGAGAAAGAAAGAAAAAGAAAGAACAGATACAGGAGCAAAAAGCCCAACTTCCAAGTGTCAAGTGATTAGAAATACCGGGCTTCCACCTAAAGGCGTCTTGTCTATGGAGAAAGCAAGGACAGCCATCCCAGTGCCCAGGTAGTATAGCAACTAATACCTTTGGACCGCATTCATAGCGAGATCCACAGATCATTCACCAAACCCACCTAGTCCCAGGAGCTGTCATCAGTGGGATTGGCCAGGAAGTGCAATGGGGGCGGAACCAGCTCTGCGCTTGCGCTCTGCGGCCGGAAGCCTCCCCCATCGCGCATGCGCTCTGTGGCTCGGGAAAATCCTCCGTCTCCTCCTCCCCTTCCTCCTCCTTCCGCGGGGGAACCAGCACCGGGATCGGGGCGGGATGGTACCGCGGTGCCAGGTAAGGGTGTGGAGCCCGCGGGGTCTGTCTGCTTTCTTTCTGGCCGCTCGGACTTGGGAACCCCTTGGTATGGGGCCGTGACAGCCTCTAGACTGTTGTAGCTCTTCCCCGGGCACCGGCGACCTTTGCCCCCTGCAGCCTGGGTGATGTGATTCCTTTGGCCCTAGACTGGGGGTTCGCTGTAAAAATAAAAATGTGCACGTCAAATAAAAAAGAAAAGAAAAGAAAAAGAAGTGCATTTATCAAGAATTTTTGGAAAAAATAATACACTTTTTTTCCTGTACTCTTGCAGAGGTTGATTACTTGCAAGCCTCTTAATTAGAAATCAAAGTATTTGCTGAGGGGTGGGCGGGAGCTCTGGTTAATCGGATCCCAGAGGTACCAGCAACCCTGCAACTTTGTATTATCCTAGGAAATAACCAGTTTAGCCAGTACTGGGAGTCCCTGGTTTGGGGAAATGTCAACATTTGTATGTTGCATAACTTAATCCGCAGCCCGGGTTAATGTAAGCAGACTGGATTTTGTTTGACCCACCACGAGCTATGTGCCCTGTCCCAGTTTAGTGCTGTATTCGTGCAATGGAGCCCTCGACTGAGGTTTAAGGGTTTGTAAATAAAAGTGCTGCCTTTTTAAAAACAACTTTTTGATTCTAAGATGTTTTCAGGATTTTTGTTGTAGCACGTTTGTGACACTAACATTAGCCTGAATTGTGCTTAAAACAGTTTTTTTTAACACCCCCCCCCACCAAGAAAAAAAGACTCCTTAAATTTATATACAATGAATTAGGGGGCTGCGCCTTTTGGGGCCACATTGCAAGGTACTCAGAGGCTGATCATGGCTTCATGGTCCTGCCAGGCTATGTATGGGTGGAGTCAGATCCGAAGTGTGACAGGTAGGGCCTGTACTATTGTGGCCTCATTTTTAGGGGCCATTGATTTTTTTTTTTTAAATCGAAACCATTGTGATTTACAAAGTACTTCATAGTTGAGTTTCAGATATGTAGTGAATCAGGGCCAATCCCACACCAGTGTCAACCTCTCTCCACCAGTGTATCCGAAGTGTGTCCCAACTACCACCCTTTCTCCACCAGCCTGCTGTTATAACAGGCTCATTTTAAAGTTTAGATTGTTAGAGTTTGGTTTTCTTGATTCCATTGTTGTTGACTTTGACTTGGGCATATAGTTCTGTCTTTTTTTCTTTTGTCTCCATCATTGCTCCTGAGACCACTTGGCTCCTAGCCCCATCTGTTCATATTTATGTTTGTCCTCCTCCATTCAGTTTTTTTCCTTCTCCTCACTATACTCTACGATGCTTGGGACATCTCCCATTTGGACTATTTCACTTCTTCATGCAGTTATTCTAAATACTACATATATGTGATATCATTTTGTATTTATCCATCCTCTTTTGGCTTGCTTCATTTAATATAATATCTTCTAGTGCCATTATTATTGCTGCAAATTTCTTGATTGCATCATTCCTTACAGCTATGTAGTATTCCATTGTGTATATGTACCACATCTTCATGATCCAACAATAGACAAGTGGATCATAAAGTTTTTCTAACTTGTATTTGAGAGTACGTTTTGATAATGAATCTGAAGACTAGAAAATTCTATGTAGATGGTTAGAAAATGACAGTTCTTATTGCTGAAATGTACTTTCCCTTCTCCTTTTAGGTTGAAGTGTTGTATTTTGCAAAAAGCGCCGAAATAGCAGGGACTCGTTCTGAAACCATTTCTGTGCCACAAGAAATAAAGGCATTGCAGCTGTGGAATGAGATAGAAACTCTACATCCTGGGTGATTAAAACTGCATTTAGTACACTTTAATATCTAAAACTATGTAAATGAATCAGTTACATAAATGACAGTTATTGTTGATTATGTCAAAATCTAGATGTCAAAAAGAGTCATTAGGTATATTTTTCTGGAAATGCTTTTGAAAATGTACGCTTTTATTTACAAATATACACTTAAAGCTGGTTAAAGATCTTTTACTCAATGCAGTGAACTGGGATACTCTCAAATGGGTTATTATATACTTGTTTCTACAGTATATAAAATGTTCAAAATGCAATGTTTCCATTTTTATAATTTTACATGATTACAAATTAATTTTAAAAGTATGTGCTTTAGTCTTCTGTATCCAGGACATTTCTTAAATAGGGCTTTTCAATCTTCCCCCATCCTTTTTGCTGGGAACTTTTTAGTGGCCCTGGGTATATAAATCAATCATCTGATAATAAATCCTTTATTTTCTAACCAATTCTTCATGAATCGCCTAATTGATGTCATGTGGGGGTCACAATCCTTACACCATAGAAGTTCAAAATAAAAATTTTCAAGTAAAATTTTTTAAAATTTTTTAAAATTTCAAGTAAAAATTTTTAAAAGTAAAAGATAAATAAACCCTAGCTTCTTGTTGAGTTTTCTGGTAACATTTTGACTTTCTGGTTCTCTAACTGTATAAATTTACTGTTGTTCTTACCTCAAGTTCTCTTTGGAACAAATGATTAAAAATGGGTTATCTCAAGGTGTTACAAAAATAGTGTCACTTAGGTCCACATAGATGATGTACTGAGAAATCCTGTGCTTTGTAAACATTACTACATCTTGCAGTTTCAAAGAGAATCTATTCTTTAAATTGACATCTTTTAAGTTGCTCTGAAAGTGTGTCCTGACAAGCAACATTTGAGAATATATATATATATATATATATATATATATATATATATATATATTATATATATGATCCTAATAAAGTGATGCTTAATGGCACATATGTTTGATCCTAATAAAGTGATGTTCTGTGGCATCTGTCCTAATTTACCTTTAAGCATTTTACCAGCTAGAAGATCTCTGATCTTGTGGGAATCTTCCTTGCTGTGCTTAGTGTGTTTGCATACTTCCAGGTTCCTGGGGTGGGTATCGCCTCACTTGGACAAAATATTTTTTCTTTTGACCTGCTCTGATTGTGTCTCCTGTCATTATTTGGATTGACAGGTTTATGGGTTAAATTTCCAAAAACATACACATCCCAGCAGTTTTTGTTGGTTTGTTTATTTTTTATAGTACATTTTTCCATAGTTAAGTTCTTTCTGTACAGAGAGTCAGATTAGTAACTTCCAGACAATGTTTCAAAAATTATATTTAGGGGGCCGGAGCCATTGTGTAAGGGGTAAGGTGCCTAGCCTTCGCTAGCTTAGGACAGACCGTGGTTTGTTCCCCAACATCCCATATGGTCCTCCAAGCCAAGAGCAATTTCTGAGTATATAGCCAGGAGTAACCTCTTAAGTGTCATCGTTGTGGCCCAAAATCAAAACAAAAAAATTTTATTTTGGTAATGTTTTTGGTTAAAGACGAGATGTGAGTTCAAACAGAGCATTGGTGGTGGTAATTATATAGATTTTCTTCTTCAGATTGGCTGATGTGAAAAATCAGGTGATATTTGCTGTTCGTCAAGAATATGTCGAACTTGGAGACCAACTCCTCCGGCTTCAGTCAGGAGATGAAATTGCTGTTATCCCCCCAATCAGTGGAGGGTAATGTTGATTTGGAGCCACTTGGGTATGTGAAAAGTACTTTCCTTTGTTTGGAGGGGGATAGGAGTACCTGATGGTTCTTGGGGCTGATTCTCTGCTCTGTACTTGGTGGTCACTTCTGACTGCTTAGGGGGCTAGTATGTAATGAGCTTCAAACCTGGGCCTCCCACTTCCAAGCATATGCTTGGACTTGAGCTCTTTGAGCTATCACTCTGGCTCATAATATATTTTTCTTGAGCCAATCAAGAGACAGATCATCAGGACAATATACTTGGTTTGGTCTTTGTATATTAACTTGCAAGGATAACTTTATTGATGCAAATAGAATTATTTATAAGTACACACATACATATACGTATATACTCACATATCAATTATTCTGTTGCAGGTAGAATTGAATTCTATGTCAGTTTGAGGTGTTCATTCTATTCACTTGACATGGCTTATTAAGATTTTACAGGATCTGGGGCCGGGAAGGTGGCGCTAGAGGTGAGGTGTCTGCCTTGCAAGCGCTAGCTTAGGATGGACCGTGGTTCGATCCCCCGGCGTCCCATATGGTCCCCTCAAGCCAGGGGCGATTTCTGAGCGCATAGCCAGGAGTAACCCCTGAGTGTCAGATGGGTGTGGCCCAAAAACCAAAAACCAAAACAAACAAAAAAAAAGATTTTACAGGACCTGGGGCCAGAGAGATAGCAGAGCCAGCGGTAGGGTGTTTGCCTTATGCACAGCTGATCCAGGACAGATGGCGGTTTGAATCCTGGCATCCCATATGGTCCCTTGAGCCTGCCAGGAGCAATTTCTGAGTGCAGAGCCAGGAGTATCTCCTGAGTGCTGCCAGGTGTGGCCCAAAATCCAAAAACCAAAAAAAAAAAGATTGTACAAGACCAGAGAGATGGTACAATAGGAAAGGCACTTGCCTTGAACTCAGAGCCAGGAGTAAGCTCTGAGCTCCAGGTGTGGAGCCCTGCCCCCCCCCCAAAAAAAAAAAAAACAAACAAGACATCCTAGAGAAATGTAGCTCAGGCAACCTGCAAAGACAGGGAAAAACAAATGGAAAGGCTCTGGGACAAGAAAGAGCGTAGATTGCTCCAGAACCTATGGGAACACCTGTAGAGAGGGCAAGGGAGAATAGGGACAGAGAATAGGCAGGCAGGACAGATCTTGCAGACAACAACTCTGAATATAATTGTAAATCTGTGGCGTCTTATATCTGCTCAATGATGTGAGAAAGAAGCTCAGGAATTAGGGAGGGCTCACTAAGGTGATTTCAGTCAAGTAGTGCTCCATATGCAATTTTTTACCCTGTTTTCTTTCAGTTACCAAAAGGAAAAAAAAAATGAGTTCTCCACATGTTACTTGATTCCTGGCTGTTTCAGCCTTGGTACATTTCATGCCAGTTTCTTTTTTAATGCAGTGAGGAAAAGATACCCCAGACATGGTCTATGAATTCCAAACTCTACTGAGTTCCCACAGTTTGAATCCATGAGAGCATAATGAACCTAAAATTACTTGTTCCATATCCTGTCAAACATGTTCAAATAATACACATTGCTACTAATTAATTTTCCTAATCTTTCCAAAGAGCAGCTCTAATCATCATCACACACCCCTTTAATGATAGGAATATTTGCTTTGCATTATTTCTTCTGTATTCTCTGTGGCACTAACTTGGGGTGAGGGTGTTCACATGCCCGATACACCTTTGAACACTAAAACTCATCAGGAGTGATCCCTGCATTCAGGGTCAGTAGTAATCATTGAGTACTATTGGGTGTAGCCCTAAAACCAAAGATCACTCCTGTTGAGACTCAGGAAACCAAGTGGGGTTCCAAGAATCCAACTCGGGTTGGCCACTGCAAAGCTAGCGCTCTCCCCTCTGTATTATCTCTCTGGCCTGCCAAAGAGGTCTTTTTACTACTCAAGTTTCCTCTATATTGTTTCTTTTCTTTTTTTTTTTTTTTTTTTTTTGTATATTGTTTCTTAAGGGGCAGCCTTCCAGGTCAAGGGAAAGCTCCATCCCCTATGCTCAAGCTCTGTCTCAAAACCTGTTATTTCTCTAAATTTCTCTCTTTGTAATTTCTATTTATTGGTTCATTTCCTCCATGCCAGTGTGAGTGCACTGAGATAGGACTCTGTCTTTTTTTTTCCCTGTTCTAGTGAGTTGGGCAGTGTCAGACCCTTCTTGAATGAGTTTGTAGTGAATGTTCGATGGATAAAATACAGAAGGCAGGGCAAAGTCACAGCCCTTGGCCAATGGGCATTGCAGCTATTCCCTTCAATTTCCTCTGGAGGTGGAACTTATGCTGAGATGAATCCCCTCCCTACACAGTTGCCAGCATTACCTGCTATCCATTTTCCCTTTTTTGTAAGTGGCTAGTAGTAGACTGCTGAGCTTGTGGATTAGGGTGGGGATGTCTCAGCTATACTGTAATGGGAGAAAAAAGAAGAATTTGAGAATTCAAAATAAATTTTAGCATATAAGGTAAAATGTATTCTAAAGTGATTATGTTAGTGGCAAATTTCTTATTATGTATGCTTAATTTATTAGATTTATTAGGGATGTTTAGCACTACATGAAGTTTTGCTATCATTTTACATCGGCCTACAATGATTCAAGTAACATCATGCCTTCTAATGCATATAATGTGGAAAAACTGTAAGTTGAGACACAGCCTAGTAGTTGAATGTTTTGCCTCTGGTTCCTATGTTAAATTGATATCTTAATTTTAGGAAAGATATGAATGAAGAAGAAGAGAAATCTAAAGATATAATAAAATTCACTGCTGAGAAACTTTCAGTAGATGAAGTCTCACAGTTGGTGATTTCTCCACTCTGTGGTGCAGTCTCCCTCTTTGTAGGTGAGTTGTAATTTTCACAGTATCTACTAACTGCACAAAACAATAGAAATGAACAAGTCTGTCCCATGTTCCATATTAAATAGAGGATTTGAAGACTGGAGTATTAAACCAAGATTACCCATTGAATTGTGCATTTTTGTTTTAGTAATCTTCAGTTGAAGGATAAAAGTATTCATTAGCTGAGAGAATTCTATATTTTCTAAAAGCAATGGGAATTAGTATTCTAATAGTTTTAATAATCCTGGTAATCAATTTTTTCTCACCTATTAAATACTCTGTATGTATTATATGTAAGATAACTTTTTAAAAAGAATTTATCCTGCTGGCTTGTCATGAGTGTTTTCAGTAAACAGTGAAATTTTTGACATATCAGTGTCATTTTATTTTCTTAATTTTGTGGTGATTATGTTTTGTTTTTCTAATCAAGTTTTTCTTTTCTTAGTGTTTTACTTGTTTATTCAAAACTTTTTGTTTGTTTGTTTTGGTTTTTGGGCCATACCTGGTGACACTCAGGGGTTACTACTGGCTATGTGCTCAGAAATGGCTCCTGGCATGAGGGACTATCTGGGACACCAGGGGATTGAACCTCGGTCCATCCTGGGTCAGCTGCATGTAAGGCAAATGCCTTATTACTGCATCACTGCTCCAACCCCCAAAACTCATTTTTATAAGTCTAATAATTTGTCTCTTTTTTTCCCCCTAGGGACTACAAGAAATAACTTTGAAGGAAAAAAAGTCATTAGCTTAGAATATGAAGCATATCTACCCATGGCAGAAAATGAAGTCAGAAAAATTTGTGCCGATATTAGGCAGAAGTGGCCAATTAAACACATAGCTGTGTTCCACAGACTTGGGTATGTGTTCCTTTATCATTGTAGAAGGAAGTTTAATGTTCATTGTATTTATATTCATTCTTATTGTGGAATTTTGTAAGACCATGAGAGGATAGTGTATTATTGGGGATCATGAAGACCCATCCCTGAACGGGACTAGGCCCTGAACCCAGTAGCTTGTCCTAACATTGCTAACATCCTCGAGGCCTTTTAAGCTTGTCTCTGTCATTTGGACTGTTCATCTCAAAATCAGCTAATGGGTGTGATTTTTTTTTTGTCTCCAACTAAAGAGTGGAATTCTCACTTTTAAAAGAACCTAGCTATTCCAAGCTAGCTGTAAGGCGTCTGCCTTGCACGCACTAGCCTAGGACAGACTGAGGTTCAATCCCCCAGCGTCCCATATGGTCCCCAAGCCAGGAGTGATTTCTGAGCAAATAGCCAGGAGTAACCACTGAGTGTCACCTGGTGTGGCCCAAAAAAACAAAACAAAAATAAAGAACCTAGCTATTGAGATTATCATAATTGATTGTTTATTATTTTGTTTTTAATAATTAATTTTCTTAATAACATTAATAACAGTGATCAATGCTAGTAGTCCTTTCATATTAACTGCTATTTCATATTTGATCTGTGCTATACTCATCTTGCATTAACTTTGTATCTCTCAGCATTGCCCTCATTAAGGCACCTTTTCTTTGACTCAGGTGTTTGTTGAATTGGTGAAGGCCCTATTCTTTTTTTCAAAATTAACTACTTTATTTAAATACTGTGGATACAAGGTTGTTTCCCCTCCCCCTCCCCCCCCCCCCGGCTGCTTATGGGACAATTTTCTTTTCTCTCTCACTTTCTCTCTCACTCTCTCATTTCCTCCCCCCCCCCCCCCGCGCTTTTAGATACTGTGTTTACATATTGAGGAATATAATGGCTATCACTTTATCTCTTTTAAGAACTCAATTCTTGTCCAGAGTGATCATTTCCAACTACCATTATCGTGTTGGAAAAGGGTCCTATTCTTGAGGTTCAGTGTCTTCTTTTTTTCTTTTTCTGAGCCACATCTGGCAGTTGCCATGGGTTACTCCTGGTTCTGCACTCAGGGATCATTTCTGAAATGCTGAGGATCAGACCCAGGTCAGCCATGTATGTGCAAGGCAAACACCCTACCCTATATACCATTGCTCAAGCCTGAGGTCCCATTTCTCTTAAGTGGGCTTTATAGATAGATGATAACATTTTAGTCACCATGTCACTATCCCTTCGACTATATACAACTAGAATAAATTACTGTGTCTTAAATAAAGTTGATTTTTAAGTACAGTAGAATGGAACTGAATGTTCCATTCTAGGACTGCATCAATGGGATGTTTGTCATGTGTGCATTAAATTATTGTGCATATAAATCCAGAGGAGATGGTAAATTTGTTTCTTTATTCTGTTAAAGCTTAGTCCCAGTGTCAGAAGCAAGCATAGTCATTGCTGTCTCCTCAGCCCACAGGGCTGCTTCTCTTGAAGCTGTGAGTTATGCTATTGATACTTTAAAGGCCAAGGTGCCCATATGGAAGAAGGTAAGTTAAGAAAATCATCTAATTCTTGCAATTTGGACATGACTTTTCTCAGGATTTATAAAGGCTGGGAAATAAGATTACACAACGGAATTTCCGTGCATGTATTTTCCCTGAATTTTTGTAGCATCCTGTTTTGTGTCTTTCAAAATAGGATATTTTGTAATAGCCTTTATCTCAGGATTGTTGTGCATATAAAATCAAGGTCCCAAAGATTGCATAGTTCAGATTAGACATTAACAAGGGGTAATAATGAAAATTCCTTGATTAGCTCATGCCTGTGATTAATACATCTTGGGTTAGAACTCCCTTGAGATCAAGGATCTTGCCTTTAGCAAGTTAGTACATGACTGTGAAGGCAGTTGCTGAAATAGATTCTTCAAGATCAAAGAGCCTTCCTCTAGGATGACATTTTTTAGGAAAAGATAGAGTGGGTTTTTGCTTCCTCACAGCAATGATGTAGCAAGTGGATCTAAAAATACAAGTAGGAAATTCTGAGTTGTTTTCTGCCAGTGCATCAAATCGTCAAGAAGAAATTGTCTCAGAGTACTTGGGGATCTGAGGATAGGATATGTGACTGAATGTGTCTTTTTGGAACTAACATGTATGGTTGCTATGCTGGGAACAAGGCTGCCAGGATTTTGTCAGGACCCTGAACAGGCAGGTATAGTAAGGCTCTGATTGCAGAGCTTTCTTCACAGCTAGGAAGAAAGACCAACCTGCCAATAAAATGGGGAAAAATATAGATTCTCAAAACAAGGGCCCAGGGCAGTAGTTAGGTGTGTTCTTGTTTTTATGCCTTTAGGACTCTAAGTCTTGTATTTATCTGTTGAAGGCAGAACTTGTGAGGTTTCAGAGGACAGCAGAACTTGGATCTTTGTCCCCCAGAAATAGAATCTAGAGAGTGGGAAAGTATGTCTTATGTTCTTATTACCTTCTCTTCTAAAATTTTCCTCATTCTAACCTGGTTTTAGTCCAGCCTGTGTTTGAGCTCACCTATGATTTAGGCAGAAGGTGGTTCTCCATGTAGGCCACTAGCTTCTGGGGCAATTGTCATCAGGTCAGTCCTCTGAACTACTTAATAATTCCTGTATGTGGTCATTTAATTTTATGGAAATGGTAACCTTTCTGCCCTTGGGAAAGCAAATTTAAGAATGCTAAAATGTTGTAGGTGTTCTTGAAAAAAATATATACCATACCTTCAAGGGCAGAAGTCAGGGGTGACTTTGGAGAGCTGACTAATACTTTGTGGTGAAATCTTGTGAAGGTTGTTGTTTCTCATTGTTCTATCTGTATTATGAGTTCTCTTGTTTGTTTTTGTTTTGTTTTTAGGCCACACTCAGTGGCTCAGGGGACCATATAGAATGCCAGAGATTGAACCCAGGTCCATCCCGGGTCAGCTGTGTGTAAGGCCCTACTGTTGTACTATTGCTCTGGCCCCTGTATTATGAGTTCTAAAGTGTTGAAAACATGTGTTTTTGTTTTTCTGCTTTCAATGCCTTATAGAAATGTTTATTGGAGAATCGTTAAAAGAGGAGCATATTTAAATGATTATGATATTTAGAGGTCTGACTTATTGGAATACAGGTATATTTATTAAAGTGCACAATCTTTATAACTTGTATTTCTGATTTGCTTGCCTTTTAGGAAATGTATGACGAATCATCTTCATCTTGGAAAAGAAACAAAGAATGCTTTTGGGCAACCAATGATTAAAGTACATAAACTTTTAGAGTACAGAAATTTACATTTGGCGAACATTTTATCTTTAATCATGTTATAATTTTTCTTCTCCAAAAGTTAAGATCTTTTATTGAAGCACTGTATCTTATATAAAAAGCGAACAAAAGAGAATGAAAAACAAAGTAATTGGGATTGCAATAAGGGTTTATGAAGGAACTCGAGGAAAGGGGGGAAGAAATGGAAGGATTATTGTGAGCAGAGATGCCTGTGCTCACATGTAGAGGAACAAGTTCTCACAGGAGCTCCAGACATTGAAGTGTGGCTCCCTCCTGCTGCCTTTAACTCTCTCTGTGAGAACCTATTTCCCCTCAGCTGCTTGCCCACTGATGACACTTTTTAGAGGTGCAGTATAGAAGTTATAAAAAAATCATCTTATTGATATTATATATTTTTGGAATTTGTGTATTTAAAAATTAAATAAAAAGTTAAAAATATTAAAGTAGCATTTTTCCTTTTTTAATAATTCAGTGATACCCAAAATAGGATATTTTAAATATTTTATTATTATATTTTGCTATTAGTGTAGCATCACTATGAAAATCAACATAAAATTGTAGAAGCTGTCAAGTTCACCAGCAACAGGAGTGCCTTATGTTTAAAATTTGATACACATCAATTAAAAGGGAAAATTACATGGTTAATGTTTTCAGATAGTGTTCATTTGCTCATGCAAAATAGTCTCAGTGAAATCATTAATAACTTGCTTTTCTGCAACATAGTATACTAAGCAATGATTCGGTTTTCTTTTTTTTTTGGTTAATATATGTTAATGCCAATAGATCTCAATAGTAAGTTTCATAGTTTTCTTAATTTAATAACAAACCAACAACAACATTAGCATCAACACCATTTTGGACAATTGATGTCATAAAAAATTGCATTAAAAGCTTATTGAAATCAAAGTCTGCTTTCATATACTTGAATTTCCTTAGTAATATTATATCTACTGAAGCCTAGTTTTTTTAAACCTTAGAAACTCAATTATTAACAAATGTTGAATTTCCTGTTCTGTATCATGTACCAATTATGTTTTTTTGTTGTTGTTGTTGTTTTGTTTTTTTGAAGGCCATACCCGGTGGTGCTCAGAAATCACTCGCTAGCTCCAGGAACCATTTAGGATGCTGGAGATTGAATCCTAACCCGGGTTGGTCGCATGTAGGACAGATGCCTTACCTGTTGTGTTATTGCTCTGGCCCTCTAACTATGTTTTTAAATAAAAAACGTCTTTATTCACTAGGCTTTCTGTAAGGTTGGAAGATTCTAAGGCATTTTAGGCTCCAATGCAGAGAGAGACGAAGGTATTAACTTCAGCTTTCTTGATGTGGTGTAATTTGGTAGCTCATCCAGCAGAGGGCGATAGATCCAGAGCCATAGTATAAAAACAGTTTTTGGTTTGCTTTTATACAGCAGCAAGAAATTCAGTTATAAGTAGCTATTTTCTTTGTAGGACATTATATTGTGATCATTTTAGGTGAAAATTCATACTAGTTTTGTGTAAGAAGTTGATTTTATATAAACTAAAATGACTTTAATTATTTTTTAATAACTGTCTTATTTTAGGCACATACTTCACTTCTCAAACTTTTAAGTCCTGGAGATCCTTGGAAAATTTCTTTAGAGAATTATACTGTGCACTAACCAATGAAGCCAATTTATGGTTTCTATAAAACAGCTGTGGGCACTAAGGTCATGTTAGAGATAAGAGACTTCACAGCTTTTTTGTTAACAGTTTTGTTTTGGGGCCATACCTGTGCTCAGGGGTTACTCCTGACTCTGCTAAGAAATCGTTCCTGGCAGGCTCCGGGACCATATAGGATGCCAGGAATCAAACCCGGGTCCATCCCAGGTTGGTAGCCTGCAATGCAAATGCCCTGCTGTACTATCTCTCTAGTCCACAGTCTCTTCTGTGTTCTGAAGAAACTGAGTGTGTAAACTGGAGACAGTGAAACCATAACACAAAATTAAAAACCCAGTTGTAAATATATTTATTTTTCAGAACAGTGTTTATGATAGTTAGTGGCATAGTAAGTATGAAAATAGTGGTTTACAATTAAATATTAAAAATAATCAAGATTTCCATACTTAACTACAATGACACTCAACTCATTTGCTTAGATTAGTTCTACAATTTGATTGTACCACTTGATGTACAAACGTGTACATTCGTTTTTATATTTTGGTGGAGAAAATAAGCATATAACAGTCTGAAAGCGAACATACCACATCTTAATAAGAATGTTTTCATTATAGATGAAAGAAAATATTCCAATTTCTCTTTTACAAATATACAATTCTAAGTTGTACAATATACACATTATATTTTGACTTTATTTGCCAAAATAAATCAGGTACACATGGATTCATTCTTTTATATTTACATAATTGCTACATTTTCAGCCCTCAATGTTCAGCATTGTAGTTAACATCTTATTCAAATTATCCTCATGTTACTCCTCCATGTTTGGTCTTTCAGCTTGATCAGAATGGGTATGTGTTAATGTTTATGAAGGACATAGTCCTAAAAATTTTTGCATATGATTATATCATGTGCAAGTTGCATTAAAGATGGGCCAGGACTTTCACTTAGAAAAGATCTGTTTTCCTTTTATGTTTTCACATATTAAGTTTTATAATATTAGAATAGATAAATACATAGTAAAACTGTGCTTTCAGTTTAATCACTTGTGTGATCTTGACAAATTGGTTTGAGTTTTCTTTATACTTCACAGTTCATAGGTAACTTCTACTACTATCTTATATAAATAACACTGCCAGCTAGAAAAGATTCTGATCAGTCCTGTTACACCTAAGTTAAATGATGCACAATTTCAAACCAATGTCAATATGGTTTCTTTACCAAGTATTCTACAATACTTCTATTTCATTAAGCTTGTGTGGCAGCCATGCATGAAGGACTCAATTTTTTACCACAATCTATAAACCCGTGTAAACCATTTATAAAATGGAAACTTCCAGATCATGTCTTTTAAGCTCCCCACTCTATTTACTTTTAAAATGAAAGTGTGACTGAATAGGGATATATAATTTTCAGTGTTCTGTTCTTTGATTTCTTAGATAAATATAGTAAGTCCTCACTTAAGGTTACAGATAGGTTCCTGGGTATTGCAACTTTAAGAAAAATAAAACCAGATCTCCAAATGTGTCTTCATTCTAGGTAGATCACCCTGCACACTTCACCCCCACTCCCATACACATTACAATATGACTGGGTGAACTACCTTCATGAATGACTTGTTAGACTTACTTGCACTTAAAAGTACTTGAGAAATAAATATACTACGGAGCCTCTGCCTCAAGGAGAGATTTTAGGAACTAAGTTGCCTACTTAAGGCACTTGATTTCAGTGCAGAGGTTTTCACTTATGTGGGGGATGATTTTTTATTTTCCCAGAAAGCATTCCACACTGTGTAAAAAACTTTTGATTGTTATAGAACCAGGGGCTGACAATGGGAAGAGGTGCTCTGGGAGTGCGATAGGTAGAGAATCCTAGTTGGGAGGTATAGGCAGGGATACTGCTAAACAATTTACAGTCCACAGGACTATCCCCACCAATTACCCGGCCCCAGTGTCATAATGTCAAAAGTGCCAAGAAGAGATCCTGCTTAATGGGTTTTTGTGCAGAAGTATAGCATTTAACATGGTATATTAAATAACAGTATATTAAATATTTCCTTATTTTTACCACATTATAAAGACTAGGTTCTAGCACATCTAATTAGACTGCCACCATGTTATATAAGCTACGACACTTTGTGTCTTTTTTTTTTTATACTTGTTCAGACAAAGACAAACTCAGTCACTGCATAGTGCAGTTAGTTTTGAATGCTGCCCCAGGGGCCATGCTAGAGTGCAGTGAAGACTGGAAACATGGGTAAAAAGACTCCTCTGCAGCTCTGCAAAGACAGAGCCTTGGTGCACTGCATACTTGACTTGTAGATATATTTGTATTGTCTGTTTGCCATCAGAAATCCTGATCACAGATTTTTCAAGCTAAAACATGGTTGAACTTCCATCCCAGTTTTCCCACTTATTAAGGAAGAAACTGAAGTTTATAGAGGTGAAGTAACTTGTCTGATGCTTTGGGTTTGCAGTTTCTGTTATCAAATAGTCTCTAGCTGGCACCTTTGCCCACATTTTTATTTCTCTCATTCCCTCCTGAAGAATGTGTGAGCTCAGAGATGGTGAGATGATGTTAATAAGTAGAGACAGGATATTCCTCTGTGTGTGGTTCATGGCATCATCAGGACTGAGGTGTTTGGTAAAATAAAAAGCTTACAGTGCCTCTCCCCATTAGAGCAAATAAGACATTCAGACTAAGAATGGCATTTGTTAACAAACTTGCCTGAGCCAGATTCATTCCTCTGGAAGCCAAACTCCTGGAAGACAGATCAGCACAGGCACACAGGGTACCTGCCACTCTTTTGACAGCGGTGCAAATTCTTCAGATGGCATTTGTCGTTTGTTTTCTTCACTTTGCTTATACTGTCTGGAATCCAACCACCAGAAAGTAATTTCCACTAATTTCCTTCCTCCCTTCCTCCTGCCTTCCTTCCTTCCCTTTTAACATCATTAAACAAAAAATGAAAATAGCTTCTTAAAATTGAGGGGATTATGCAGTAATCCACACATATAAATGCATCTTCTCTAGGAAGAAGCTTTGAAGAAATGGAATGGGGCGAGAGACAGGCGTGAGAGTAAACCTGGCATTTTAGCAGATGGGGGTCCCAGGAGGTAGCAGAGTGGCTCAGCAGAGAGGAGGCAGATCTCAGAAGAAATGGCTTTCCATCTTTCAAAGGCCTCAGGAGTCTGCCAGCTTGTCATCTCAAGGCTGAAAGACAGAATCGGCCCACTTCTTTCTGTGGCACAGACTGGGTCTCCAGCAAAGAGGATTTTACATAAATATTGTTAGAGATTTCAGACATGATTTTGTGCTCTCTTCGCCACGCTCATCTGTGTCACTGGCATTGCTTCTGCAGAAGGCAAACTTGCGGCTCCTGGCTTTATTCACACATGGTGCAGGGGCAAGAAAAGGACTAAGAGGAGGCAGACATGTACCACTCACAAATTGTCGCTAAAAATAGCCTCTGGCAGCAGTGGGTGAGCAAAGTAAGTTGAAGACTTGTTGCTTTATTTCCCACCTTGTTAACATCAATGTCCAAGTTAAAGGAGTTATTTATATCAAGTATCCCCACTCTTGTTATGGCTGTTTAAGAGCAATTATTTTCAAGTGATTGGTATTATTCCTTTCTCCCCCACCCCCTATTAAAAAATCTGAATATGGTTATATTGAGGCATCATATTTGGAAGCATTTCGTGTTCATGACACCACACATCTGACCTTGTAAAATCTGGACCTGCCAGTGGAAAGAATCACTTCCCCCCCATAGAAGTCTTTTTTTTTTAAACCTTTTTACCCACACTATAATTTCTTCTCAAACTGACCTGCAGTTTTACGAAAATAAAATAGCCGACTAGTTATTCCTTTATAAAACACTGGGATTAAAAAAAATATCCATTTGTGCAAAGCAAACCCTGACTGCAAAGCTGTTTCCAAGCAGTGATATGGTCAGTTGGTTGGCGGCTCAGCTGTTGAGTTCTGTGGCCTCGTCATTCTCATCTGTATTTTTCATCATCTTTTCATATTTTCTTTTGAAGAAGCCAAGCTGTTAAAAAAAAAAAAAAACAGGTAAAAATGCCATCACCTCTGTTCTGTGGGGACCACAGCTGTCCTGTGCTGCTGACATTCTCTAGCATTTTTGAACAGCTGAGGCTTGGCTGGAGCTACCCAATGACCTGGGAATCAGTCCTGCAGCCAGGAAACTGGTAATTAGTATTGAACTTAGTTGCTTAAAACTAAAATGTACAGGGCCATCTTACTTTCAGTAATACAAAACTTTCAGGGATCCAGATGAAAAGAAAGTTTTTTTTTAAAAAAAAAAAAGATCAAGGAATTAAAAGTGAGTCAAAATTGCAAGTCAAGTTGCAGCTTTTTTTCTCCCCTATGGTACCATAAAATATAAAACTATTCTTTGATAAGGAATTTCAAGACACAGGCTATAAGCTATACTGTATTTGAAAAAAAAAAGGAAGCTTCTCTTACCTTCCATAAAACAGCGACCAGAGCCAAAAGCAAAAGGAGTCCAGCAATTATACTTCCTATTATGACTCCAATTGGTACTTCAGCTTTCTCATGGAGTTTCATTATCGCGATAGGAATCTGTAAATATATATAAACTAGAATTAAGTTCTCTAATTTTAGCACCCCTCCAAAAGTTAAATGGCTTAGTCAAATTCTTCAATTTTATAATTATGGTTTATTAGAGGATCTGGTTGGGAAGCTCAGTTAAGCATAATTTCTAGAGAAAATGCTACTGCAAAGTACAGTAAAAAATACACATTTTCTAGCTTTTTTATTTTAATTGCATCAGTTCTTAGCAAAAATGCCATCTTTAAAATAAATGCCATCTTTAACACCATCAGATGCTTTAATTGCTTGTGAAGTACGAAAATCATTTTCTGGCATAGAATTTCCTGATCAAGCCAAAGTATTTGATATTTCGTCTTCAGGAAGAAAGTTAATCCCTTGTCATTAAACAACAGATTATAACTTTACTTTTATAAAATACTGATTTCACTTGAAACTTCACCAACTATATGCTATGAATTACAAGTAATATCTCAGGGTTTACACTGACCTTTTCAGTGGTAAAACTGACCTTTTGTTTATTTGTCTACTTCTCATTAATCTTTGTGACTTAGTAATAGAATAGCTGCCCATAAAGTTCTAAACGACCTCTCTAAAGGGTTTTCATTATGGGAAGAATCAGAACTATTTCCTCTAAGATTTTGTCCTTTTGTTTCTCTATCCCAGGAATTGAGCCTAGATATATCCATCCATCCATCCATCCATCCATCCATCCATCCATCCATCCATCCATCCATCCAAAGATATGTAGATACTCCTACATGCAAGACAAGTGCTTGATTGCTTAGAGCCTTACCCACGCCCAGCACTTTTTGCTATTCAGGCGCTATTCCGTACTTTGTGTTCAGGATTGACCCCTGGTGGTGCTCTGAGCACTATATGCAATACTAGGGATCAAATCAGATGTCAATTGTAGCAAGGCAATAGTGTACTTGCTATACTTTCTCTTTAGCCCCACTGGACAAACGAATTTATTTTTTTCTTTGTGGATGGTGCTAAGGATCAGAAGAAGTATATATTATATATAATGTATAATTGGGGGGGTCACACTTGGTGGCCCTCTGGGGGTTACTCCTGGCTCTATACTCAGAAATCACCCCTGGCAGGCTCAGGGGACCATATGGGATGCTGGAAATTGAACCAGGGTTCGTCGTGTGTTGACTGCATGCAAGGCAAATGCCCTACTACTGTGCTATCGCTCCGGCCCAGAGAAGAACTATATTTTTAAATGGTACGCTGGAGAATGATAAAGAGATAAAACTCAATTTTTAAAATTGATTTAGCACTGAGTTCTAATAAGCCTTTCATCACAGAATTCACAATTTGACTCTATTCTCATTTGCATCTTTGAGAATTAAAATAAGATTTCCTAAATGTAAGCAGAATGTAACTAGAATGAGTTTTTGCATAAAAGCAGTCAAATCTCTCTTTTTATCTATTCTGGAACTTCCTAATTCAGGGCCCTTTCATCCATAGGGATATATAGAGACTCTTGTATCTAAAACTCTTGTATCCCATTTTTATATTTTATTTGTTTGTTTGTTGTTAGACCACACCCAGCAGTGTTCAGGGTTTACTCCTGGCTCTGTGCTCAGGGACCATCCCTGGCAGGGTTTGGGGACTATATGTGACTTTGGAGATGGAACCCATGTTAGCCACATACAAGGCACTTACCCCACAGTACCATTGTTCTGGCCCCCTCATTTCCTATTTTTAAATGGGTGTGGTATTTACATAAAATTTCAGAATATGCTTTGGAATGTCAATTTGTTATATGAATTTCAAATATTATTAAAAATTATGCACTTTATTTGAATCTTTAAAGATTAGCAGAGTCTCAATTAAGTTATAGTTGACCTCTCAAACCAGTATTGCTCTGAGAATAGCAATACAAGATAAATCTTCAATAGATTCATTTGTATTTTCAGAGAAGATATATAATACTGCTTTCTAATAATGCAGAGACTTTACAGGTTCAGGTATCTGGGGAATGCTCCATTTTAAGGAAAATGGACCATCCAACTCACTAAGTTGGATGAGTTCACGGCTGAGTTCACAGCACTGAATGGAATATTCATGACTCATTTGTCCCCATCTCTGACTTTCCATATTCTAGCCTCTGAAGATAGCCACGGACCTTTGCTGTGAATCCAAATACAGAAAAGAACCACATTCTTAATGGTGTGGAATCCTGTTTTAGGGGAAAAGGGGAGCAGCAGTACTATGACTGCACTGCACTCTAGAGAGCGAGAAAAGTACAGAGTTCACAAATCCTTTGGATTTCTTAGACCAAATTCTTAGACAAAGGGCCAGGGAAAGGCTTGCAGCCAAACTGGATGGAGGTCAGAAGTTTGAACCTGCTTCCCTTTCTTAACAAAAGCCTGGGAAGGAAAACGCCCTGGGAGCCTGTAGATTTGCAAGCTATGGAAATCCCACTAACTCTAAATATGGCATATTCTATGGAACCAGAGTTTCAGGGCAAAGGAAAATCATGTTGTGCCAAATCTAGAAACAAGGAGCCTTTGTTTTTTGTGAAAGAACATTTCTTCACATTTTTTTTAAATCAAGGGTTGCATTTATAGTTTTCTAGACCATAAGCCTTAATGAATGAAGAATCTCACCACTTCACATAGTGTCAGTGTCTAGTTTTAAGGGCTACTACTTAAAAAAGAAGTCCTTTATTAAACTTTTACTTATTAATACACGGCAGCATTTATTGAAAATAAAAGATAATAGGATTCAAAATTAGCATGACTGAGATGTAATGGCTGAAGATCTAGACTGTTGTGAGTGAACAAGGAGAAAGAACTAACATGGGGGCATCTGGGGGCCAAGTGCAGTGCTTTTTGCCTTTCACCCAAAGATCACTTCCAATCCAGCTTTGTAGCATGGCATTGGGACAAGCAGTAAGAAGGCAAATGTAACCAGGAATTGTTGGAGTCATGAAAAATATCACCAACAACTCAGTATAATAAATAACAGATTCTTTCTTAGAGTTGCAGTAAGATATTTCTACAGACATGTAGGTAGAAAAATAATTTTCCTAAATTTCCAGGAAGACAATGCCGACACTCCAGGAAGGCATGTGAGCACTCACCGTGATGGTATTTTCTTCTATCATGTATATCTGAGGGTTGTAGGTGTCGATTTCTGCGGCTGCCATCAGTTGAACTGCCTGGAAGGTTGACTAGAGTAAAGGAATAAAGATGTTTTATTCTAGCAGAAAGTAATGTATGAAACTTGCAGGTCTGAAACATTTCTTTGTGGAAAGTGATAAAAGCAAATGGCAACTCTGAAGACTCAGGAATCATTGTGTGCCTCAAGTGGAATATGATGACCAGTCATGGAAAGTACCTGAGAAACATTTACCACCTGGGGACCAGCCTTATCAGAGTTTTAAAGCCCAAAGCTTTAGTAGGTGAAGTTCTAACATCTCCCTAGTGATGCTAACTGAAAGCAGCGATTTGCAATAAAGTTTTTAATTGAGAAAGATTGCACTTTATTACTTAAAACATAATGAAGTTGATAACATGAGGGAAACTTATGAATGATCTTTTCTTAAAAAAAATGTTCTTAGTTGGCTAAGTTACATAATGGAATAAAAAATCAGATTAAAATGGGAAAAATTGGGGCCGGCGAGATGGCATTAGAGGTAAGGTGTCTGTAACCTTGCAAGTGCCTAGCCAGGGAAGGACCACAGTTCAATCCCCTGGCGTCCCATATGGTCCCCCAAGCCAGGGGCAATTACTGAGCGCTTAGCCAGGAGTAACCCCTGAGCATCAAACGGGTGTGGCTCGAAAAACCAAAAAAAAAAATTTAAAAAAGGGGAAAATTTTGGTGGTACATGTGTGAAATAATACTATATTTTAAATACATTTGGAAAGTACATTTGAACTAGACCATGATTATCAGCATATGCCCTAAAACTCTGGTAATATATGACATGAATAGTAGTTCCAGATTTTATTTTATTTTTTTTTTTTTGGTTTTTAGGCCACACCCGGCATTGCTCAAGGGTTACTCCTGGCTGTCTGCTCAGAAATAACTCCTGGCGGGCACAGGGGACCATATGGGACACCGGGATTCGAACCAACCACCTTTGGTCCTGGATCGGCTGCTTGCAAGGCAAACACCGCTGTGCTATCTCTCCGGGCCCAGTTCCAGATTTTTTAATGTATTTAAAAATAGAGGAATGAACTTGAAGCAAAGCATATAAAAAAGATATGCTTAAAATTTTTTTTTAGTATTTATTTATTTAGTTAGTTAGTTTTTGGGCCACACCCAGCAGTGCTCAGGGGTTACTCCTGGCTATCTGCTCAGAAATAGCTCCTGGCAGGCAACATTGTGCTATCTCTCTGGCCCCACTAGTTTTTAGATTACACGCAGTGGTCAGGGATTACACCTTGCTCATGCTCAGAAATCACTATTAGTGAGGCTTGGGAGACAATATGGGGTTCTGGGATTGAATTCCTGTTGACTGCATGCAAAGCAAGTGCCCTGCATACATTTTTATGCTGAAATTTTAGTAGCATCCTAACATGGATGAAATAACCTTACAGAATCCCTGGATATAATTACAGCAAAATAATCTACTTTCAATGAATACATCATGTGTATATTATTTCCTCTTGATTGCAATTATTAAGCTTATAACTTTATTTAAAATAAGACAATGTCCATTGCTTCCTTCACATGTGCTGGCTGTTCTGACTTTAATTTTCCCGGTAACCAGGGCATATGAATTCATTTACTAAACTATGTTTGGGAGTCAAGGAGAGAGCATGCCTAGCCAAAGTGTGAGCAGCTTGTTTCCTTTCCACCAGCTCAATCCTTGGTTTGTCTTATTAATTTTCATAAGTTGGAAAGGTTGTTTTTGAAGTTCACCATGGTCACTTGTGACCGTATATATTTGGGGGAACATTTATAGTATTGAAAAGGGCTTAACTTTTTTTAAGGCATAGCTCAGTTAATGGTGGTTTCAGAGTCCTTGTAGACAGAGAATAAAATCATTTTTCTTTAAAAAAAAAATGAGCTATTTGTCCAACCAAGTGAGAGCTTTCCCCAGGGAGAGATATTCTAAGTGGGTGGCATGCAGAAGTGGAGAAACCATTTACACAGTGGGAAGAGGAAAGTAACCTCTCCTACCTGCATTCACTGAGACTCTCACAATTTTGACCAACAGTGCCATCAATTTGGAGGCTCAAACTGAGCAGTGGCCCAGGTGAACACATGTGCTCGGGATCAACTAGGCCTCTTGCACGCAAAGCATCATCAGCATTGATGCTTACTCCTCAGCAATCACTTTGTGATGAAATTGCCTGAAATGTTGATTTGCTCTACATCAGAAAAAGGGCAAAATGGGCTCTAGTAAAGGAAATGAGATCCACATTTCAGATTGGATCTCCTCAGCGGTCTGAGGACATCCACTTTGCTGTTGAAATAGCTGAAAACAAGGTTGGGATAAACGTTTGACGGTGAATGAAGGAAGATGTGTGGCAGCTGATAGACAAAGCCTCTCTCGGGCCTTTTACTGAGGTCAACAACCATTATCACCATGATGAAAAAGCATAAACAATTCACTTTGGAATTTGGCTCTTAGAAATAAAATTGTTGCTTCTGAAAACCTTTGGGAAGGTATTTCAAAGGCCTGACAGTAAAAATGACGTAGCTTCAAACACACTCAAGAAAAACCAAATGCTTTTTACAGGGCCAGAGTGACTGCATTTTGATTTTTGCAGCAGTCAATTTTCCTTCCCAGCTGGCAAAGGTCTCTATAAAAATATTTGTTCCTTAAATCCATGAAGCTAAGAACCAAAGAGTGAAACTGAGCAATTTACGGCTGCAGCTGGAATGGTGGGACAGCCATGGTCTCATCTTAAAAGTTGAGTTATCCTGTAGGCTTAAAAAATATGCAACCAGAAAGTAATATAAGAAAGAGAAGATGATAATAGAGTCCAGCTCTTCACTTCTCACCTCCTGCCACTCCAATTCTTGCTTTCTCAATGTCTTCCACTATGTCTGCCAGTAAGCCTTTTTTTCCATTACATATGTTTGGAGAGGTAGGAGTACAGGCATTGAATCCATGGCTTCACAGAGCAAAGCACTCACTGTGCTACTGAGCCATAATCCAGCCCTGTTAGGACTTTTTTTCTTTCCAAGAACATTCCCTGTATTTTGATTCCAGGGTCAAGCTGAGAGGAGGGAGCTTAGGTTTTTAATCTTACATAAAATTTGATAATGATACAAGTTGGGTAAGGTGCTTGCCAACCCAGGCTCAATCTTCAGAACCCCATATGGTCCCAGCTAGCCAGGAGTAATTTCTGAGTGAATGGCTAGGAATAAGCCCTGAGAACCACCAGGTGTGCCTCCCTAAAAAACAACAAAACCCCAAACAAGAAACTTTACAGCATGGAATATTGTTTGTTGATTATGGGTGGAGGTTGCAAAGCAGCGAATAAGGAGACAATAAGTTGGTAATCATCACAAGGACTGATTTATTCACCAAGAAAATCCTTAGTGGAGATTTCAAAACTAATTTCTATTTTGCTCCCTTAAAATCACATATTTGTAGTCAGTTTAAAAATGCCAGTTTATTCTTATATTTTAATATAATATTGATTGAAGTTTTAAGAGATTGAAATCTGCTGAAAACAGATTCCACAACTATAGAAGCATATCAGCCAAAAAAATAAAAAAGCCACACCAACGTGGGCCCTTTGTGAAAATATCTCTGACATAGAAATCACTCACAAGATGACATGAGTATTGTACCTTCATCACAGAAAGTTCATACAGCATCTGGTATAAGAACATTGATCCTTATGTTAAATTCATCTACTGGAGTGGTTTGAACTCACATTTAAAGGTAAGAGATCAAGGAATAAGACAGCTCTGTGTGTGTACATGCGTGCATGCATGCACGTGCATGTGCCAGAGTATTTTTATTTGGGCATTGTGGAGAAGAGTGGGAAGATGGAAAGACCTAGAGCATGGAAAAAGAGATAAAGTAGAGGGTGACAGAGAGAAACTGGACACAATTTCTAGAGTTTGTAAAAGAGTCACTTGGTATGAGTCCAAAAAGAAAACTCTTTAACAGTTTAACCAAGTAATACAACTTGTTTTAACAATATTTGGAAATAGAATCAAAGTAAAATTTCTCTGTATCATTTGTGCACTGCAAATACTATTACTAATGCTAATATTGTAGTTGTAATAAGGTACTAATATTGCCCAAGATCAAGAATTTTGTAGCAATGAAGCTTTATGTTCTTTCTATTGAAAAGTGTTGCACCATGTATAGGAATTCCCATATTTCTCTAAGGGATGAAACAGAAGGCCCACTAAAATGTCATTTTTTAGCATAGATGGCTAATTCATATACCCCCAAAGGGATTTTCACCAAAAGATCCACTGCAAAAGTATTACACTATTGCGTGGAGAGTTGAGGGAAATTCATAGAGATATTTTTGGGATTTGTGTTATGGTACTTACATTATATTACCTTCATATTATTTGGCCTAAAAATTAATTCTCCCTTCTGTTGGTATTTACAGGCAAAAGATAGCTTTGATTATGAAGCCTTTACCTGGATAACTTTTAGTACCAAAGTAAATACAACATTTTTTTTTCTCTCTTCTCATTGCCCTTGCAGAGTATCTGTTGGTATTCTAGGGTTTGGCCAGAATGCAGATTTGTGGGCTATTGTCTCTTCCAGAAATTGAGAATTGCTTCCTTGTGAATTTAGCTCTTTCACTTCAACCTCTAAAATAATAGAACCTCTTCCAGTGTAGATAAAACTTCCTAGATATTTTTTTACTTCTCAGTAATCCTTTATTTTATACCTGAGGCTAGCTTGCTATGAACTGATTTAAGAAGTCACTGTTCTCCATGTACATTTATATGTTCTCTCATTTTTCTTCATATTTTGACACTGTACATCCATTTTCTTCAAGAGGACTCAAAAGAAGCTTTTTAATTCAAACTAGACCCCAAGAGCTAGTCTACAACAAATAAGCCTACTTAATAAAGCTGATACTTACTGCTGCAAAGGTCCCATTCCAAATTCTAGTAGACACATTCAGGAAGTACTCTTCCTTTACATGAAGATCTTTTAGCCAGCAGGTAAAGTTACTACAGGAAGCAGTTTTGCAGTTCTGTCAGGATGGGGAAGAGGGAAGGTTAACAGGAATTAAAAACAAAAAAGTGGGATCAGAGCAATAGTACAGCAAGTAGGGCATTTATCTTGCACACAGTTGATGTGGGTTCAATTCCTGTATTCTGTATGGTCCCTAGAGCCTGCAAGGAGTAAGTTCTAAATGCAGAGCCAGGAGTAACCCTTGGGCACGACCAAGTATGACTCAGAAGGCAAATAAAAGAAGTAGCAGTAAAATCTTACTAATATAAGCACAACCCAGCAGTGGGGAGGACCTAGGGGAACAGGGCTCTCATATATTATGAGTGGCTATCACCATTCTTCAGGGATTCTGGCACTAGGATTCAAAGCACCCATCTTATCATGACCCATTGTAATGGATGATCTCAGGAGTTAGCCATATAAAAAGGTATCCAACAGATATCGTTATTACATATCACTTTTGAGATTAAAATGAACTTACTTATTTTTATTAATAAAGTACTAATTATATAGAATCTAAAATGACATACACACCATAGTCATTCATTCTAGTAATAAATAAGCATTCTTTAGATTATGAAAAAAGTTAATATGAAAGAATCAGTGGTTGTCAAGGCATGTTGATATGGGCAAATGACAAGGTGCGGTACAGTTTTAGGACAATAAAATTATGGTATTTATGCTTCACTTATGGATGCAAGCCAGTATAAATTTGTCAAAAGACATAAAATATACACTATCATGAACCCTAACATAAATGTGAATTCTAATTGTATTTTTATGTAGGTCAAATAACAAAACCAACAACCAAACAAAAAGTTTTAGAGTATGACAACAAATATAATGGTGGTGACCAGAGAAAGGAAGTCTTGAGTGTGGTGAGTGAAGCAAATACAGAAAGTTTGTGGGTGAGGACAGTGTGGATGGAAACTAGACCTTTGGTGGTGGGTAAAGGTATCCTGTGCAACTTTGCTGTGGCATTATACTGAAACTTACCTAGTGACACCAATGCAAAAGAAATACTTTGGTTGTTAAGCAAAAAATAAAAATAAAATAACAAACATATTTTACATTTATTTTAAGACTATATGTCTCAAAAAGTTGATAAGAATATTTAAGATAGAACCTGACAAATAATACAGCAGGTTGGGCATTTGCTTTGCATATGTCTGATGTGAGTTCAATTTTCCAGATTCTAGATAGTGACAGGAGTGATTCTTTAGTGCAGAGGCAGAAGACAATAAAAACAAAAGAATAGTTAAGATAAGTGTAATGAAAAAAATGAAACAAATTTAAAAGAGAGAGAAGGTTTAGAGACAAGAGATGGTAGATGAAAGAAATAGCCTCAGTTTCCAGATAAAATAATCAGTCACCCAGAGAAAAGTGTCAGCAGGTTAACTTGTCCTCACCAATTCATTTATGTGCCAGAAATCTTCACTCTTGAAATCTACAGAAGATGATGTTTGTCCAATTTTCAGTGGATTTATATCTGCACTACAAGTGATATCACCGTTCTACAAAGAAAAACATCACATCAGTCTTAGGGGCACAATGTTTTCCTTTTAATATTGTGAGGCTGGAAAAGGCTATCTTTAAATCTAACTCAGCCTTTCATTCAAAAATTTGTTTTTTCAGAATGATACCATACTTCTAATTAGTTAGCAGGCCTTTTACTGTACTAATCTGACCACATTTGTTATGACCAGTATAACTAAACTTCAAAGTATTCACATCCTAACATCTTATTGGGGGTGATGTTGGTTCTTCCAGCCCATAGTGATGAGACTAATTTACAGTAACAATAGGCAGTCAGTAATTCTATCAAGATTCTTTGCTGTGGAACATTGTTGGTTTTGATATCTTGTAGTCACCTATACTGACCACTCTATAGAATAATATGCCCTAGAATCAATGAACTTATAGCCTAAGACTGAGCCCATTGCTAAAACTCAGAGAAATGCTTCTTAGCACAGGCTCCTGCTAAAACCACCAGGGTGTTTTCATGATCAATACCCTTTCAGGAGATACATGTGTACTGGAGGTTCTGCTTGGATATCCCTGGGTAGGTCTACACATTTGCCAAAATTAAATCAGGTAAGCAAAATGATCTGAACATGCTCATTTATAGTATAATACCACTGGACAGGAAAAAGTTCAACCTAACAACTTAATAATTACTGATTACAACTATGTTGACTAACTGTATTTCAGAAATCAACTTTTTTTTTGTCTATGAACATCCCTGGAATAATTGGTCCAAGTGGAGTTTCAGGAATAATTTCTGCTATCTTTAAATCTAACTCAACCTTTCATTCAAAAATTTTTTTTCTCAGAATGATACCTTACTTCTGATTAGTTAACAGGCCTCTAGGAAGCATAGAGGATACCATTTCAATTACAATCTATAAGTGACCAGGCATGATTACTTGACACTCACTGTACATTTTTTTATGGAAAGTTCAAATTTTTACAGACAATTAAACAGTCTTTACCATATCTGTGTGAACATCAGTTAGGTACATCAGTGGGTTATTTCCCTTAGTGTTTTCAGGGATGTGGATGGTCACAGATGCCATGCTTACTGGAACATTTCCTGTTGTTACCTGTGCAGCATGAAAGAAAACATTCTGTTTACTACTGCATCAAATACATGTTGCAATGCCCTCTACACTGATGAAGATCACATTTAAGCATTAAGACTAAGATCATATGAAAATGAGTCATTACTTTATGATCACATTTCAACACTGTGCCTCACATCTCCATGAAAAATAGTGACACTGGTCATTTTAAAAGTTAATTAGCAATATCCAAGAAGGCTGGAATACCTAGTTATGTGGAAGTTTGCTACTAGATCATAATGTCCCACTCTGTGCCTGGCTAGTATTGTAGTTTGGGATGGTACTTAACCTTTCTATGCTTTGGTTTTTCATTTTGTAAATGACTATTACCCATGAACTTAGTAGGTTGTGCAAGTATAACAGAATCTGTTCTCTTGGGTGAGAAGTTTTCTGATAGGCAAGTACTTATGTCCCACTCTTTGTTAAATATATTTGACATCTAATGGAGTAATGATCTTACCAACCTCACAACTGAGGTTGTGGATCAACATGGTTATGGGCAAACAATTAAGTATTAGTTTATTGTCACTACTAATTGACTACTTGATTCACTAAATAAGTAGATGACAATTGACAGACATAAGTTTTATCAGTGCCAGGATCTCAATCACAAATCAAGATTTTTTAGTTATTATTTTTATCATCAAATTGCAGGGTTGCCATTATGTCATAGACTAGTAGGAAATATGCAAAAATTGTGTTGTCTTTAACTGGTTTGGAAATTGTTTTATTTTAGTTTTGGGCTACACCTGGTAGTGTTCAGGGGTTACTACTGAACCTATATTCAGGGGCCACTCATGGCAGCAGGTTCAGAGAACCTTATGAAACGCTAGGAATTGAATCCAGGTCAGCTCTATGCAGGGCAAGCTTCCTAACCTCTGTATATTGCTTTAGTCTAGAAATTTTTTACTCTTCTAAGTCTTATAATGTTATTATACACTTGTACTTCTTTCACAAATTTACCTTTCTATAACTTATAACAATTTTAGTATAATAATTTCTTACTAAAATTAGATAGAAACCAATTTGAAAACATTTCCAGATACTTAGAATGATAAAATGCATACTTGTGTGTAAATGCTAAGATCTCAAATAGAGATCCAAATAAGATCAAATAAGATCCAAATAGAGGTATTTTAATAAATAGCCTTATTAATATTACAGAGGGCTTTTATCCATAGTAATATTTTCTCAATGCTCTAGTGATTTTTTTTCAAATTATACCAGCAATATTTTATTTGAGGGCTTTTTTTATGGGCCTAAACTTTGCTATGATCAGAGCTTACTCCTGGCTCAGTGATCAAGGATCCCACCTGGTGGACTTAGGTGACCAGAGATTAAACTAGAGTAGGCAGAATGCAAGGCAAACACCCTACCTGCTGTACTATATTGCTTCAGCACCTACCAATAACTATGAACAAATTTCATTTATAAATAGACATCTTAATGGTATTCAGAATATTGTACCTGAACTTCTAGCATCAGAATCACCTAGGAACTTTCTAAGAATGCACATTTCCATAACCACCCCAAATCCACTGAGTCAGAAACTTCAGGGAGTTTAGTGGTGAGCAATTTATTAAGTCTTCAGGTCATTCTAATTCAACCAATGAGATGTTTCAACTTACTTTTCCTCTCTCTTCATTTTTACATAGCTAAAACATAGTTAAGCCTCCTTCATCTCTCCCACCACCCATTCCTTCTGATTTCCTATACTTATGACAAGTTTACAAACCTTAATGGAAAAGTTGAACTGGGGACCAATATCTTCAAAACTGTCCACCACAGAAGGAACATTCTCATTTGAGACTTCATAATAATTTATGTTGATGAATCTGTTGAATGATGTTTGCAAAGTCAAATATTTTAGCTTTGCTGTTTATTTTATTTAAACAAATGCTTAATTTACACTACAATGAGTACAGCCTGCATTTAGATACATAACATCAAATGAGAACAAATGTTTTTTTTGTTGTTGTTTTTGTTTTTGGGCCACACCCAGCAGTGCTCAGGGGTTACTCCTGGCTATCTGCTCAGAAATAGTTCCTGGCAGGCATGGGGGTCCATATGGGATGCTGGGATTCGAACCAAATACCTTAGGTCCTGGATCGGCTGTTCACAAGGCAAACACCGCTGTGCTATCTCTCTGGCCCCGAGAACAAATGGTTTTTATGTTTATGATCTAATGCATGTTTCTAGGGCTCAAAAATTTTTCTTTGAGAATAAAAATCCTAAAAATTCTTTCACAATTTTCCTTTGCTGAAATTATGTGTTATATACTTCACAGTTGTAGTTTCAAAAGTAGGTAAAGGCCCAACAGGATATTACAGACATAAGGTACTTTACTTGCATGTGGCCTGACTCTGTTTTGATCCCCAGCATTACGCAAAAGCCCCTGAACATCACAACGAGTGATCTCTAAGCTCAGAGACAGAAGTAAACCCTGAGCACAGGGGGTGTGATCTCAAAGCAAAAATACATGAAAAATACAAATGTATTATTTTATAACTGATGAGCCTTTTCCCAATACTGCTGTTTACTGACTACTGTGCTAATTTAATGGAACATTTAATTATTGTCAGTGAAATGAGTGGGTTTAAAAATCAAAGAATTTTCTACTAGGTATAGCTCAAATTCATTGAAGGTATACTGACATTAGTTCTTGCAATATTCATTATTGGATGACTGTAAAAATCAAGCATACATTTTCTTTAGTATTTATTTTGCTTTCCTTCTTAAGTTCTAAAGGAACTTTAATGCTTTTGATGAATTGGGCTTAGTCAATATCTTTCTTTTACTAGTATAGAGACCATCTTAAGCTCACTGACCAAGAGGTTTTTCTAGACTGGACACTTCATTACTTATATTGGACCACTTTCCTTAGGAGTGTCAGAGCTTTCACAGAAAGTGATGAACCTCAAAGGACTACTCTGAATGGCATGGAACTTGCTAGCCTCCACTTTTTTCATTTTCAGGGCTCAGAGGCTGAGTCAAACCAGGAAGGCTTGATGGACGTTCATGTGTGAAAGTGAGTAACACAAGAATCAGAAAAAACAGGCTTTATTTTGAAAAGCCCGCGTGCGCGTGTGCGCGTGCACTCTAGACATTTATTTAGACCCAGGGAGATGAAATGACTAATTCAAGGTCACACTGTTGAGGACGGAATCCAGACCCTCCGAATTTCCTTATTGAGTTACTTTGTCTTATGTACATGTGAATGAATTCTGCACCACCATTTCACAGATGAAGTCACTGAAATATGGAGCAACTCACAAAATAGTTACTGCCCTGCCGGTGGAGCCTCACACATGACTCTACTCTCAATCAAGTATCGTACATTGGCTAAGGCATTTGACCAGGTTGGGAAGGTCACACCTGGTGGTGGCGCTCAGGGGTTACTCCTGGCTCTGTGTTCAGAATCGCTCCTGGCAGGCTCAGGGGATCATATGGGATGACAGAATTCCAACTACCATTCATCCTGGATTGGCTGGATACAAGGCAAATGGCCTACCGCTGTGCTAAGTCTTCGGCCCCTAAAGACTTAGATTCTTAGTACCCTTTTCCTTAAACTTTCCTTGATTGATCTCTATCTTTTGACAGCTTCAGTTATCTTTTACACATGGCTGGTGCCCAAATCTCTCTTCAGAACAGAATAGCCAACTGCTCATATGGGCAGCTCGATAGGGATATTTTACAGACTTGGCAAAATGTAGCTGAGGGATGGGATATAGGGAGGAAACTTTCCCTTACTTCAGTGCCTTGTCAAGTTACAAATGGCTCCACCACCCAAGGAGCAGTTAAATCCAAAGTCTAGTAGTCATTCTAAATCCTCCCTCACTTCTCAAATTTGATAGTTAGCCTATTTCTGGGACTTATCATCTGGATTCTTGAATCTAATGACTTTCTTCCTTCATTACCACTGCCTGCCTCTTAGTTTCCTAATATATAAAGTGAACCATTTGTGAGGGCTAAATGAATTAATACATGTAAAATGCTTAGAAAAATGAGACTACCTAATAAAAATATGTGACTATTCAAAGACATTTCCTGATATGGGGTGCTGGGAGTTGTTTACAGACTCTAGATGGCCAAATCACAGACCAAAGTGGTGTCCCCTCCCCCCCACTATTTCTAAAACATAAAAGGGGCATGTTTATCTCCTGATTTTCTTGTTTGTTTGTTTGCTTTTTCCCCTTTGAGATCTGTTCAATAAGCAATGCTGGTAGAAGAGTATCTCTGTATAGAATGCATGTTAGAACCAAGTTACAGGGAATGTTGGACTTGATCCCTCAGCCCCCAGATGCACCAACAATACCTTGTGGCATTATTTCTCTTTTGCATAGGCCCATTAATATGGGAAAATAATACATATGCAAACAAGTTCTTATCTAATAGAGATGGAACACAAACTTTGTAATGCAATTAGGCCTTATACCCTGAACATTGGCATAATGATTTGGCTTAGGCCTCAGAAGAATGGGCATTGTCCAGACATCCCTGACCAATTGATACCATCTATGGAAAAAAAAAAAACATAATTGTCTTTAATATTACCAGGATGCAAACCTCTACCAGGGAGAACCCTAACAATGCTCTAGCATTGACTTACTCCAAAGAGTGCTCTCAACACCCAGATGACTTAGCAACAACCTGCTTGCAGGGGAGGTCTCTCCGCATCTACTGGTGAGGTGAAACTATAGGATGCTCCACATCAGCCTGACTTCAATGAAGGAAATGCACAGAATCCAGAATCTTTAAATAAAGGAACCTGACACTAACAACAGCTAAAGTGAGAAAAAGTTTCACCGGGATCATCGACTCAGGGATTGGACAGACTGGTATGCCTGGAGCCCAGATTTCATCTAATGCCAATAAACTTCTGGGGTGAAGCCTTCTTATAATCAGGCCAAAGATTTTTTTGCATTTTCCACACATTTTGCTGGGCCTATGCAAACAACCGTGATTGCCACTATCACACCTTTACTACTATATTTTTTTAAACACTTATCCTTTAAGAAAGAAAAAAAAAACAGCTTACTGAACTTAAAAAAAAATGACTGTAGTAGAATGCCTGTCTCAAATACAAACATAGGATGGGAAGAAGGGAGGGAGGTATTGGGGGGGGGGGAATGTTGCACTGGTGAAGGGGAGTGTTCTGTTTGTGACTGTAACCCAACTATAATCATGTTTGTAATCATGGTGCTTAAAAGAAAAAATTTTAAACTGCAAAAAACAAAAACAAAAACAAACAAACAAACAAAAAACAGGATTTATTTCTTACATGACGTTGGCTCAAGTTCCTAACATAAGACTAGATATTTCTAAGATAGTTTTTGACTTACTGACAAAATATTGCCTTTATTTTATTATGTTTTAAAAACTTCCCAAATTATCAAAAAATATAATACAGAATGCTTAAATAAATGTTGTATTTGTTAAGGTTAGATATATTAGAGGAAATAGTGCTTATCTCAGCATATATTGCACTGATTACATGAAATATAAAATATATTAAAACTAGGAACAAAACAAATAGATCCCTATGCCTTGACATGAAGCATTTTTCTAAGAGTATTTAAAAATAATTAGCATTCCTTTTGAGTAAATAAATTGCGTGTTGTGTCTACACATCCCAGTAAATTAAGAAATTCTATAGCTATAAGAAATTATAAAAGCAACTGAGTTTCTCATTTACATCAAAATTGAGAGATAGGAGGAAAATACCTTCACTTTATATTATTTCTATCTCTGTAATGTTTGGACTTTCCATCTAACTCCATTTCAATATTATATTTATATTATCTTTTAAATTAATTATTTTTAAATATTATTTTTAATAATTTTTATATTTTAAATAAAATTATTATTTTAAATTTAATTATATTATATTTAAAAATGATTTTATTTGAGAAGTTACCTATATGGTTAGATTAGGAGATACACTAAAGCTAATTGTTTATAACTGAAAGATTAAATTTTAACTATTTAATATATTGTAATGAATAGAATACAACTTGCTTTTAAAAATACACAGCTAGGGTAATAATACAAGTAAAATCCCCTCCAATTTTATATTTATTTTATGTTAAAACATCTCAAAATTTTTCTATGGTGCTAGAATGCAATCATAAGAACTTTGATAAGAAAAAGTGTAGAGGAAGAGAAAGAATAAATTAGGTAGAAAGAGAAGAATTCAGATAATGTGGTAAAATCAATTTTATGGCACCATTAGCCTTGAACTATTTATTTTAGTAACCAAGGAACTCTTGAAATCTGAAGTTACTGATTAATTTTTCAGGGATGCATGAACTGTATTTTGTTTCTGCTCTTTGTAGTTTAAAGCTCACTTGCAAGAGAAGAATTCTTTTCATTTCTACTTATCTTAAGTTCTAGTCTTATTTTATTGATGTTTTCTCTTAGTGACCTATGGGCTAACTTACATCTCCCATGTTTTTTGGGTGGTGCAGTGGGAGTTAGTGACCTGCTATCATATCACTATATATTGTTTGGAGTGTGAATTCTTGGGAACACATTTCTGTATGTTTTCTGCAGGTCACTAGATTGTAACAGAAAGTTATAGTTGTCTACTTGAATAGAGAACTCTGGTTTTCAAAGTTCCCAACAGCTCTTCACCCTCAGCCAGGTCCCAGGTTGTGTTATATACTTGACTCCACTTCATTTCATTCTGGTGGTGATATTCACCTGCTAGCACATGTCCACTCTCAAGAGCTCTATACCTCAGGATGATTTAAGAGAACTAGTGCAAACCAGTATTCTTTGGCCACTGATCTCAGTTTTATTTGTTTTGTGTAGGCAGGGAAAGAAAATAATACACGAGCTTCATTGGGAAAATTCCTTCTTCCAGGTTAATAAAACCCCAGTCTGTTAAGCTAGAAGTTTCTTGCTCATTTTCTACCCATATATGGAAACTACCATTTCTGATCAACCTTCTATGTGCAAGCATTGAGCTTGGTGCTTTGAATATCTGAGAATAGGACTATAACTGAGATATGGTATAGGAAGTAGGCAGACAGCAGAAAGTGGTAGAACTCCTGAGTTCTTCTTTGACATTTGGGAAAGACTGCTGCTGAATATATTTCCTTGTAGCATTAGGCACAATACTAATAAATGTTATTAAACATGGGTCTTAAGAATTCCGTGGGGACGTCTTTTAGATTCCACAAGAGGAAAGCAATTTAATTCAGTTAAATTCTCATAATCCAGTTAAAAGTGGACAAATCAAACCAAACCAAACCGAAAAGAAAACCACCTTGCCACACCAGCCCTTCTTCTTTTTCTCTTTTTTTCTTTTTTCTTTTTTTTTTTCTTTGTTCTCATGACTATTGTTTTTGTTGCAGTGGTGCTTTTGTGTAGTTGCTAGTTTTGGTCTTTTGTGTGATTTTTGTTTCTTTTTTTTGTTTTGTTTTGTTTGTAGGTTTTTGTTTTCTTTATATATTTTTGTTTTATTTTTTTTGGTTATATTTTCCTTCTTTTTCCCCCTTTCTTCTTTTTAAATTGATATTCATAACTAGAACTCCCCCCAGTTTTTTTGTTTGTTGTTTTTTCTTTTTTTTCTCTTTCTTCTTTTTTCCAAACAGAGCCACATAACTTGAATCATTTTGTTCTGCCTCATAAATTGAGAAGGGAAAATGGATGGTACCAGAACCAAACAGTCATATGAACATTGAGTGGAAATAAAAAAGGATCAGACTTAAACAGCAAACCCAAAGTCAATGACAATAGAATCAATAGCTATTCTTCAACAAGCTATACACAGAGGGGACCAGTTACCCTAGCAGTCCGGGGGGTAAAGGAGGGGAATGCTGGAAACCAGGGTGGAGGGAGGACAACACTGGTAGTGTGATACCTTTGATTCAGTGCCACTATGTACCCCAAATATTACTGTGAAGGACTTGTAATTCACGTTGGTCACAATAAAAATTATTTATAAAAAAAAGGTGGAGCTATACTTGGGCCTGGGTGATAGTACAATAGATAGGGTGCTTGCTTTGCAAGAAGGTGCCCTGAGTTTGATCTATCCCTTGCATCCCATATGACACCCTCAAGTCTGTCCAGAGTGATTACTGACTACAAGAGTAATCTTTGAGCACTGTTGGGTGTGGCCGAAAGACAAAAAATAAAGGGTAGAGTGTTGTCAGACAGTGGAATACCATGCATCTATATAGAAAGGAAACCTTAGTTTATTACAATTTGAATTGAACTGTATGATATAGGAGGACAGATACCAGATGATCTTAAACATCCATGAAGTCTACTTGATTTGATACTTAACACTGAATATGGTCCCCTGGGCCATTAGTAATCCTTGAGCAACAGAGGGTATACCCGCCCCCCCAAACTGAAAACCAACTCCAAAATTTAAATTATCAAGCATGGGTTCAAAATAGAGGGGAAAAGAAGAGATGGACTAGAAATGATGCAGGGATAGTAATGGAGGATCTAGGGCACTTCGGTAGTTGAGGGATGTAACAACTTTGTACACTAATACTAAACATGCTCACACAATTGTGACTAATTTACTAATATATATATATATGTATATATTTTAAAAAAGAAATGGGATATACTGAGGAGTAATTTAGTCATGAACCAAATGTGCTAAACTTAAGGGCAAATGTCTGTGGGTACTCACGGCTAGACTTACCCTCTGATGTGAATTTCAGCATCATACAAAAGAGGAACTCTGAAGTCAGCCCTGTTATCTGAATTATTTTCTTCATGGCTTTCACTATTGCAAGGAACATTAGGAAGTTACTTACAGAGAAATATTATGACAGCAGTCAGCATTAACTCATGGCTTTGTTGTGCCTTTTTTACCTTAGGGCTTGGAAATTGACAGATGCCTCATTCTGAAGATTTTGAAGATTGAAGTCAAAGTTAATAATAAAAGTCACCTGTACAGAAAATTGAAATTCATTGAAATTATGATGCTCTATACTCAGTGTTCAATAAGAATAAAAGACACTTTTTTCATAGAGTTTGAATTTTATAGATCTCAATCTTCCAAATTTCTAGATCTTTCTATATCATATGACCCCTATGACTGAACATATCTCATTCTTAGAATTAGTAGTTAATATTCAACTAACATTTCTAAGTCATTGCTTCACAGACATGTCTGCTCCTCTGAATTAAAAAGCTTTGGGTTGATGTGAAACTTGCTTATCTGAGGTTAACAAGTATTATTTGTGACTCCCATGTACTGTTAAACCTATTCAGAACCAAGGTACTTTTCCTACTGTGGTTGCTCTTTAGAATGAACCACTTAAGGGGAAAATCTTACTTACATTAATAACTTAATGCAAACATTTTGAGATTTTGAAATGTCCTCTAAGTAGGCAACTAGTTACTTTGTTAGACCTATCAAAGTAAGATACCTGTCAAATAAAATGAAAAAGATGATAGGCTAGTGAATTTATTATACTAGTGTCCAGGAAAGGTCTGAAGATAAAGTTCAAAGTGGTACCTACCTGTTGTTTTGGATGCAAAGCAGGGTAGCCAACGTCACAGGTAACAGACTTCTGGGAGGAAGCAACTTGGCATCGTATTTCAGTTCCATCGATCTGAAAGAGACCATGGGAACAACAATAAATTGAGTTAGTGTGTGTGTGTGTGTGTGTGTGTGTGTGTTTGTGTGTGTGTGACCAAATATGCTGAAGGACGCTGATACTAAGACCAGTACATTCATATTAAAAATAATTTTGGGACCAGAAAAATAGTACAGAGGGCAAGATGCTTGCCTTGCATGCAGCCAACCGGAATTCATTACCAAGAATCCCAGTTGTTACTTTGAGGTACCAGGAGTGAAGTACCAGGATAGTGAGTAGGAACCTGAGGACATGAAGGGATGGTCACATGGGTGGTGGGATTAGTGTTGGAAACATTAATACCTAAAATAACTTGGTATTAATTAAAATCTTTTTTAAAAGAACAAAAATGTTTCATTTGATATAGAAAATTCAAACACTAAAGTCAGCATATGTTTATAATTCTAAATATGTGAAGCTTACATTGACTTTTAGCTGGACAAAACCACTTTGAATCCTTTTTTTATATAATGAAAAACATTTTAAAATAGTGATATAAATGAACCCGTGAACTCAGAAAATCAAGTGAACTTAGCTTTTTGCTTCTTTCTGTTTCATACATGGTAACAGATGGGGAATTGGGGATGATTATGGTCAAGTGTGTTCCTGGTATAGTGATCAAATGAACACGAGGGACTAGTTCCTGGAACACAAGCATCCTTTTAGACTGGTGTTTGCTGAGCTCAGGGCTGAGTTTCAGGACTGAGACAAGTGCACCTCATAACCTCTGTGAACACTAGACAGACTAGGCGAGAGAATCATGGGCGTGCCTGTCTACTGCTGCCAAGTCTCTGTGCCAAGGAAAAACTGACCCACAATGGGAAGCAGAACTTTGTCTCAGGCAGTTTAACTAGTTTGGAGTCACAGTCATGTCTGACACCAGAAGAAGGTGCTTCTTCAGACAGCCCAGAGGAAAAGAGATCTGAGCTCAAGAACTGCTAATTGGCAAATGTGAAATGATTCGATTGCAGTGAGCACAGGAAGCTTCACCTACCGGCAAGGACCAGGAAGCAAAATACAAGTTTTCTGAGAAATCAACAACAATCCTAGTGTTGTATGCACTCTCCTTTTTGTTTGACAGTGTCACTGAAAACGTTAATCTTTTGTTTTTGTTGCTGACAATAAAGGGTTCTGCTCTGTTAAAGTAAGAAGAAGAAAAAACTAAAGTCATTAAGGTGAAAGAAGAGATATTATGCCAAAATATAAAATTCTCATTTTAAAAATTAGATACTTAGATTTTTTATGAACATTGAGAAAATTTCATGTTAATAACTTGTCTTTATAATAATAAACAACTATTGACTTTTTTTTGTTACTTCTAATGATGACACCACAGGGAAAAGAAACATCAAAATAGCTTTGTCTCTTGTTCTATTCAAATAAAATTTTAATTTAGTATGTGAAATCTAATTTGTTTTAATTTTGGGCTGCCTCTGGCCACGCTCAGGGGTTACTCCTGGCTCTACGCTCAAAAATTGCTCCTGATAGGTTCGGGGGACCATTTGGGATGCGGGGATCGAATCCGGGTTCGTCTCAGTTTGGCTGAGTGCAAGGCAAATGCCCTACCATTGTGCTATTGCTCCAGCTCCCAGAAAAGAGCTTGAAATACTTTACCATTTTTCTATAAATATCTTATCTACAGAAAAAAATCCAACACTGTCCATTTAACCTATCTAGCACATCTTAATTTTTCCATTCACACTGAGTTTTAAAGACTTACTGAGCAGCTGGCTGCTGTTGGACATCTAGAACTAGATCAGAGATGCAAAGTCCATCATCACCGCAGTCTTTATGGAAAGGGATCTGCAAGATAGGAAAAATAATTAAAGCTATTACCTCCTGACATAAAAAGTACATTGTGTGAGGGACAGAGTGGTGGTACAAATGGTAAGGCATCTGCCTTGCACACGCTAGCTTAGGATGGACCGTGGTTCAATCCCCTGGCATCCCATAAGGTCCCCCAAGCCAGGAGCAATTTCTGGGTGCATTGCCAGAAGTAAACCCAGAGCATCACAGGTATGCCTCCTCTCCCCCAAAAAAGTACATTGTGGTTAGGTCTAGAGTGATAATATAGCAGGTAAGGTGTCTGCCTTGTAACCAGCACCACATCTGGTCCCCAGAGCACTGCCAGAAGTGATCCCTGAGTATAAAGACAGGAGTAATCCCTGAGCACCACCTATGAGTGCTGTTTCCAACAACAATAAAACAAAACAAAACAAAACAAAGCACATTGTGGAGTCGTGTTCTATTGTTTTGCTCACATAAAATTAAAAGCAATACAAAACTAATCAATATTCTAGGAACATAGGCATGCTTAGTAATTTTAATAAGAGTGAATATAAAATGCTAGATGGTAAAATGGTGGCCAGGAAGATAGTTGTGAAAGTAGTTCAAAGGGAGAAACATATGCTTTGCATGAAGGAAGTTCTAGGTTTAATCCATAGTACCATAAAGGACCCTGAGCATAATGGGTGACTCCTGAGCACTTAGTATGAAGTATTGTTTGAACACTACTAGGATAGCCCTCCAAATAAACCCAAAAATTCCAGGATGACTTGTCTGAGAGAGAAATATGACAGGGACTATGGTGGGAAGTGAAAAGAATGTTATATAATTAGTGATATTTTATTTAAGTGGGTGGTATTCCCAAGATATCTTATATTTTGCTATTTACTTCTTTATAAATATTTATTGAACATGTAGAATGGAGCAAGCATTGCTTGAGAGATGGAGAGGGAAAAAGAAAACCAAAAATGAACATTTCTGTATTTGTGAACATCACATAATAATGTTAAATAAGAAAATCAAATATTGAAAATTATAACCTAGGTATCTTCTAATTTTCCTGCAGAATGGTTGTAACTTTTTTTTAGCAAGTCTGCCCTATAGGAAAGACTAGCTGCCATACTTACACTGAAGACCTTGGCTGTCTCTGAGTAGGCTTCAAGGGCAGGGCTGGTTCCTGGGTTGGCCAGGCTGATGTTCACACACAGATCCAATGGACTGATAACATCAGAGGGCTCCTAAACATGGAGATAGATTGTTAGGATACAGTAGCTTCAAAATAACCACAAAGAAAATGACTTACATAGGCTATTCCAAAATGTCAAGACCTCTTGCTCTTTCTTTTCTGTCCTAATCCTACTCTTAGAATCTCTGTTAAGAAATTAAGAGACATGGACTGTAAAAATCCTAAGCAACAATTAATTTTAAGTTAAACTTATCATAATTACTCATTATTCATGTATGAAAAATTATATATATAATTTGATGCTATATACATTTGAATGTTCAAAGGTGAGGCAACTCAGTGGTTAGATGTTTTTCTAATTATCATTTGTCAAGATTCTTTCTTCCTGAGGCATCCTGAATAAATCTCTGGAAGAGAATACTTAGACTAAAAAGAGAACATAAAAGGTTAGCTGCCAGAAAATGAACAAGATCGCTGTATTGGTTAAAATTCAACTGATCTATACAAGCAGACAGGTGACTCTCACATTCAAAAGCCTTCCTGCTACTGGTCCTAGTGAACAGTTATGTCCTGCATCACTCTTTGCACTTAAAAAGATACTGCACATATCCCTGGACAGTCATTATAGGTGATATTACCCAATTACAAGAACATCTTCTCCACTTTGCCATTAGGATATAGAGTATGACTTGAGCAGTGCTAGGAGGCATAGAACATTTCTAGTTTTTAAGGATTTGTGTCTACTGAAAAATGCACAAGTTGCCCAAACAGGGTTGAAGATGTTATCTACCCCATTTTCTATAAATGCTTTTTAATTCCTTTTACTTTTAGAGAAGATAAATGGGAACAGAAAAAACCTCTCACAGTGAGACTTCCTTAAGAATCCACTTTTAAGTGGGGATCCCCCCAACTCTTCTTCATTCTATCAGCTATACAAATTAAACTAGCTTTCTTCTGTGACATAATTCTCTTTATTGCTACTTAGTACATGCACAAGCAGAACCTATTCCTGGATGTGAATCCTAGTAAGGCTATGGACCCTAGGATGGTTTCCTGGCTACACAAAATGTAGCTGGTTGCAGAACAAACATAAGAGATGGGCATTCATATATATTGCTATGACAATGGTGTCAGCTGAAATGATTTCTTAGCTGATAACTATAAGTACACATGAGAATTAGCAGGAGATATAGGTCAGTAAGAGCCTTGCTGTCTTCATGTAGGACTAGGCTACATGTTAAACTTGACTCATCACCTTGCCCTAGCACAAGAACAAAAGAAATAGGAAACCTGTTTTTGTTTCGTAATAAACTCTATAATGAGCATATTTTAGATAAGTAAAATATTTTTTATTTTATGAAATTTCCATAGAAAAATGTGAGGAGGGAGAATTAAAGGACTACATGTCAAGAGAGAATGGTTTGAAGAGGGCCTAATTGTTTTCTTAACAATAAAAAATTACAGTATAGAAATCTTTGACTTGATTCAGTAAACAGCTCCTGATTAGTTTATCTACTCATTAGCTTTATGTCTTCAACTCTACGATTACAATTTCTGAAATGTGATCATTATATCAGAAGTATTCAGAAATGTGAATTTAAGCCTATTTTTGAACTTTCAAACTCAAATTTCCAGTGGTGGATATGCATTTTACAAATAATCCCTTGGCAATTTTTAAGCATCTTAGACTATAAGAGCCATATACTAGAAAAGTTCTTAAATAGCTCATTTGAAAAATAGTCTCTTGAATAAGTTATACTTATGAATGATGTGGTTTCTCAGGAGAATATTCATTTTTGAGAAATACTTTTAAATTTTATAAACTGAATTTCCTGTTGAAAGTTTTCTCCTGAATATCATTTTTCTCCTTGAGAGATTTTCAAAACCCATGTGGTTTACTATAATTATGGCATAAAGTTAAATAATTATGGCAAAAAATTAGATCAATACTTTAACTTCATCTTTTACCTAATATAAATAGATGAATCTGTAGTTAGAATTGTCCTTTATGGTGGTCAAAGTACAAAATATTTCCTTGGCTAGAAAAATCTCAAAATAACATTTATTGCCAATTAAAAATTCCTTGTTAAACATGTAAGAAAATGCTGTCTTTAATTTCACTTTTAACCTTATGTTTAATCTTATTAGTTTCAATCCTATATAAAATTTATTGCTACAAATTTATGTAATAATGTGACCACATTATGAGCATAAAGGAAGTAAGCTTCCTATACACAGAATTAGACAAGAAAAGCATTAACTGGTGAGTGTTGGAACACTGTATGATCAAAACTCAACTATCAACAACTTCTTAACTCTGTATTTCACAGTGATTTAAATAAAAAAGAAAATAATTAATTACTAAGATGAACATTATATAAACTAGAAGTTTACATTTTAGATATCCACTATTCATCTCTGAAGAACAGAGATGAAAAGGGTTGATTCTGAGGCCTCACCTGTACATGGATGATGAACTCAGCGCAAGTCTGGGCTTGATTTACCATCAACTTTTTCTGCAGAAACCTCTCATTATTTTCCGTAAACAACCCCCTGGATGTGACTCTGGAAGAATACTGATCAGCATCAACTGTGATGTTATATTTAATGGCTATGATAAAAATCATAAATAAACGTTATTATAATAATAGTTTCAGGAAAACACATCCTTACTTTATTGTGACTACTAGGTGAAATCTCTGGCTTCAGGAGAACATCAAAGCATCTCTTACACTGAAGAACTACTGTGAACCACAGTCAGTCTAGGAATTTGTAAGTCTGGCTCTGAGGACATAGGTAACCATAAAAACTAGCAAAGATGTGATTCAGAGAAACACGGTTTGAAGCAGTGAACTTTCCTTCAGGAAAAGGAAGGCAGAGTTCTTGAGTAACTACAGTTAAATATATTCTTCTAATTTATCTTATATAAGTTTTACAATAAACCAGGAAAGTGGGAAGTATCCTATTTTTTTAGATAATGAATAAAAGATAAAAAAAATCACTGGGATTCAAACACTTAGGATCTGGGTAGGAACAGATGTTATTTATCTATTTTTGACACTCTAGCTCATCATAATACCACTATCACATGTTTCTATTTATCATTATTATTATTATTGGGTCATATCTGGTAATATTTAAGTCTGATTCCTGTGTCTATGCTAAGGGACCACTCTTGAAAGGAAACTTTATAGGGTTCTGGTGACCTAATCCAGATCTGCTGCATGTAAGACAAAAACTCTACTCATTTTACTATCTGTCTGGCCCCTTTAAAACTTTCTTAATGGAAAAAAATAAAAGGATATGTGGTGGGAAAGTTTCATAGGCAGTACATTACTTTCATATTATTATTTTCAAACTGGAGTATGCACTGGATAAAATAAGTAACTGAGACCATATGCTTTATAAATTAACCTTCTAAAGTTGAGGGGATACAAGTTATGCCTTACATACTATTAGTGCTAGGCAATTTCATAGCAAAGGCTCAGAACTGGCCTATCAGGGTGAAACTGAGTATAAAAGAGAGACAAATTCCAAGAGCACAAAGACTCCAGACAGTGAGCCAAGAGAAATTCTCTGACAGGTGAATCTGCAGCAACAGAAGAGTGAATTACAATCAGAAGGTGGAGCATTCATCTGCCAGATTTCTACAAATGCATTTTCCAAGTTAATATTTGAGAAGATGAGACACTAATTTTCCTCCCAGTTTTATTGAGATAATTAAATTTTATGTGCATAGCTAAGATATGCAAAATCAAAAATTTTATGTGCATTTAATTGATTGCATTTTAATAGTTTTTTTTTTTTTTTTGGTGCAGAGCTCAGGGGCTACTCCTGGCTCTACACTCAGAAATCACTCCTGGGCCGGGCGGTGGTGCTAAAGGTAAGGTGCCTGCGCTAGCCTTGGACGGACCGCGGTTCGATCCCCCGGTGTCCCATATGGTCCCCCAAGCCAGGAGCAACTTCTGAGCACATAGCCAGGAGTAACCCCTGAGCGTTACCGGGTGTGGCCCAAAAACCAAAAAAAAAAAAAAAAAGAAATCACTCCTGGCAGGCTTGGGGGACCATATGGGATTCTGGAATTTGAACCACCGTCCTTCTGCATACAAGGCAAATGGCTTACCTCCATGCTATCTCTCCGGCCCCCATATTTTAAATGTTTTATTTAATTATCATGACAAACTAAATGAATACATTTCAGGCTACTCAGATTTGGACCAGTTCTGCCCAAGTGAAAGAGCAAATGTCTAAGTAGGAAAATACAAAAAGCCTGCCAAGAGGTAAATCTGAATTCTGCTTTGTGTTCCTAATCCATTTTTGTCTTTTAGTGAATCATGACAAATAATCTACCTCTATATTTTTAGCTTTTCATGCTTTTGATTATCGCATAGTGAAAGATCTAGAGGAATGACCTTTTTCTAAAATTTAAGAGTCCCAATCCAATGGAGAGAGAGGGCCCATTCAAGCAAGTGTCCAATTAATTGTTATGTGTTGAGGAAATTGAGACTTGAAGCTGAAGGACAAAGGCAAGATGGAGTGGATAGAAAGACTGAGTAGAATGCAGGACCCCAACTGGCCCTGAAAGTGAGAGAACTGGTCAGAGAGTATACCCCAAAATCCCTTTACTTCCAACAGATTTCCTAACTTTCCTCTGTTGAAAGGACATTCTGCAGGCTTTTAATCATTTTCTGTGTAATTCAGAAAATTTAAGACAGTGATATCTTAAATTAGAAAATTTAAGACTATATATTTTCTCTTCCATACAGGTAAATTCTTCAAGGACAGGAGTGACATCTGATATTAATTCTGAATAAAGGCCTTCTAGAGCCATGAACTATGTTCCATCACTTTAAGAAAGGCAACTTTTGATGAAAAAAGAACTCACTGGAAAATTGGGAGTGCCTTTGATTATGGCCAAGATGACAATAGTAGATTGACGTCATTTTGTTAAAGCAAAGAAAGATAGAATCTTAAGTCCCCATGTCTGAGGAGTCCATCTCAGACACCTCCAACTTCTCAAGGGGGAAACATTTTACACATCTGTCAGCAAAGAATATTTCTTCAGGCCTATCTTCCTGAAACTGTAGAAGCAAATTTACACTGAGCAACTAATTTCAGCTCTACTTACCCACTTGACTTCTTTGCTCAGGTCTAAACTTAGCACTGAAGCATAGTTTGAGATTTATATCAGCATTTTTGTTGACCAAAATTATTTTTTCTGGTGTGAATGAAGCTTCTACAGATACATCAGCAATACTCTGTGACCTAAGGGTATAAATGGAAACAGCAAAGATGAGTGTTATTGTCAAGAATACAGACTGACATCGCTTCAGCACAGCACAGTGAAGACTTCATCCAATATCCCTCTCTTCTATCTCAGCACTAAGTTATATTTGAAAGTTCTCAGAGGACAGGTAGAAGCATGAATTCTATATTTCCAACAATAAGAACAGCACGACCCTCAATTCATAGTGCTTTTTAATGAACCTATGCTGGAGCACAGGATGTATCTGCAACCTCCTGCCAAATGAAGTCATGGTTTGCCATGTATGTATGGTTTGCCAGCCTGAAGTAGTGGCAATCACTCTTCTCTCAGAGGAAAGAGAGCAGGTGACTCAGGAGAGCAATGGGATTGACAAATGTGGTCAAAAATATTTCTCTGCTTCTTCTTCCAGTGATGCTCTAAGGTATATGGAATCTACAGCCATGATGGTTGGAGTGGGAGATAGATTGATTCCAGAAAGAGACTAAGGAAATCATTGCAGGGAAGGTGTTTCAGATTTTGTATCCTGGTTCAGCCTATTCGGTATCAGAAGGGTTTTCACATAGACATGTCTTCATTTGATCCTGTACCACTCTCAGAGTTGGAGTGAAAAATAGGAGTAAAGTAGAATAAATATTGTAGCTATCTGGGTGGAGGAGTACACCCAGTGGTGCTTGGAAACTTCTTCTGGCTTCATGATTAGTGGTAGATTCTGGCAGTTCTTAGGGAACATGTAGTTTTGGAATTCAACTACATCAGCTACAGAAAAGTCAAATGCCTTTAGACTCTGTGCTACCTATCTCTCTGGCCTTCTATTTTTATTGATGAAAGAATATGAGACACAAAGACATATGATAGACAACTGTCACTTTACTGAGCAAGTGAGAAATTAGATCCCATGGTCTCCTACTTTTGTTATCAATGAAATTTGAACTTCATCACAATGACTCCTAGTTCATAGTTTTGACTATTTAGAAAGCAGCATGTGCTTTCACTACTTTAAAAAGTACCATTAAAACAAAACACTGAAAATATTTTTATTTTTATTTCAGGCATCACATAAGTAATGTGAGTTAACTGGAAATTATACCAAAGCTAAACATAAATTCATTAACCCTTCCAATATCTAGTAAAAGATGCTACATGATATCAAATTTACAATATATAAAATATCTAATTAAATGTCTTACTTAAATCAATCACTCTGAATGATAGTACAGCAAATAGGGCTATGCATGTAGCTGACTAAGTTCAATCCCTGGCATTGCATATGGTCTCTTGAGCACTGCCAGGAGTGATTCCTGGGTACAGTCAGGAGCATTTCTAAGTGTGACCACCAAAATAAACATAAAACCAACCAAACAAAAAAACATTAATTCATCTCTTGTGGAATTTGAGTATCTCAATTGAGTTAATACTGGCTTAAATTATCTTGTAAAAATTCTCAGGAAATGACAAAAAATTGTTTTTCTTTTTTTTTTTTTTTTTTTGGTTTTTGGGCCACACCTGGTAACGCTCAGGGGTTACTCCTGGCTATGCGCTCAGAAGTTGCCCCTGGCTTGGGGGACCATATGGGACACCGGGGGATCGAACCGCGGTCCGTCCAAGGCTAGCGCAGGCAAGGCAGGCACCTTACCTTTAGCGCCACCGCCCGGCCCCCAAAAATTGTTTTTCAATACCTGAAAGCAATGTGTTTAGTAAGAAAGTTTTAACATATCTTTTAACTAATATCTTCCATAATTTTATATGACTGTGTATGTCTTGATTTTTTAAGAACTAAATCCTCTTTCAAAGAAAAATGTTTGGTGTCATTATTAAAAATGGGAAAATATCATTTACCCAGTACAAAGAATCTAATGACAGGTAACAGAGTAAAACTCAGGTAAGATGCAAATTTTCTATATAAAATTGTTTATAAAGGTATTATATCATTGTTTTATCTTCCACTTTTAATGAAAATCCACTCTTGATTTCATTCACTTAGTATATATAAATTGCAATTTTTAGGGCCAGAATGATAGTATAGCAGGTAGGGTGATTTCCTTGCATGTGATTTACCTGGATTTGATCCCCAGCATCCTATATAATGCCTGAGCACTGTCAGGCATGATTTTTGAGTGCAGAGCAAGGAGTAACTCCTGAGTATTGATGGATGTAGCCTTCACAAAAATTCTACAATATCAGAATTTTCCCATTCTGTAAGAGTTTTATTTTTCCTCACAAAGATTTCGTTAAAATAAATGCAAAAAAGAAACAGGTTTTTTGATTGGTGAAAAGTCTTAGACTAATGTAGAGCTTTATTTATGTGCTTATTTTGGTTTTGGGGCTACACACTGTGGCCTTAGGGGTTACTCCTGTCTCTGCACTCAGAAGTCACTCCTGGCTGGCTCACTCAGAGGACCATATGGAATGCTGGGGATCTACTCAGGTATGCCACATGCAAGGAAAATACCCTATCCACTGTGCTATTGCTCCATAGAGTTTTATTTCTTCCACACAAATATTTCATTAAAATAATGCAAAAAAAAAGCAGGTCCTATGATTGGTGAAGAGTCTTGGGCAATTTGGTCATGATAGAGTACAGTAATTTTATATATCAATACCAAAAATACTAAAACTCTCATAGATGTATTATCCAACATTAATAACAATAATAAAAATATATACTGTATATATTCCAGTATAAGCTGGCCCGAGTTTAAGCCAACTCCCTTAATTTTACCCTAAAAACTGGGAAAACTTATTGACTCTGGTATAAACTAAGGTGGAAAATACAGCAGCCACTGGCAAATTTCAAAAATAAAAATATACACCCAAAACAATTACAATAACTGCGGAATCAGTAGGTTAAATGTTTTTCAATACTTATTGCTAAAGAAAAACTGTAAACTCGCAAAGATAATTTTAAAATTTTAAATAAAATGCAGAAAACTGTAGCTTAATAGGTAATCAAGCTAAATCACAAAGGTTAAAATCCTTCAAAACTGGACTCCTGCTCCTCCTCATCTGTATGTCCAAACAGAGCTTCAGCTGTATCTGATGTGAGGGCATCAGCATAGACATTGTCATCATCACTGAGTTCGCAGATATCATCATCACTGTCACAGTCTCATACCAAGCACAGAATATTGTGGGTTAAATAGTTCAGTGGCATATAGTTCAGTTCAGCCTTCTACCTCTTCACTCAGCCATGACTTGTGGACTGAGTTGAAGCACTGTCCCTTCCAGAAGATGGCAGAAGATGACTGGAGACTACGTGCATTTGATTCGGTGCGCGCCCACAGAATAACCTGTATTACCCAAGTATAAGCTGAGTTCGGTGTTTAAGCACAAATGTTTGGGCTTATACTCGAGTATATACAGTACTTCAATTTTGAAACTACAAAATGGGATGCTATAAATTGTATTGTTTACCTCAGTACCAACATAACAACCAATGATCTGTAGCTCTTGAAATACATACAGAGCATACTGACAATATAGATGAATGAATAAATGGCTAACCTACTGTATTATCAGATGTATATGTTGACATAGCATATAAAACAACTCCCTATTTTTCCTGTTAAGATATAGGATTTGGGCTATATTCACAGTATAATACTGCCTCTCTTTAATGCACACCAAATGGAAATTATAAAAAGTAAGAGAAAAGGGGCCGGCGAGGTGGTGCTAGAGGTAAGGTGTCTGCCTTGCAAGTGCTAGCCAAGGAAAGATCGCGACCGCGGTTCAATCCCCCGGTGTCCCATATGGTCCCCCCAAGCCAGGGGCAATTTCTGAGCGCTTAGCCAGGAGTAACCCCTGAGCATCAAACGGGTGTGGCCCAAAAAACAAAAACAAAAAAGAAACAAAAAAAATAAGAGAAAAAGAGTAGAACCCTCAATGGTTAACAATATATGTTTAATAAAGTTAGACTTTGAAGTGCCAAGAATCATTTTACATTTGTCATTTGTAGTGAGTGACTGATATTTTTAAATTCTGATCTACATTGAGAGCAGGGAGAGGGGGCTCCTCCAAGAGCAGCTGGCTGGGGTGCAGTGATTAATAGAACAGTTAGAGGGAGACAGAGCACACCCTCTGTGTCCCATAAAAGCTGAACAGAGGACTGAGCACTGGAAAGCCGCATACCCAGCGGCTGGATGAGATGGAGCTCTTGGTAACTCAGCTCCTCTGTGTGCCCTGAAAGATTAATCAGGAAAAGAGGAGGATTTAGTGATGGTGACTCCTGCAGCTAGATGGGATATGGTGGTAAGAGGGGGGTGGATCACTCAGCCCTGAAGCTGGAGTAAGTTTCAGCATGCCTTATAAAGGACTATAAGACAACCCCACACTTTTAAGACATTTTTCATGGGTTAAAAAGTCATCTTATACACCAGAAAATACGGTATATTTTCTTGGATATTCAATCAAATCTCAAATGCTTTCAGAATCTACTCCCTAGCAAGCCCAATGTATTTATTTTTGTCCTTGAATCCTTCATTTTTGTTTCCTGTTCATATGTTCCTACTGGGGTCAGTGAGAAGTCAGCTAAGCTTGAATACTGACTTCTTATTTATGACTAATAATTTAAACAGATATCTCATTACCACATGTGAAACTGGACTGTACTTGTGAATCCTTGAGTATTCAATAATTTTAGGGCATTCTCATGAAGTTTCCTTTCTGCAAGCTGAGATAAAGCTATTTCAAAGATAAGATTCAGAAATACCCTGGATACCGTTTGAAGGTTATGATCTTTTCTAGGCATGTTCCTGCTTACTACATGCTCACTATGCAGAGAATAGAAACTTGATCTAATGTGAGAAAATAATTTTTTTTTACCTAAAATAAGCACATTTTTTGGTACAATGACTGATAAATGTCCTGGAGTCTTTTACAGACTTCACCACTGCACCAAAACAGCCATCTGTTCTATTTGGCAGTTCTTTTGAAGTCATTTAGTTTGATCAGAATCTCACTGACTCACCAGAGCTGGACCACTTGGCCAAAGGCACCAATGGAAACATCAGGAATGGAATCTCCATTTAAATCTCTATAGCCATCCAGAGATCTCCCAAAGAATTGGAGATGATTTCGAAAGGTGGCATCAGACCCTAGGATTTTCTGAAACAGTGAATTTGACATGAAATTATTATGCATAACAATGAAGCAGAAAGCATATTCTATGTCGTTTTAACAGTTGTTAATATTTCTACATAGCCATTTTCCAGGTTTTCTTTACTCTTCACAAAATTCCACTGGTTTGTGAATTACCACTTACTGATCATTTTCTATTTGATTAAAAATTAATATGAATCTGTTAACAAAATTACAAGTCATCACAAAGCAGTGAAAGGTGAAGAAACTGAAAATTAATGAAAAAAATTAATTGCCTCCAATTAAGTTCTGATTCTCAGCTCACTTCTTTCTGGTTTTTATTTTGAAGTTGCCTTTTGAATAAAATCCTTCTTGGTACCATTTCAAAAAAACTTGTACTGCTGGTTCCTGAAAGTCTATTTTCCTATTTAATTTATTGAAAGGTCCTGTGTTTTCCTATTTAGTCTCTGTCTTTTTCACAAGAATGTAAGATCCAGAGACTTGTCTGCCCCTTTCTTTGCAGCATCCCAGTGTCTAGAATCAAGCTTGACACAGAGCAGCTACAGCAGCTATTATTTATTAAATAAGGTATTGTTGAGTATTGTTAAATAAAGTCCAAAACTAAGAGGGATGAATTAGATGATCTGTATACA